>NW_021703774.1:101257431-101441155 GCF_005190385.1 Monodon monoceros
AATTGCTTTACAATGCTGTGTTAGTTTCTGTTTATAACATAGTGAATCAGCTATACATTTACATATATCCCCATATCTCCTCCCTCTTGCATCTCCCTCCCACCCGCCCTATCCCACCCCTCTAGGTGGTCACGAAGCATGGAGCTGACCTCCCTGTGCTATGTGGCTGCTTCCCACTAGCTAGCTATTTTACATTTGGTAGTTTATATGAGTCCCTGCCACTCTCTAACTTCGTCCCAGCTTACTCTTCTCCCGCCGCATGTCCTCAAGTCCATTCTCTACGTCTGCATCTTTATTCCTGTCCTGCCCCTAGGTTCTTCATAACCTTTTTTTTTTTTTTTAGATTCTGTATAAATGTGTTAGCATACGGTATTTGTTTTTCTCTTTCTGACTTACTTCACTCTGTATGACAGTCTCTAGGTCCATACACCTCATTACAAATAACTCAGTTTCGTTTCTTTTTATGGCTGAGTCATATTCCATTGTATATATGTGCCACATCTTCTTTATCCATTCATCTGTCGATGGACACTTAGGTTGCTTCCATGTCCTGACTATTGTAAATAGACCTGCAATGAACATTGTGGTACATGACTCTTCTTGAGTTATGGTTTTTGCAGGGTATATGCCCAGTAGTGGGATTGCTGGGTCATATGGTAGTTCTATTTTCAGGTGTTTTTTTTTTTCTTTACCTTTCTCCCAAGCTTTTATTAAAATACTCATAAAGATTTTTAAAAAGACAAGACTGCACAGACAAATTACTAAGTATACAGAAACATGATATTCAAACATCATTAAAATGACAGAAATCTTTTAAGATCTGCTTCTCATCTCAGTCTAAATCAAGGATCTGGCATTGTCCTCAAGGAACTAACCACAAATAACACAGTGCATGCCTAATAGCTTTCTTTGTGTTCTCTTTGTTGGTCCAGCTACTTGTTTTATAATTCTTCCTTACCTGAATGACATTATTAGCAATAGAAAACACACAAATATTACCATAGGAATTAGCTAATTATTAAAAGCTGATTATCAACTATATTTATCCTATAATTTAATTTCATCTGTTTCTTTGTAATTTTGCTTTTACATACAAAATTTACCACCAAATATGTATCTCTGGCTCCCTAATATATGAACGACTTGTGTAAGAAAAAACATTTGATGACGTACATAAAATCACAATCACAGTAATTGAACCATAGTTAACACTAATTCAGAACAGAGGAATTTATGCTCATTTATAAGTGATTATATAAAAGAAGAGAAAATGCGTTAGGTAACAAAATGATATTAAATTTTTTATATGAACAAATTACATGAATCCCAAGTTCTTAAAAAAGTTTATGTTCTATTTTTAGTTTTTTAAGGAACCTCCATACTCTTCTCCATATTGGCTGTATCAATTTACATTCTCACCAACAGTGCAAGTGGGTTCCCTTTTCTCCACACCGTCTCCAGCATTTATTGTTTGTACATAAATTGATGATGGCCATTCTGACTGGTGTGAGGTGATATCTCATTGCAGTTTTGATTTGCAATTCTCTAATGATTAGTGATGTGGAACATCCTTTCATGTGTTTGTTGGCAATCGGTATGTCTTCTTTGGAGAAATGTCTATTTCGGTCTTCTGCACATTTTTAGATTACATTGTTTGTTTTTTTGATATTGAGCTGCATGAGCTGCTTGTAAAATGAGGAGATTAATCCTTTGTCATTTGCTTCATTTGCAAATATCTTCTCTCATTTTGAGGGTTGTCTTCTCATCTTGTTTATGGTTTCCTTTGCTGTGCAAAAGCTTTTAAGTTTCATTAGGTCCCATTTGTTTATTTTTGTTTTTATTTCCATTTCTCTAGGAGGTGGGTCAAAAAGGATCTTGCTGTGATTTATGTCACAGAGTGTTCTGCCTATGTTTTCCTCTAAGAATTTTACAGCGTCTGCCCTTACATTTAGGTCTTTAATCCGTTTTGAGTTTATTTTTGTGTATGGTGTTAGGGAGTGTTCTAATTTCATTCTTTTACATGTAGCTGTCCAGTTTTCCCAGCACCACTTATTGAAGAGGCTGTCTTTTCTATATTTTATATTCTTGCCTCCTTTATCAAAAATAAGGTGACCATATGTGTGTGGGTTTATCTCTGGGCTTTCTAACCTGCTCCATTGATCTATATTTCTGTTTTTGTGCCAGTACCATACTGTCTTGATTACTGTAGCTTTGTAGTATAGTCTGAAGACAGGGAGCCTGATTCCTCCAGCTCCATTTTTCTTTCTCAAGATTGCTTTGGCTATTCAGGGCCTTTTTTGTTTCCATACAACTTGTGAAATTTTTGGTTCTAGTTCTGTGAAAAATGCCATTGGTAGTTTGATAGGGATTGCATTGAATCTGTAGATTGCTTTGGGTAGTATAGTCATTTCCACAACGTTGATTCTTCCAATCCAAGAATATGGTATATCTCTCCATCTGTTTATATCATCTTTAATTTCTTCCCTCAGTGTCTTATAGTTTTCTGCGTGCAGGTCTTTTGTCTCGTTAGGTAGGTTTATTCCTAGGTATTTTATTCTTTTTGTTGCAATGGTAAATGGGAGTGTTTCCTTAATTTCTCTTTCAGATTTTTCATCATTAATGAATAGGAATGCAAGAGAATTCTGTGCATTAATTTTGTATCCTGCTACTTTACCAAATTCATTGATTAGCTCTAGTAATTTTCTGTTAGTGTCTTTAAGATTCTCTATATATAGTATCATGTCATCTGCAAACAGTGACAGCTTTACTTATTCTTTCCCAATTTGGATTCCTTTTATTTCTTTTTCTTCTCTGATTGCTGTGGCTAAAACTTCCAAAACTATGTTGAATAATAGTGGTGAGAGTGGGCAACCGCGTCTTGTTCCTGATCTTAGAAATGGTTTCAGTTTTTCACCATTGAGAATGATGTTGGCTGTGGGTTTTTCATACATGGCCTTTATTATGTTGAGGAAAATTCTCTCTATGCCTACTTTCTGGAGGGTTTTTATCATAAATTCATATTGAGTTTTGTTGAAAGCTTTTTCTGCATCTATTGAGATGATCATATGGTTTTTATCCTTCAATTTGTTAATATGGTGTATCACGTTGATTGACTTGAGTATATTGAAGAATCCTTGCATTCCTTGGATAAACCCCAACTGATCATGATGTATGATTCGTTTCATGTGCTGTTGGATTCTGTTTGCTAGTATTTTGTTGAGGATTCTTGCATCTCTTTTCATCAGTGATATTGGCCTGTAGTTTTCTTTCTCTGTGACATCTTTGTCTGGTTTTGGTATCAGGGTGATGGTGGCCTCGTAGAATGAGTTTGGGAGTGTTCCTCCCTCTGCTATATTTTGGAAGAGTTTGAGAAGGATAGGTGTTAGCTGTTCTCTAAATGTTTGATAGAATTCTCCTGTGAAGCCATCTGGTCCTGGGCTTTTGTTTGTTGGAAGAGTTTTAATCACAGTCTCAATTTCAGTGCTTGTGACTGGTCTGTTTACATTTTCTATTTCTTCCTGGGTCAGTCTCGGAAGGTTGTGCTTTTGTAAGAATTTGTCCATGTCTTCCAGTTTGTCCATTTTGTTGGCATACAGTTGCTTGTAGTAATCTCTCATGATCCTTTGTATTTCTGCAGTGTCAGTTGTTACTTCTCCTTTTTCACTTCTAATTCTATTGATTTGAGTCTTCTCCCTTTTTTTTCTTAATGAGTCTGGCTGATGGTTTATCAATTCTGTCTATTTTCTCAAAGAACCAGCTTTTAGTTTTGTTGATCTTTGCTATTGTTTCCTTCATTTCTTTTTCTTTTATTTCTGATCTGATCTTTATGATTTCTTTTCTTCTGCTAAATTTGGGCTTTTTTTTCTTCTCCTTTCTCTAACTGCTTTAGGTGTAAGGTTAGGTTGTTTATTTGAGATGTTTCTTGTTTCTTGAGGTAGGATTGTATTGCTATAAACTTCTCTCTTAGAACTGCTTTTGCTGTATCCCATAGGTCTTGGGTCGTTGTGTTTTCATTGTCATTTGTTTCAAGGTATTTTTTGATTTCCTCTTTGATTTCTTCAGTGATCTCTTGGTTATTAAGTAGTGTATTGTTTAGCCTCCATGTGTTTGTATTTTTTACCGATTTTTTCTTATAATTGATATCTAGCCTCATAGTGTGTGGTCAGAAAAGATACTTGATAAGATTTCAATTTTCTTAACTTTACCAAGGCTTGATTTGTGACCCAAGATATGATCTATGCTGGAGAATGTTCCATGAGCACTTGAGAAGAAAGTGTGTTCTGTTGTTTTTGGATGGAATGTCCTATAAATATCAGTTTAGTCCGTCCTGTTTAATGTATCATGTAAAGCTTGTGTTTCCTTATTTATTTTCATTTTGGATGATCTGTCCATTGGTGAAAGTGGGGTGTTAAAGCCCTCTCCTATGATTGTGTTACTGTCGATTTCCCCTCTTATGGTTGTTATCATTTGCCTTATGTATTGAGGTGCTCCTATGTTGAGTGCATAAATATTTACAATTGTTATACCTTTTCTTGGATTGATCCCTTGATCATTATGTAGTGCCCTTCTTTGTCTCTTGTAGTATTCTTTGTTTTAAAGTCTATTTTGTCTGATATGAGAACTGCTACTCCAGCTTTCTTTTGATTTCGGTTTGCATGGAATATCTTTTTCTATCTCCTCACTTTCAGTCTGTATGTGTCCCTAGGTCTGAAGTGGGTCTCTTGTAGACAGCATATATATGGGTGTTGTTTTTGTATCCATTCAGCCTGTCTATGTCTTTTGGTTGCAGCATTTAATCCATTTATATTTAAGGTAATTATTATGTATGTTCCTATTACCATTTTCTTAATTGTTTTGGGTTTGTTATTGTAGGTCTTTTCCTTCTCTTGTGTTTCCTGGCTAGAGAAGTTCCTTTAGGATTTGTTGTAAAGCTGGTTTGGTGGTGCTGAATTCTCTTAGCTTTTGCTTGTCTGTAAAGCTTTTAATTTCTCCGTCAAATCTGAACGAGATCCTTGCTGGGTAGAGTAATCTTGGTTGTACGATTTCTCCTTCATCACTTTAAATATGTCCTGCCACTCCCTTCTGGCTTGCAGAGTTTCTGCTGAAAGATCAGCTGTTAACCTTATGGGGATTTCTTTATGTGTTATTTGTTGTTTTTCCCTTGCTGCTTTTCATATTTGTTCTTTGTATTTAATTTTTGATAGTTTGATTAATATGTGTCTTGGTGTGTTTCTCCTTAGATTTATCCTGTATGGGACTCTCTGTGTTTCCTGGACTTGATTAACTATTTCTTTTCCCATATTAGGGAAGTTTTCAAGTATAATCTCTTGAAATATTTTCTCAGTCCCTTTCTTTTTCTCTTCTTCTTCTGGGACCCCTATAATTCGAATGTTAGTGTGTTTAGTGTTGTCCGAGAGGTCTCTGTGACTGTCCTCAATTCTTTTCATTCTTTTTTCTTTATTCTGCTCTGCATTAAAATTTCCACTATTTTATCTTCCAGGTCACTTATCCATTCTTCTGCCTCAGTTATTCTGCTATTGATTCCTTCTAGAGAGTTTTTAATTTCATTTATTGTGTTGTTCATCATTGTTCGTTTGGTCTTTAGTTCTTCTAGGTCATTTTTAAACTTTTCTTGTATTTTCTCCATTCCATTTCCAAGATTTGATCATCTTTAATATCATTACTCTGAATTCTTTTTCAGGTAGCCTGTGTATTTCCTACTCATTTGTTTGGTCTGGTGGGTTTTTACCTTGCTCCTTCATCTGCTGTGTGTTTCTGTGTCTTCTCTTTCGTTTAATTTACTGTGTTTGAGGTCTCCTTTTCACAGGCTGCAGGTTCATAGTTCCTGTTGTTTTTGGTGTCTGCCCCCAGTGGCTAAGGTTGTTTCAGTGGGTTGTGTGGCTTCCTGGGGGAGGGAACTGGTGTCTGTGTTCTGGTTGATGAGGCTGCGTCTTGTCTTTCTGGTGGGCAGGTCTGCATCCTGTCTTGTGTTTTGGGGTGTCTGTGACCTTATTATGATTTTAGGCAGCCTCTCTGCTAATGGGTTGTGTTGTGTTCCTGTCTTGCTAGTTGTTTGTCATAGGGTGTCCAGCACTGTAGCTTGCTGGTCGTTGAATGGAGCTGGGTCTTAGCATTGAGATGGAGATCTCTGGGAGAGCTTTTACTGTTTGATATTACATGGAGCTGGGATGTCTCTGGTGGACCAATGTCCTGAACTTGGTTCTCCAACCTCAGAGGCACAGGCCTGACACCTGGCCAGAGCACCAAGACTCTGTCAGCCACACGGCTCAGAAGTAATGGAGAAAAGAAGAAAATAAAATTAAATTAAAGTTATTAAAATAAAAAATAATTATAGAAAATAAAAACATTTTAAAATAATAAAAAAAAGAAAAAAAAACAGAAAGAAAGAAGAGAGCAACCAAACCAAAAAACAAATCCACCAATGATAACAAGCACTAGAAACTATACTAAAAAAGAAAAAACAAACAAAAAAACCCAGACAGGCAGAACCCTAGGACAAATGGTGAAAGCAAAGCTATACAGAGAAAATCACACAAAGAAGTATACACATACACACTCAAAAAAAGAGAAGAAGGAAAAAAATATATATATCTTTGCTCCCAAAGTCCACAGCCTCAATTTTGGGATGATTCGTTGTGTATTCAGGTATTCCACAGATGCAGGGTACCTCAAGTTGATTGTGGAGATTTAATCCGCTGCTCCTGAGGCTGCTGGGAGAGATTTCGCTTTCTCTTCTTTGTTCGCACAGCTCCCGGGGTTCATCTTTGGATTTGGCCCCCCCTCTGCGTAAAGGTAGCCTGAGGGCGTCTGTTCTTCACTCAGACAGGACAGGGTTAAAGGAGCAGCTGTTTCGGGGGCTCTGGCACACTCAGGCCGTGGGGAGGGAGGGGTACGGAATGCGGGGCGAGCCTGCAGTGGCAGAAGCCAGTGTGACGTTGCAACAGCCTGAGGCACGCCATGCATTCTCCCGGGGAAGTTGTCCCTGGATCACGGGACCCTGGCAGTGGCGGGCTGCACAGGCTCCCAGAGGGGAGGTGTGCATAGTGACCTGTGCTTGCACACAGGCTTCTTGGTGGCTGCAGCAGCAGCCTTAGCATCTCATGCCCATCTCTGGTGTCCATGCTGATAGCCATGGATCCCGCTCATCTCTGGAAGCTTGTTTAGGCGGTGTTCTGAATCCCCTCTCCTTGCGCACCCCAAAACAATGGTCTCTTGCCTCTTCCGCAGCTCCAGACTTTTTCCCAGACTCCCTCCTGGCTAGCTGTGGCGCACTAGCCCCCTTCAGGCTGTGTTCACGCAGCCAACCCCAGTCCTCTCCCTGGGATCCGACCTCCGAAGCCCGAGCCTCAGCTCCCAGCCCCCGCCACCTAGGTGGGGGAGTAGACAAGCCTCTCGGGCTGGTGAGTGCCGGTCAGCCCTGATCCTCTGTGCGGGAATCTCTCCGCTTTGCGCTCCGCACCCCTGTGGCTGCGCTCTCCTCCGCGGCTCTGAAGCTTTCCCCCTCCGCCACCCACGGTCTCCGCCCGCAAAGGGGCTTCTAGTGTGTGGAAACCTTTCCTCCTTCAGAGCTCCCTCCCAGGGGTGTAGGTCCTGTCCCTATTATTTTGTCTCTGTTTTTTCTTTTTTCTTTTGCCCTACCCAGGTACATGGGGAGTTTCTGGCCTTTTGGGAGGTCTGAGGTCTTCTGCCAGCGTTCAGTAGTTGTTCTGTAGGAGTTGTTCCACGTGTAGATGTATTTCTGATGTATGTGTGGGGAGGAAGGCGATCTCCACATCTTACTCCTCCGCCATCTTAAAGTCTCCCCTAAGGTGAGTTTTTAACGTTCTTTTAATGCTGTTTGATCGGGCCGTCAGAGTGTACAAACATTTCCCAAATGCTGTCCCTTCCCTATGTAGAGTGTTTTAAAGGGAAACTCATAACTCACGAAAGGAAAAATTCCCCTCCACTTGCGGAGGGATACCCCTCCTCCTCTTGGACAGGACAGCCTGTGGGGTCCTGAGGGGTCTTCCTGGGGCTGGACACCTGTTCTTACCACCTGGCAGGAGACTCTGCTCAGAGAGCAGTCCCCCTTTGTACTAAAGTCTGGATTAAATCACAACCCGGCTGGAGACTGGCGATACCCACAGCTGCGGTGGCAAAAAGGTGCCAGGAAGGACGGGAGCGTTTGTTTCCCAAGGAGGGAAGGAGCGAGCCGGCTGGGTGAGGAGTCCTGTTTCTTTGATAACTGAGAACTGTCCTCTTAGAGGTGGCCGCTCGCTTTCAAAACAAAAAGAAGCTTGTAACTGTAAAAGGCTCTGATGGGTTTCCTGCTCCCCCACCCTTTTAGAGGCAAAACCTATTTATGAGGCTTTATTAAGTGCAAATAAGTCCCTCAGCTTCAACGGAGAAGCAGCAGCTGCTGAAGATGTGGTCATTTGCATATAAATGACATAATTTCAGCTCAGAGAAGGATATTGAAAAATACACATGTCGACAATGGAATCCTGATAGAGTCACACATACTAAGGTCAGATATTGTAATTTTTAAGGCTGCTGCATGCTGATGGCTGCATGCTGATGACTTCATCCTACCACACATTCAATTCTGTTTGGGTTATATGAATTTTATCTTCTATGAAATGGAAGATTTTTTATTGTGAATTAATTAGACTACATTTTTTTTCTAAACATGAGAACATGTAGGTCAATAAGCTAAATGCTCTACAAATGCATAGGCTGTGTGACAGCCAAAGTTACCAACTTCAGACTTGGTTTTCTGTACAGGTAACAAAGAGGGTTGTGTGCCCAGGGGTCTCCTGGGGAAGAGACAGTGGTGCTTTCATTCTGTCCTCTGCAGGGTCAACCTTCTTTTGAAGGGTGAAAGGAAGCTCCAGTTTCCATATTCTAAAAAGGTTTTCCAACAGCCTGGCTAAAAGATTAGGGGAGAAATTACTGTGGCCTAGAAACCCCTGAAAATTTACCAAGTACCCACCATATGCCCTTGCACCATGGCCTGTGGCTTAAGGGTCACAGCTGGTGAGAAACAGCTCCTGGAATCATCTGCCCTGCTTCCAGGCAAGTGTCCCGCATGCTCTCTGGAGGAAGGAGGTGGGTTCCTCTGAGATTTGCCCCAAATTTTGGCCCTGCAACAATCCAGTGCTTATTGGCTCCTTCCCCATCTGCAAAATAGAGCTTGTTTAGAAACTGCTTGCTGTGTACTGGCTGCTGGGAAGGCCAGAGAAATAGATAGTAGCACCTTCAGCTTGCCAGCCAGTCCACAGTCCCCTCAGGGAGAACATCTTCCTGTAAATGATGATCCCTTAAGGGATAACTTTAGATTCTCTTATAGAAAAGTAGTATCTTGTGATCCTTTAAGTAACAGACTTTACTCATTGATTCAGCCTTTGATCATTGCATTATTTATTCATTAAATAAGTTAGGTAACTAATTCTCAACATATTTTTAAACCTTACATGTTAATATTTATTGGATGACAAAAGTCTTTGGTATACACATCCTTTTTAAAAGAGAGAAAGATGACTAATAAATAATTAAATAGCTAGCAGGGTAGAAGAAAAATTTAGAAACTCACCATACAAAGATGTTTTTCATAGAGAACTTTAGAGCCTTTAGAGTACTCTATTATGCTAACTTGAAAAAAGAATCTCAATGTTGATTTGCTGAAGTATTCGATATATTCCCCATAAAGAGGTATATATAAAGCTTCGGGTTTTTTTTTTTGGCTGCATGACACGGCTTGTGGGATCACAGTCCCCGACCGGGAATTGAACCTGGGCCATGGCAGTGAAAGCGCAGAATCCTAACCACTAGGCCACCAGGGAACTCCCCAAATCTTTAGGTTTAGTAAAGATTTTAAAACTATAAATTCTAAAAAGCTTAGTCCTGGTAATCGATCAGATTATACACATAAAAGATGATTATATTATCCAAAGTTTGACATCCCAGGATTAGAGAAGGGTGATTAAACCACCCAGGGGTAGATCCAGGTATTGTGAGGCCTGAAGCTTATTCAATTTGGAGGACTCTCTTTAAGAAAAAAAAAAAAAATACAAAATCACTGATACAAAATTGAGTACAAAGTGAATATTTATTTAAGTGGAGGGAAAAACACAACAAATTATAAATTAAAAAAAGGAAGCAGCACATTGTAAGCCTCACAAAAGCCACAAAACTAACCTATGTTAATTGATTAACTGGCTACACCTCTATGACACTTTCCCTACAATTGACTACCTACCTGTTCAGTCTATCCTTTAATGTGGTTGATAAAAATTCATTTCTTATTAATGATAGTTTTTAAAAGTTTACTTCATCTTTACAATATGTTATATGTAATGTCATGTAAAGTTTTAGGATCATTATCAAACTGGGGAAAGCCTCTACTTCTTTCATACATGAGCTGTGAAATGTCAGGGAATTTCAAGTTTTCCTGTGGAGCAACTGATCCTAAATACGTTCACATGTTCCTGGCACCTTGGGCCACAGAACACATTGCTTTCTATTGCAATGTGCTCTTGGGTACTGCACTGTTGTGTCCCCAAAACAGTGTTTATAGAAGCTGTCCCTATATCAAGACAGTTAGCATTATCTTGACTACACATAGAATTGACCGTAAAACAGATAATTAAATGTACTCCCAACTCAACTGACCTGGGTGAAGGGAAAGAATCTATTAGAAGAGCTCTGAGGGGGCAGAAGTTGAGACACAGATGTAGAGAACAAACATATGGACACCAAGGGGGGAAAACCACGGTGGGGTGGGGATGGTGGTGTGCTGAATTGGGCGATTCAGATTGACATGTTTACACTGATGTGTATAAAATGGATGACTAATAAGAACCTGCTGTATAAAAAAACAAACAAAAAACCAACTAATATTAAACTTTCTTTGGGTTATTTGTATGGAAATATGTTAATGTTTCAGACATTACATGAAGTTTCTAAAAATCTTATATGTTCTGGTGTAATGTTATAAGTCATAATTCTAGTTATTACTTTAAAATGTATATCTCAGAAATAACTAAATTTCCTTGTCAATTACATTATCATGAACTTTCATCAAATCTTTAACTGTGGTCATTTCTAAGTCTTTTGTCATCTACAGACAGTTCTGAGTGTGCTCTGATGCTTTTGCAAAAATGTTCCTACAAAAGGGTTTCATCTTCAAGGAATTCATGGAAAAAACTCTGACAAGTACAGGTTTCTGGTAACTGACTATACTGCTGAACTGAATGAATAAGCATTTTCAGAACTCTAATGGAAAACTGATGAATTCATAAAAGTGCTAACAAAAGATCAAGATGAAAAAATAATTAATTGCATGGGACTGAGTGAACTGATGAGGTTGATTATAATTTTTGTGACTTTCTGTTTGAATAAAAAAAAAAAATTCCCCCTCCCAAAAAAAAGGAGAGCCTCTGCGGAAAGCTTTCTGGGCCCTTTCTGCCTTTGGTCAGTCTGGTGGTTCTTATACACCTGGTCGTGGCTGATTTTCAAGGCACAGTGTCTGGGATGAGAGAAGAGTGGCTGTAAAAGCAGAAGACAGGTGAACATTTTCCTTCTGGCAGCACAAGCCCCTGAAAGTTAAAAAAAAAATGCTATTCCCTAAGTTCACAAAAACAATACCCTCCAGACTCCCTCCTACCAGCATTCTCTGTATACCAGTTCAGTTCCTCCAGAGTAGAATTTAAACCAGAAAATGCCACGAGAAATAATAAGAGCCCCAGGTGGATGCAAGTCTCTCTGGGGTGTGATTGCCTGAACACAACCAATTCTCTGGTGGATCAATGGTCATCGTCTTTTGGCAGAGCTTTGCTAAAAGCAGCACCTCTCGGAGCTGCCAGAGAAGAAATGGACACTTTGATCTGTCCTAGACAGAAGAGGCAGCAGGTAGTTTAGACTGCTGAAAAACAGTTTGAGGTGAGCTTCTAGTTCAGTAGAAATTAATCCGTGCCTCTAGATAGCACATAAGCCTATTGGAAAGCTTCTTCAATTCAAGCAGTTAATAATTTATCAAGTCTTGTAGCTTAAGGGATACAGTTTTCAAAATTATTGTACTGAGGGAATCATAAATTCCACCAAGAGGAAGGTTGTAGTCCAGATATTTTATTTTAGATTTCCAACCAGGGTGTATTATGACACTCCACATGAAAGTCAAATCGTCCGTGTAAAACGATTTCCAGGTGATAAGTTTACCCCAAGGGGTCCAGTAAAGTAATACATTCAGAGTTATATCTGACTTTCACAATCTATAAAGACTAGTTATCAATGTTTTGAAAGATTTGATAAGCAGGAAGAAAAAAATAGCTTATGGATGCTGACATTTGTCTCATTAATGGGAGCAGCATAAGAAGTACAAGCTCCTTCTGGATTTGGCTGTAAATACACCACTGACATACATTTTGGAAAGTTGCTGTTTTGTGCTGGTGGGAATGTATTTGTCTAACCTTGCCCTGACTCTAATAGACATAAGGAAGCAGTGATATTACTGTCAGCCACATTCAGCTTTTTAAAACAGGGGCACCCACTCTGCCAATATCTGCCAGGTTCCAGGCCACTGCATATTAAAAATTATGTTCAAGCAACACTATCTGGCCTCGTGAAAGTTTTATTAGGAAATAATTCTCCTGTTTCGCTTGGTGAAGGGAAGAAAAAAAACCCACTTCACCCAACAGGATTCCAAGGAATAATTAATGTTTCTTCCATCCTCAGAATAGGAATGCTGCCGCCTTCTCTAGTGTTTCACGCGGAAGACACAGCCCCACATGGCAAGGACAGAACTAATCAACATACTAGAAACAGGCAGGAGACGCAAGTTCTAATTAATCGCCAGCTTGAGTGTTGCCTGTCATTGCATCACTCTTTGTACTGTAGGCAATATTTTCATAAGTTACTCCCTTGTCAACAGGGAAAAAGAACTAGATTCTTTTTTTTTTTTTCTGGAAGATTGGTAGGTTTGCTGAAGATGCTTATTAAAACAATAATAGTAATAACCAAGTGTTGAATTTTGCTTGGCTTTGGTTAAACTCTCTAGTTTAAAGTGAATTCCCTGGAGGATGCTGACTGCCCAAACTGCAGGAGAAATTCGTTGAGCATCATCGCTTGAGCTCATGGGGTGAAATACAAGAAATGGGTGGGTACACTGTTCACCCATGCAGAACTTACGACTAAACCCATTCTTTAAAAACTCACCGTGCACTTGAACAGAAGTATACTGCAGGGATACTTCATTTATCTAGCTAGCACCATCAGGAAATGGGTTGTTTTCCCTAAAAGTAAATCGTTCCTAAATGATATTTAAATTTTAATCCATTCAGTGTAAGCACATTGCATTTTAGCATTTCTACAATAATTGCATACTTGCCTACCTTTTATTTTTTTAACATCTTTATTGGAGTATAATTGCTTTACAATGCTGTGTTAGTTTCTGCTTTATAACAAAGTGAATCAGCTAT
The DNA here is from genome assembly GCF_005190385.1 of Monodon monoceros. Classification (NCBI taxonomy): domain Eukaryota; kingdom Metazoa; phylum Chordata; class Mammalia; order Artiodactyla; family Monodontidae; genus Monodon; species Monodon monoceros. The sequence continues at coordinate 101,270,907 of NW_021703774.1, forward strand.
GCATATACATACATCCCCATATCTCTCCCTCTGACATCTCCCTCCCACCCTCCCTATCCCACCCCTCTAGGTGGTCACAAAGCATGGAGCTGATCTCCCTGTGCTATGCAGCTGCTTCCCACTAGCTATCTATTTTACATTTGGTAGTGTATATATGTCCATGCCACTCTCTCACTTCGTCCCAGCTTACCCTTCCCCCTCCCCGTGTCCTCAAGTCCATTCTCTACGTCTGCATCTTTATTCCTATCCTGCCCCTAGGTTCTTCAGAACCCCCTTTATTTTTTAGATTCCGTATATACGTGTTAGCATACGATATTTGTTTTTCTCTTTCTGACTTACATCACTCTGTATGACAGACACTATGTCCATCTACCTCACTACAAATAACTCAATTTTTTTCTTTTTATAGATGAGTAATATTCCATTGTATATATGTGCTACATCTTCTTTATCCATTCATCTGTCAATGGACACTTAGATTGCTTCCATGTCCTGGCTATTGTAAATAGAGCTGCAATGAACATTTTGGTACATGACTCTTTTTGAATTATGGTTTTCTCAGGGTATATGCCCAGTAGTGGGATTGCTGGGTCATATGGTAGTTCTATTTTTAGTTTTTTAAGGAACCTCTATACTATTCTCCATAGTGGCTGTATCAATTTACAATGGAGCAAAGACAACCTCTTCAATAAGTGGTGCTGGGAAAACTGGACAGCTACATGTAAAAGAATGAAATTAGAACACTCCCTAACACCATACACAAAAATAAACTCAAAATGGATTAAAGACCTAAATGTAAGGCCAGACACTATAAAACTCTTAGAGGAAAACATAGGCAGAACACTCTATGGCATAAATCACAGAAAGATCCTTTTTGGCCCACCTCCTAGAGAAATGGAAATAAAAACAAAAATAAACCAATGGGACCTAATGAAACTTAAACGCTTTTGCACAGCAAAGGAAACCATAAATAAATTGAAAAGACAACCCTCAGCATGGGAGAAAATATTTGCAAACAAAGCAACTGACAAAAGATTAATCGCCAAAATTTACGAGCAGCTCATGCAGCTCAGTGTCAAATAAACAAACAACCCAATCCAAAAATGGGCAGAAGACCTAAACAGACATTTCTCCAAAGAAGATATACAGTCTGCCAACAAACACATGAAAGCATGCTCCACATCACTAATCATTAGAGAAATGCAAATCAAAACTGCAATGAGGTATCACCTCACACCGGTCAGAATGGCCATCATCAAAAAATCTACAAACAATAAATGCTGGAGAGGGTGTGGAGAAAAGGGAACCCTCTTGCACTGTTGGTGGGAATTGCCTACCTTTTAGATTTGAGTGAACACCTACTTTTTCTTTGTGAAAATGAATTCTTGTTACTGGTCACCACCCAGCAGTGGCTGCTGGGTCTGCTGGGCCACATATGGCTCTTCGGTTGTGGCTTTCAGCTTCCTCCTTTGCTTGAGCATTTCCTTCTCCCGCTCACCCACTGTGTGCCGCCCTGTAAATCCCCCTCTCACCACTTCTAATCAGACAAGGCAGGATTTTGCAGGTGAGACAGAGCAGGGGTTTTGAAGTCCAACATTTTAGGGTGAATTCCAGCTCCACCACTTACTTCCTGTGTGAACTTAAACAATTAATTTCCTCAGTCTTCTCATTTATAAAATGGAGAAGAAATACTTGTCTAGGGTTGTTGTGAGATGGAGGGATGTGGGTACAGAACTTGGCACAGACTTCTGGGGGCCGCAGCTTACCACGAGGTACCCCGAAAAGTGAAGTGTTTCTAAGAGAGGACCCGGACCTTTGTGGCAGCTCAGTGGACAGTCGGGGGATGTTTTCACTCACTTGCGGGTTCATTGCTGGTCACTGGAGGGCTGACCTTTCCAGCACCTCACCCCCAAAGACATGGATACACAGACCATTGCTGTGCCTAGTGATTTAAAGCAGCACCATCCAGCATCCTCTCTGTGCCTTTTTTGTTCATCTATCTATATAAATATTTATTTTTTTTTTTTTTTTACTGTTTTCCCATTACATGGGAAGGATTGAGCGGATTTCACCAGACTCGGAGGCCTGACTTTGCATATGGGCTGTACGGAATGCCAGGTCGGTGGTCCTCAGACTTGAGCTGCATCAGTATTGCCTGAAAGGCTCATTAAAACACAGATTCCTGGGCCTCACTCCCAAGGTTTCTGATTCAGTAGGTCTGGGGTGGGACATGAGATGTACCTGTCTAACCACTTCCCAAGTAAAGCTGATGCTGAGGCTGACATGGCTGGTCTAGGGACCATGCTCTGAGAACCTCTGCCTTGGGTGAGCCAAAGTAGAATGGGTGGTGTTGATCCGCAATCAGCCAGCCACACACACTTCTCCTCTATGGGCTAACAATTCTCCATAGGCGGCTGGAAGGCCAGCTAGTCCTCCTAAAGCAGCAGTCCCCAGCCTTTTTGGCACCAGGGACCAGGTTCGTGGAAGATAATTTTTCCACGGACAGGGAGGGGCGGGAGGTGGGGGATGGTTCAGGCGGTAATGCGAGTGATGGGGAGCCATGGGGGGTGATGGGGAGCGGCAGATGAAGCTTCGCTGGCTCGCCTGCCGCTCACCTCCTGCTGTGCGGCCCGGTTCCTACCAGGCCGAGGACCAGTACCGGTCCATGGCCCGGGGGTTGGGGACCCCGGCACTAAAGTAAAGCCTGCTCTTAGAGGCAAGTGGGGTTTTTTTTTGTTTTTTTTGTTTTTGCCGTACGCGGGCCTCTCACTGTTGTGGCCTCTCCCGTTGCGGAGCACAGGCTCCGGACGCGCAGGCTCAGCGGCCATGGCTCACGGGCCCAGCCGCTCTGCGGCATGTGGGATCTTCCCGGACCGGGGCACGAACCCGTGTCCCCTGCATCGGCAGGCGGACTCTCAACCACTGCACCACCAGGGAAGCCCAAGGCAAGTGGTTTTTCACAACTTGATCCCTAAAAAGCGTATGACAGAGGTGAGGTGCAAGGCAGATTTTTTGTAGCTTTAATTCCTTTCCACACCCCGTTGTCTAGTGAGTGCAAATAGCTGAGGCACCCCCTCCAGTGCCTGACCTTCTCTTATTTCCTCCCCTAAATCCACAGTGGCTGAAAAAGTCGGGGTTTGAGTGTGGGTTGTGGTCTGAATTATTAGCTCTTGGGTAAGGTGAGACCCATTCAAATTGTTCTTAATTTCCCACCACACGCTTGGGTTGAGAAGGAAGCAATTTTGTAACTATTTGCAAGTCAGAAATAGTGCTCACAAAATATTTAATTGAGATAACCCAAACCACATTTCCAAAATCCAAATCCCACATACTTAATTGACATGGAAATAGCTGTGTGAGACCTGGTCTCAGTGTCCTGACATTGCAGGTGAGGGTGTTTCTGGGAACTCTGCCAGACCCAAAGAGGAGAGCTATAGTCACGGGACAGGCTTATCCTACTTGTGTCTGTGTGAGGTCTGAGGAGAAAAGTGGGGCAGTGAGAAATCCTGGGTTGGAGTGTGGATGGTCAGTGTGAGAGAAGCCAAGGAACTTTTAGGAACAGGGATAACGAATTTTCAAATTAAATGTGTGATGTATTGTTGTATAACCCCTAATTTTAGAATGAGCCTGCTGTAGTCACTACTCTGTATTACCAGGGCTCACAGGGGTGGTCTCCATGGGACGAGAGAGGGGAGCAGCCCTCATGTCAGGTGACGTCGGCAGGCCTGGGAGGTTAGTGAGAGAGGTGACTCAGCAGAGGCCCAGGGATTTACAGAGACCCTCTGGGGCAGTCACTGGACTTCCCGTAGCTTGTGGCCCACAAGATTTGAGGTGTTTTCATTTAAGTAGTAAAGAAAAAAGTGGCCTAGCAAGGGGGCACCCAGGTGACAGACTCCCGGGTAACCTGAGGTTATAGGAAGATTCTGAAATCAACAACTCTGGTTGTTTTTGCCCCATTCCTTTTTCACATTTCTCCAATCTAAAGAAAATGTGTTCATTGCAACAATCTTTCCGAGTGGCTGCTGGGGCCTGGCCGTGTGCCAGATGCTGAGGAAATCTTGGGGACCATAAGGCAGGCCTTCATCTCTAGGAGCCTGTTTTCTTGGTTCCCCACCCCCCACCTGTGTCTTCTTTTCCTCCAAAGCCCAGTTCCATCATGTTTGCAGTGCAACCACCTTCCTCTTCCGTGCTCTCACCAATGACCCACTCCCAGAGCCTGGGGTATTCACCCATCTATTAAACAACAGTGTGCCAGGCACCGTTTGGGGCAATGGGGGACTCAGTAGTGAAGAAAAGAGACAAAAACCTCTTGCCTTCTTGAAAAAGACAATCAACAGGATAAAATAAAGCAAAGACACAGTTTGTAAAACTTCAGTAAGTTAGGCAGTGATAAAGAAAAAACGAAGCAGGGAGGGGAATAGAAGGAGTCTGGAGTGGGGTTTAATGGACCAGCCAGGGCAGGGGCTCTTTGAGAAGGTCTGAACTGAGCCAGGGAGAAAAGGCAAGTGCAAAAGCCTGACGTAGAAGCTCACTCCTGGAGCCTGAGGAAGAGCGGGGAGGCCGCAGTGGCAGAAGGCAGAAGCCGATGTAGGAGGGAAAAGCAGGAGATGAGGTCGGAGTGGGGCAGGCTGGGAAGAGACCGGGTATGTCTTGCAGGGCCTAGTAAGGCCCTGGCTTTGCTCTGCACCATGTGGGAAGTCATAGTGGGGTTCTGAGCTGAGGGGTGGCCCAGCATGTCTTAGTTTTAACAGGGTCATGCTGAGTGCAGTGTGAGGAATGAGCTGAAGGAGAGCGAGGGAGAATAATTAGGAAGCTACGGCAGAATCTAGGCAAGAAATGATGGTGGCCTGGACCAGTCTGTGATGGTGGAGATGGTGAGAAGTGATCAAATCCAGGATGTATTTTTAAGGTAGAGCCAACAGGGTTTGTTGACAGATTATGAGATATAAGAGAAAGAAAGGACCCAAAGAACGTCAATAGACATTTTTTCCAAAGAGGCTGTACAAAAGGCCAACAGGTACATGAAAAGGTGCTCAATATCACTAATCATCAGGGAAATGCAAATCAAAACCACAATGAGCTATCACCTCACACCTGTCAGAATGGCTGCCATCAGAAAGCCAAGAAGTAACAAGTGTTGGCAAGGATGTGAAGAAAAGGGAAACTTGTGCACTGTTGGTGGGAACATAAATTGGTGCAGCCACTCTAGAAAACAGTATGGAAATTCTTCAAGAAATTAAAAATAGAACTACCATGTGATCCAGCTATTCCACTTCTAGGTAGATATCCGAGGGAAATGAAATCACTATCTCGAAACGATATCTGTACCCCTGCGTTTATTGCAGCATTATTTACAATCGCCAAGACATGGAAACAATCTAAATGCCCACCAATAAATGAATGGATAAAGAAAATTTGGTATATTTTCAGACATAATGGAATATTGTCAGCCATGAGAAAGAAGGAAATTCTGCCATTTGCAACAACATGGGTGGAACTTGAGGGCATTATGCTAAGTGAAACAGGACAGACGAAGACAAATACTGTATGATCTCCATTATACGTGGACTCTGAAAGACAAATCAAACTCATAGAAACAGAGAGTAGATAGGTGGTTGCCCAGGCAGAAGAGTGGGGAAAATGGGAGAAGGTGGTCAAAGGGTACAAGCTTCCAGTTACAAAATGAGTAAGTTCTGGTTGTGCTTATGTACAGCATGGTGGCTATGTTAACAATACCATATTATATACTTGAAAGTTGCTGAGAGAGTAGAACTTAAAAGTTCTCACCCCAAAAGAAAAAGGTAACTATGTAAGGTGATGGATGTGTAATCATTTCCTAATATATACATTTATCAAATCATCACGTTGTACACCTTTAACTTACACACTGTTACATGTCAATTATATCTCAGTAAATGCGGGAGGAGAAGGACCTCAAGATGGCAACAAGTTTCTTGACTTGAGCAATTAGAAGAAAGGGTCACTATTTATTAAAACAGAGGAGACTGCAGGAGGAGCAGATGGGAAGATTCTGAGCTTGATTTTGGACCAGTTAGAGATTGAGAAGCCCATTAAACATCCAAGTGGAGATGTCAAATAGACATGGATATGTGACTGGAGCTCAGGAGAGAAGTCCAGATTTAAATTTGGGAGTAATTGTTATGACCCACCACGGACTTAAGCTGGGAAAAGAGGACATGAGGGGTTTGAGGGTCAGTGAAAGGGGGAAAGGATCAGTTGATTTGGAGCCGGGGAGCCACTACCACATAGTGCCACAGGAGAAGCAATGCCTCAGAAGAGCAAGTGTCAGCACGAAGTAAGGCGCATTCAGAAAAGAAGTGGAGGATCGAATAGAGGGATATTGCTGCCAACTGACTGAATTCCAGGGAGCACAGAGGAAGAGCTTCAGGAGAAAAGGAAAGGTGGGAGACGGGGTCAGAAAATGTGATGTACTGGACTTAATGTGCATGAAGTGTCCAGGGCATGAGGAATGATCGCTGAGTTTCGGGCCTCTCTTGGGGAAAGAGGTAAACAGGGATGAAGCTGGGCAGAGACCCCGACTACTGGTCCCAAGGCTCGAGGGGGAGGGTGGATGTGAGTGGGCGTGGCCGGGAGTGTCCTCCTTGCTCCCGAGCTCCCTTCGTCCCAGTTCTTTTCAACTTTTACTCTGGGCTGGGCAGGTTGTATTCGTTCCATCTCAGCCTCCGGTCGGGGCTCTTTTCCTGCTGGACCGGTTGACTGCGGGTTCCCTAGGCGTCTGTCTGAGCTGGGGCTCCTCTAACACCTGCCCTGCTTTGGAAACACCAACCTTACAAAGATTCCTTCTGCTGATTCCCACAGGCGCTGCGCTCTCGCCTTCTTCAAGATCCTAAAAGTAAAGATGCATTTGGGACTCGAAGGATTGCCCAGTGTATGCCTGAACCAAGCTCATCTTTTTTTTTTTTTTTTTTTTTTTTGCAGTACGCGGGCATCTCACTGTTGTGGCCTCTCCCATTGCGGAGCACAGGCTCCGGACGCGCAGGCCCAGTGGCCATGGCTCACGGGCCCAGCAGCTCCGCGGCATGTGGGATCTTCCCGGACCGGGGCACGAACCCGTGTCCCCTGCATCGGCAGGCGGACTCTCAACCACTGCGCCACCAGGGAAGCCCCAAAGCTCACCTTTCATAATCTGTCACATTTCTGTCAATATATCCTTTCTCTCATATCCACCCCCTTAACCAGCCATAAATGACTCCAGACTTTTTAAGGCCAGTGTTTTGCGTTCCTTATTTTTAATTTTTAAAAAGAGTTAAAGTCAACTTTCTTCTTTGTGGCCTTTTTCTTTCCTTTATGTCTATAAGATTGATGCCTTCTGTGATAAAAAGGATTCCCTTGTCCTCTTCTAGCACTTGGAATCATTTATTTTCCAACAATTTTTCTGGGGGCCTTCTCCTATCTCAGGACAGTGGTCTGACCACAGCCTTTCAACCGCCTGGGGTTTCCACCCTCTTGCCCACATTGTCTGGACTCCTTTTCCTGACCAACGACTTGGCACTGGCTCTCCAGGACTGCATGGTCTTTGAGCTACACTAGATGCAAAAAAGTCACCCAGCAGAAGAAAGAAATGAGAAGATGGAGCTTGATTTACTACCCACCCAAGAATGAGGATGAACAGAAAAGACTTATTGCACGGGACTCTGTCATATATAAAATACAAGGGCAATTAGAAGGACAGAGAGAAGAGACCCCTTTAGTGGCCTGGTTATTCTCTCTAGAGATGCAGTCTTTTTTAGTTATTGTTTACAGCTCTGCCAACAGTTTTCCTGTCAGAGATTCCAGGGTGGAATGAAACTAATAATTATTAAATGTTCATTAGCAGCTACCACAAAGTTGGCTCAGAGCAAGTGATTGCTGGGTTCTGGCTTTTAGTTTTCTTCTAACACATGAACACAGAATTTGGTCATCCTGACCGGCAGGCAGCTGGGCCTGCACCCGGCTTCTGCCAGGCTCTTCAGAAAGCATCTGTTACAGATCACGGAGGAATACATCTCTCATGATGTGCTGTGCATTGTTTCCTCACTTTGGTCACATCCCCTTTTTAATTATGATGACGACCCAAAGCTTGAGGAACTTTGGAAAGTCACCCACCTGTCTCTGCGTGTGTGCGCAAATGTATGCGTGCTCTCCAAGAAAAGAAAAACCATCCTTTGCTTTTTAAATTATCTTATCATGTTATTCCTTAAGAAAATAACCTGGGCAAAAGGCATGAGAGATGGTTATACTTAGGGTTTTTTAATATACAAAATGATATATAGGTATAAAAATAAAGTTAATAGACAAAACCAAATTTTAAATTGTTTTAACCAACATTTATTTAATGCCTAGATGTTGTAGGCATTTTATATATAAGAACCTGCTTAAGCTATATAATAGCCCTGAGTAGGTAGTAGGCATTATTAACCTCATTTTATACATAAGCCAAAAATACTTGCTAAAGAATATGCAGTTAATAAAAGACAAAACAGAGGTTTGAACCCAACTCTGACTTACTCTGAAGTCTATGTTTATTCTTCTACATCATGATGACTTTGAAAGAGACCATATGGCCTATCTAGAAGGTGAAAATGTCCTTTGCCTCGAGAATAACCAATACAAATTTACTAAGTACTGGCTGGATGGGAGCACTTCACGCATTCAAATGGGATGGAAGTTAATTCTCCTGAGTTACAGTTGAGTAGCAGCCAGGAAAGTGGCATGTCTTTTACTATGTCAAGCTTGCTTCTCAGGTAGCAAGAGATGAAACTGCTGATATTGTTTGTCTGAAGGAGGCAGAAAAGAACTAGACATCTTCTACACAGGGAAAGAGCGGACTTGGGTTGTGTATCTGCTGTGATATAAATTGTGACGTTACCTGAAACTGTGTCTCCATCTCAGCCTAGCAGGCAATCCTAGCTGCACTGTATTCTGGCTGGAACACACATACACACTCCTCTTCACGCTTCACCTGCCCCTCGCTGGTGCTGGTGCAGATCAGGGGTGGTCAGCAAAGCCCTCCAAGAGTTTCCGTTCACTCCAATGTCTGGGATTAGTATCATAAGTTACAGCAAGCAATTCCTGTCCTCTCTCCGGCAGTTTGAAAGGGCCACTGCCACATCTGGTCAAAGTAACTTTGTTTTTCCAAGATGGAATCTTTCTTAGAATATTTTCTTTTCTTGCAGAGTTCTACTAGATTTCAGATAGCTTCAGAACAAAACTAGAAATATATGTAGATAAATAGGTAGATATTGTTATATAGATAATATATTAATAACTACATATTTTAGTAATTATTGCTTGTAATTCATAATTATTATTATCTATGTTATATAGCTATGCTAGATAAGATTATATAACTATATATTATATATAACTAGCTATATAGATAGATATGGAGAGGATATATATAACTAGCTATATAGATAGATATAGAGAGGAATATATAGGTATAGATATAGGTATAGATATATAGATAGAGATATATATCCTTTCTCCTTCATTGTTTTAAATAATATAATATAGAAATATTTCTGGCTTAGGATACCACATCTATATAACTGTACCTGTATCTATAACTCTTTCTACATATCTATATCTATATCATATCTATATATTCCTCTCTTGAGAGACACTAGTCTCCTCTCCTGTTGGCCTTGATGACAAACACTTTGCCTTCCTGCATTAAACACATAAGGGTGCGACTTAGACCCTATTGCTCTTGCTGGGCCCAGACAAGACTGTGGGCAAGCCAGGCTACTTGGTCACTCTAGGGGTCTTGCCAAGGCCACTGCCACTGAACTTCTTTGGGCAGCAACCCCAGGTCTTATCCTGATCTAAATAACAAGCCAAAAGCAAAGAGGTGACTCAGAGGCAGAGAAAATGTGTGCAGGGATCCCGAAATTTGTCCTGCTATTGGCTATCTTTCCTTGAAAGAAGCCACCAGCAATTAAATAGCAAACAAAAGAGAGATCATGCACATGCACATCCCCGCCCTGCCCAAGGTTCTGGAAGAGAGACCCCAAGGGGAAAATAAAATTTAGGAGGTTTGTTGAACCCACTGTAGAGCTGATCCAGAATTTAAATTGATTCCATAATTTATTGCATTTTAATTAGCAATCACAAGAGACCAAGTATTGTTTACTCTCTTGTTATAGGAGCTCTAGCTGGAAACAAATACCAGAGAGTCTTAATAAGGATGAGTTATATTTACTGTTTTCCATTTTACAGTCTTGTTATAATCATCACAAGAAGAGATTCATTTAGTGCTCATCTGTTCTTGGTATGACATTTGTTGACCACTAGGGTGACATAAAATCAGAACATACCCCATAAGCCAAGAAAGAGCCTCCCCACCTCCACCCCACCCCATGTTTATGCCTTCATTGTTTTCCATCATATAATTTAATGTGGAAATACTTCTGGCTTAGGTTAGATGACATGAGTTCGCATGTGCCATTGTCACCCAAAATGCATCTAAATGACTGCTCTCGGTTATTTATTTAGGGCAGAATAATGCTACAAACAGCAGACAGCTGTATTTATATGCGCCACTCCAACATGGAAAGAGCCACGTAAACAGCTGAGAAGCTGTCAATCTGTGGCAGCGCACACCCGGCAGCCTATTAGGCCCCCATCTGATGGGTTACCACACTTGTTTTGTTGCATTCCATTATTTTTGTTAGCTTCTAGAATATCAATTATTTTTAATGACATTTCCCCAGGGTCAGAGCTTTGGGGGTTTCTAAAGAGCTCTTGCTATTGTTACTCAAGCAGGAAGATGGGATGGGACTCTGCTACAATGTATTTCTTTGAGAGCATGCTGGGTCCTCACTGGGAACATTATAAAGTACTTTAAATACCACTGCATATTACTACAGTGATTCACATCAGTCAACCAGCTCTGCCTCTTGGATCAGACACCCTGGCAGGTAATCGAGCTCATTATCTCAATTCTAAAGGATATTTCCTTAAACTAAGTGGGAGGACTTGATTCCAAAGGCCACTTTCAAAAAAGGCATGTTTTGTGTAATCTGAATACACATACCCTTTTGAGGCCTTTTCATTCAAAATGGACCTTCTTCCCCAAAAGCAGGTGAAGTAGGTGCCATTATTTACCCTGCTTTTTCTCCTTTAACCCAGTTTTTCCACCCAGGCACAGAGGCACCAATCCGGTGCTCGGGTTTTAATTAAACCTTGTTCCCTGTTAAAAAGCTCCTATTGTTCCTTTCATTTAGATAGGATTCTTCTTAGATCTTTAACAAGACCACAGAGGAGTAATAAATCTAAGTAATTGTCCTTATTAAGAGGAGATCATTCTCACAAGACTATAACAGTCACCAAAGTAACTAAAGCCATTTCCAGGTAGCAATTAGAGAATCCTCCTCCTACCCAAATACAGAAATGCCTCGTTAGTCACTTTCTTTGCATCTCAAATTAAATTAGATGGCATTCTGTTTATTTTTCATATCTTTTGCTAACAGAAGAAGATTTTCCCTTTGATGATATTAATCAGGAAACCTCAAGTCCAACTGCACTGAGTTCATGGGATGGTGGTGACCTCTCCCTCCCTCCCTCCCTTCCTTCCTCCCTCCCTTCCTTCCTTCCTTCCTCCCTTCCTTCCTTCCTTTCACAGCTGATGCCTGGGTGCCTGCTGTGCTAGGCACTCTGCTAGGCACTAATGGTTCAAAGATGAAAGACAGTCCCTTGGATGGTATATTAACAAGTCATCTAATACTTACCAACCATCTTCCATCTTTACAGTGCAGGACACTGTAGTAGGTGCTGAGCTTTCAGAGGGAAAAAAAGCCAGACATAGTCCCTGCCTTCTTAAAACTTGAAATGTTGCAAGAATATAGACGTTAACCCAACAATTCCATAATTGGTTAACTGCAACCATGGAAAAAAGTTATGAGAGGACAGGGTGCCATGTGAGCATATTTTAGGGAGTTATAAGCAGTCCCTTCAGAATTATCCACTTAGTTTGTTTTATTACATATGACCGGACATCTGCTTTCTTATCCCACAAAACTGCCTAAGAAACTTTCTCATTTCCCAAGTTCTTACGAAGGCAGTGGCTCCTGATGTTTTCAATTTTTATTTAAAACCCACGTCCTAAACTGGCCTCCCTTGGTTAGAGAAAGCTAACTTAACATGTGTAGAGTTGTCAAAGAAAAAAAAAATGACAGCAGTCTCAAGAACCCATCAAAGTTTTATTTCAGAAGTATACACATGTATGCATGCATGTGTACATGGGAGCCTGCCAAAAAACACATGCCCTAAAAAGCTTGGGAAGGGGGCTTTACACCAAAAAGGAGAAAGTATTGGTTGTCAACCTTATCAGCAGCAGTCTTTGTTTTCAGATCTGGAGGACATAGCTTACATCAGCTCAGCTCTTATACTGAGCTGTCAGCATACTGTGATTTCTTTTTCGGAAATTGTTAATAAGAACTGATAAGTTTGTTGCCTCCAAAATTGCCAGTAATATAGAAATTTTGGGTGTTACGTGCAAAATTCATTCCTGGTGCGCTAAAGAGAAGCAACCTAGAGCTGTGCAGAGATGGGGATTGAAAGCATATAATTTGAAACAGAAAGTATCTATCATATGACCAAAAAAAAAAAAAAAATGCTCTCTTTCACTCACCCAACAAGTCAAAATGTTTTCTTGAAAAACAAGATCATCAGTCCATCTGCAGGGAAGCCTTGACTTGTGGTCGCCACTACCTTTGTGGGTTGTCCGGGGGCTGGTCTAGATTTCAGCCTTGCAGACTCAGAACTTTAACAACCCGCCGGGAGCAGATCCATTTTTTTTTTATTATTATACATAAAGATTCATTAGCCAAGTAGTGAGGCTGAAGAATAAAAGCAATATACCAGGGTACTAATTGGCAACAAGAAGTAACTGTCATAGGGATCAAAATGCTCAAAAGTCTACACGAGGGCTTCCCTGGTGGCACAGTGGTTGAGAGTCCGCCTGCCGATGTAGAGGACGCGGGTTCGTGCCCCGGTCCGGGAAGATCCCACATGCCGCGGAGGGGCTGGGCCCGTGAGCCATGGCTGCTGAGCCTGCGTGTCCGCAGCCTGTGCTCCGCAACGGGAGAGGCCACAACAGTGAGAGGCCCGCGTACCACAAAAAAAAAAAAAAAAAGTCTACACGAGCAGTACATTCTTTTTCTGAAGGCAGACACTACATATTCATCAGAAGATTGCCTGCAGGTAGAGGCAGGGTTATGGAATCAGAACAGCAGTGCTAAATGACCTGGATGTTTAGTGAAAGCAAACTAATATCAACTGATGCTTCCATCGAAAACTAACCAGGACTAGTTAGAACATTAGAACTCAGCTGGCCTCTACCCTCTGTGTTCATCTTCATGTTAAGGATGTCTTTGCCAAGGGGACCCAGTGACTCAGTTCGTTGGGCTGGATCTCCTTTAACCTGGATGAATCTTCCCCAAACAGCACTTTGCTATTTGCTATTCACAGTAAAGTAACTGAGAGAGCTGCTGCATGAGAGCCTTTTTGGGGTCTTATATATAAGGCTACTTTCTCATTACCAAGGGATCATTTTCTTTCTTTCTTTCTTTCTTTCTTTCTTTCTTCCTTCCTTCCTTCCTTCCTTCCTTCCTTTCTTTCTTTCTTTCTTTTGTTGCACCAGCACACAGCTTGCAGAATCTTGATCTCTGGACCAAGTATTGAACCCGGGCCCTCTATGGTGAACACATGGGGTCCTAACCACTGGACTGCCAGCGAATTCCTACCAAGGGATAATTTTTTTAGGAAAAAAAATCCTCATCTTATATTTGAGCATATATGATAGGTATTTAAAATTAAGAATCAATAATTATATTCCATATACCCTGAGAAAACCATAATTCAAAAGGAGTCATATACCACGATGTTCATTGCATCTCTATTTACAATAACCAGGACATGGAAGCAACCTAAGTGTCCATCGACAGATGAATGGAGAAAGAAGATGTGGTACATATATACAGGATAGGAATAAAGACGCAGACGTAGAGAATGGACTTGAGGACATGGGGAGGGGGAAGGGTAAGCTGGGACGAAGTGAGAGAGTGGCATGAATTTATATATACTATAGATAGCTAGTGGGATGTAAAATAGATAGCTAGTGGGAAGCAGCCACATAGCACAGGGAGATCAGCTCCATGCTTTGTGACCACCTAGAGGGGTGGGATAGGGAGGGTGGGAGGGAGATGCAAGAGGGAGGAGATATGGGGATATATGTATATGTATAGCTGATTTACTTTGTTATAAAGCAGAAACTAACACACCATTGTGAAGCAATTATACTCCATTAAAGATGTTAAAAAAATAATAATAAAGTATATTCCAGAATCATGACTTCTATAGGGTAAGATTCCTTTCCATGGTTTCCTATTGCATCCGAAAAGCTTGGTTTTTGGAAAAAAAGCAAGATAGCACAGTATTGGCCGTCTGGAGGAAATGGAGGAAAAGGGGCCTTAAAAACAGTTGAAATAGGTAAAAAGGAGAAAATAGAAGGACACTGAAGACAAATGTAACTATTTCATCATTTTGGGGACCAGTCCCAATTCCTCTGCCCTAGTATTCGAGACCCTTTGCTTATGCCATCAGCACGTGCCCCAGATTTTCTTTTTCTAGGCTTCCAGGGCTGACTAGCTGCTCTTCTAATGGACATATTCTTCGTTTGTAAATGTCACACCTTCTCTGAATTGCTAGCGGGGCTTTACAGACTCCTGAGGCATTTTGTCTCCTTTGAGTGACTTTGCTTCTCTTTGATGTTGATCTTACTGCTTGGTTCTCAAAGGGCAATCTTATTTCCTGGTTCTCGGGGAAGTGGGTGCGGTGAGGGAATGCCCCAAGTACACAAATAAAGGCATTATCATCATAGCATATTTGAAACTATCAGCATTAACAGGGTTTGGACTTTGGCAGGTACCACAGTGCACATGTGTGAGAACACACACACCCAACCCTCCTCTTTTGTGGACTCTACCTTGAAATCCTCTAATGAGAATATTCCTTTGAATGAAGGTATGATTACCTGAAGTGACAAAGGGGGAAATTTGCATTTTCTTCAAACTTAATAGAGTTCATTAATATAACTTTTTTAGGACAACTTAGCACAACAGATTTTCAATGACAAATATTTGCAGATAATGAATAGAAAATTATCAAGAGCTTTAGATCTAACCACATATTCCCAATTAGGAAGAGAATGACATTTTTCGAACTTAAGATTGGGTCCCAGAAAAATAGGATGGATTTATCTTTCTTACTAGTTTCCCATATAGAATCCTTGCTGTGTATAGTTGCACTTCTTGTATTATCCCTTTCTTGAAAAGCAAAAAGGCTGTCCACTGTGAGCTACCTGTCCTAACACATAGGGCTGTCCTGTGACTCGGGTCAGGAGGTGAGCTACTCCGAACACTTGTGTCCAAGGGTCTCTGGTTTAGTGACTATGGATATAGAAGAAGAAAGGCCTAGTAGATGGGATATTAAAAATTTTAGGAAGAATGAAAATGACCTTTTAGTTTCAAAATCATCCCCGGTGGAAGTGGCTCCCTTACTGTGTGTGGCAGATACACAGGTGTAAATGCCATTTTAGGGCCTGGCCCCTAAAATGCCCAGCAAGCTCTTCCGTGGTCCCTGGCTTCACCATCTCTGTGCCTGGAGCAATGGACTCCGAGAGGTCAGAGCTGGACCCTTGAACTCATGACACAGAGTCACCTGACCAGTGACATTCACATTGAACTTCGTGTGGATGGAGCCTAGCTCTCATTGTGTTAAGCCACTGAGATTCTTCGAGTTGTCTGTTACCCACTTAATCCAGCCTAGCCTGAGTGCAGGAAGCAGGCTAGCCTAGGGAGGAAGATGCTGCCAACACTCATGGATTTCATCCTCAGGTGCGTCTGTTTTTTTCGACCTGATATATGAACATGGGATGGACCTACCACCCAGGACGTTTGTAAATAGTTTTTTTAATCAAATCAATATTTCATATGGAAAAGCCCATCAGACCTCCTATTGTGCCCAAACTCACCTGGGGCCTCTTCTGGGTAGATGCTTGAAGACCGGGTCTGAGCCAAGCTTGAGCCCAAGTGTAAGCCACTGCCTGGCACACACCGGAATCTCCACTGCAAACATTGATTGAACATCTGGGTCCTGAGGGACAAGCAAGAAACAAAGTCCAGGGTTCGGATCTGGCACAAAATATAGTGGAGCTGGAAGGAGCAATCTGAGGATGTGGAGGGCTGGCAGGGCCAGGGCTGCTGGCATTGGCTGGGGAGGTCTGCATATTGCGCTGAGCTGTCCAGAGGGTCTTCTTTTTTTTAAGTCCCGTTTTAGGTTCATAGCAAAATTAAGCAGAAAGCACGTGCAGTTTCCATATACCTAGTGTCCCCACACCTGCATAGCTTCCCCCATTATCAACCTTCCCCACCAGACTGATGCATTTGTTCTAATTGATGAACCTCACATTCCACATCCTTATCACCCAAAGTCCATGGTTTACATTACGGTTCACCCTTGGTGTTGTACATTCTATAGGTTTGGAAAGGTGTAGAGTGATGTGTATTCACCATTATAGTATCAAACATACTATTTCACTGCCCTAAAAATCAGAGGTATGTTTTTACAGTGGACACAAATAAACAGCTCTGTCCACAGCCTTCTCTTAGGAGGCATTTTCCCAGCACACAGCCAAAAGGCCCCAAGAATTCTTCAGGTATCCATGTGGGAGAGAAAAGCCCATGTAGGATCCTGGAAGATGGGAATGGAGCTTGTGGCTCCGTTCCCAGCATTCTCTGGAGTTTAGCCTGAGAAAATAATAAGAATCCTATAGGATCAGTGATCTCACTCATTCGGACTACAGTAAAGCTCTTCTATATTACTGCTCAGCCTCTGAGAATATTACGTTGGGTCTCACTTTATTAAAGAATGTCGTGCATACCCAGAAGTAGCTATTTAATTTTTAGCTGCAAGATACAATTTTGAAAAACCATTATCTAGAAAGTGCAATAATCAAACAATGTAATCATGAATGTTAAACCTTCTTGAAATACTATTTTAAATGCTTGCCAGCTGGAATCAAGGGTTGACGAGAAAGTGTGTGACTTGGTTGGCTTTCTAATTTGTCAAAGCATCTACGCTTTCCAACGAGTTATATTTGTTAAAATATGTTGTTTCTCTGCATGATTGCTTTGAAACTATCAAAGAATGCAAAATCCTTAAAGAAGGAAGGCAGATTTGCATTTTCTATTCGTTCCAGCCTAAGATTTAGTATTAAATCACTTTAAGAGACACAATTGAAGAATCATTTCTTGGAGGAGCCAGAAGGTCCACATACATCACCATTTGCCTCTGAGCTTTCTGGCTGCTCTGAGAGACTTGTAAATTTTGTGACATATGGAAAATATCAGAAAACCACAGCATGTGTTAAGAGGGCCCAGAAAGCAGGACTCATACTGTCATGAAACATCCCTGGTGATTCTTCCCATCACCCAACCCTGAATCTCTACAGAAAGGGCCACCTGGGTGTTTGGCCAGTGGCTGGGAAGCTCAGTGGCTGATCCAGCTGTTTGGTGGGTATGTGCCACCCTCCCCACTCACAGGAGGTCCAGCAGGGCTGTGGGTCACAGTGCAGTGCCCCAGGAAGGAAGTCCTCTTTCAAGGCTCTGAACTTTGGCACATGCAACCTCCCCTGTGTAACACCCTTCTGTCTCAGTGAATTCCCCATTCTGTTCCCACACACTTCCTACCTACCCTCTCTTAGCACGTGTTTCATTGTGCTATAACTTACATGTCTGTCTTCACTATCAGGCATTGAACTTACAGAGGCCGGGGCCTAAACCTTATTTTCTTTGTATGCCCTGAACTTAGCAGGTACCCGAAGAGATGAGTGGATGGATCTGCCCACCTGCTTGGGGAGTCTAGGGATGGAGCAGGGATTGATCTTAGCTCCTGGCTTCTCTTATTCACACTAGCTTCATGGCCTTTGGCAGGTACCTTGCTATGCCTCAGTTTCTTTATCTATAAAATAGGAAGGATAATGGTGCTTACTTCATAAGATTTTGCATATTGAATGATTTATACATATATTATACTTAAAATGATATCTTGGGGCTTCCCTGGTGGTCCAGTGGTTAAGGTTCCAAGTTTCCACTGCAGGGTATGTGGGTTCGATCCCTGGTTGGGGAAGTTCCGCATAGTGGGCGGTGTGGCCAGAAAAGAAAAGAAAAGAAAAGAAAAGTGACATCTTGTAAGAGTAGGAGCTCAGTGAATCTTAGCTAACAAAGTGAGCTCTCAAAAAAAATGTAAGCTCTCCTTATCAGTCATAATAACGTCATTCCAAATGGCCCAACTCCACTGACCACGCTGCAACAGCCCAGGTCTCCATGTGAGTAAGAGAGGGTGACTGGATTTCTGGGAGGAGTGATTTGCTGGGGGTCTCAGGAATTCCAGGAAAGAGAAACGGGGAATTTTTTTCTTCCTGGAGCGAGCTTTCCTTAACTGTTTGAGTGACCAAATAGTGGTGCTTAATCAAAATCTACCCCGAGAGAGGAAGACTAGAAACACGACCTTCTCTCCTCCCAGCACCGTTTCTAAGGGGTCCTCGGATGGACCCTGAGAAGGGTGGTGAAGTGCGGGTCTGACCTTGGCCAGCACTTCAGGCTCTAATGTCCCTGAAAGTCCAAGGACCCAAGGAGGACTCTGATGCGAAGTGGGGAATGACGGTCCATGAAAGCAATGAGCCTGCGCTGTGGGAAGCAGCAGGGCTGCCCTGGCCACCAGCTGGGGTTAGTTAGTGACTCAGAGGCAGAGCCTATCAAACCTCAAACATTTCTAGGCAAAATGAAAAGGGGGTGTTTGGAGGAAAGGAAGTGGGCACAGACTGGGGGTGGGGAGAGGGGTGAAAAGTCATCCTAGGCACGGAGGCAGTTCTTTCCATCCTCTGACCTGCATGGCCCTCTGGGCAGGGGCTGGAAATGGGGACAGCAGGGAATGGAGACTAAGGACAAGCTGCCTCAGAGCTGTTTTCACTAGAGATTCTCCTGAAATTGAGAGCCCACGCCCCCAGGGAAGAAACTCTGCGATGCGGGTCCTGAGTCCATAGACAGGTACCCCAGGAGTGAGTCCCAGCTCTCTGTTCACTTGTTTGGGGCATTTGAGTGGCCACTTAGCTTTGCTGAACCTCGCCCTCTCCTCCTATAAAACGGAGTTAATATGCCTCCCTCACAGAGCCATTGTCCGTCTCTAATGAAATAAGGCTGGTGATGCGTTCTGAGAGCTGTAACATGATAGATTAATAGCAGGCATTTTACTCACCATAATCAGTATTTAGGATGGTTTAAAGACCCCTGGGTAGATAGAGCTGAGCCAGGTTTGGTCTTTGGAGGCCAGCAGCCTTGGTGGCAATGGAGAGAGGGTCCCACCAGCGTGGATGCCCCTTTCCAAACTGGCCTCTCTCCCTCCATCTTCCTCCACAGACTGGAGAAGACTGGCAGTGTAGGATGGTGGTTGAGGGTCTGGGAGACCAGACTGCCTGCTTTTGAATCCTGGCTTGGTCACTGAGTAGCTTCACGGCCTTAGGCAAGCCACCTAATCTTTCTACACTTCAGTTTCCTCATCTGTAAAATGGGGATGATAGTGGTGCGTGTACCTCATAGGATGTTGTAAACATTGAATTACATATGATAATTAATAATACATTATTATACTTAAAATGATAGCTAGTAAAGTGAGCCCTCAAAAAATGGGAGCCTTCCTTAATAGTCATGGTAATGTCATTCCAAATGGCCTGACCCTATTGACCTCCCTGCTCATTCAAAGAACGCCAGGACGTTTCCACCTTGGCAAATCAGCCAGAAACTGAGAAGAAGAAAAAAAAAAACACATTAGAAATCTCCACAAAAAATGAAAATGTCTTTCTTGGGGGAAAGAAGATGGGGAGGTTGCAGACCATGGGCAGCTTGTATGATTTACTCAGAACCCCGTACATCCAAAATATGGGGCTGTTCCCAGTGATCCAATCTGAATTCCTATAACAGGAAGCTCAGATTCTCCACCAATCTGATCAGTGGGACCAGCTCTCTTCTGCTCCTCAAATGCTATTTCCAGCGATGAATCATACACTTTAGGACTGGAAGGGATCCCAGAAGATCACTCGGGCCAATGGGATGGGAGTGTTCCTGGGGAAAAAGACGACTGACAGAGGAAGTTCAGTTCTTGAGTGGAAAACCATTATCTGCCTGCTAGAGCAGAAAACGGCCCCCCTGCTGCTGAGGAAGGGTTGAGAATGCATTCCAGCAGTTCCACAAACACCCCTTGAGCACCTGCCTCAGTCCTGTGCCATCCAGAATTGCACCGTTCTGGAGACGGGGGCGCGTGGCTAGCACATCATTGCAACACCACGTGGTTAGAGCGGGTTTTCACCCTGTGTGGTGTTTGAGCCAAGGGCAAGGGCACCATGCAGCCCTGGGGGCGTCTACAGAAGGTGCTTTGGAGGAGTTGGTGATACTTGAGCTAACTCTGGAAGGAGGAAGAGGACTAAACTCAGGTGAGAAAAATGGAAAGACCCTCCCATCAGAGTGAAGAGATGGACAAGCAGATCAGTGCAGTTGGAGGCTAAAGTGCCAGAGATATTAGAGGCCGATGAGGCTGGGGAGACTGGGGGCCACAGGGGTCAGGGCCTCGTGTGCCATGTTGAGGACTTGTGCTTGGAGAACGGGAGCCGTCGATCGGGTTTTCAGTAGAGCAATGTGCAGTGAAATGTGTGCAGCCTGGAGAAGCCATTCGGGGGCTGGCTGGGTGGAGGGTGGATCGGAGTGGGAAGGCCTGGAGGAGGTTGTCGGGTTTGCTACCTTGAGGCTTGGTCCCTGGTAGGACTTCTCAGAGACCTAAGGTACCAGAGTCCCGCTGACATTCCATGCGTGGCCATCAAACATCCACCCACCTCCCATGTTAACTCTTCTTAGTCACTCAGGTATTTCCCTCACCCCAACATAGCCCATGTACTTCGGGGGAAACTTGGCGGCTCTCCTAGGGCATGAAGCTCAGGCTCCAGTGCATGAGCACAGCTCCATCCCCCGTCACTGTGTTTGCTTTCAGAAAGGGCAAGTGATTCAATTCAGGCTGCTGAGACCCAAGGCAGCATTTGGGGGAGAGTGTGGGGCAGGGGTGGGAGGCACTCCAGAAGGTGAAACATGCAGAGATGAGGCCTGGAACTGTTGTGACTGTTTTCCAGCGGGAGGGAAGGCAGTCCTAGGACAAAGGTGGCCGTGGACAGTGGAAAACATCAGGAAAACAGACCCAAGGCCCTAATGATGGGATGAAACCAGAACAAATCCCTGGACTTTTCAATTACGTATGCCAATAAATTCCCTTTGTTTTCTAAACTTTTTTTTTTTTTTCTTGCTCTCGAAAGCTCAGAGCTCAGGGGCAATAATCTAGGGCATAGTGGCCAGAACTGACCATGTCTCAACATGTAAAACAATCACTACGAGGTTTTCCTGACATCAATTTTTAAAACAGAATTTGTTTTAAAGCCGTTTTTCACAGCTCTCTGCTGGCTGGAACTTACCTCTCCAATCTTCTTTTCTGGGTCCCTTTAACGAAGTGGTGTGCTGCCACCTGCTGGTCACAACACAGAAGAACGTACCCCAGAACGTAGGTTGAGACTATTAATGCTGGAAAAGGCCTTAGAGACCAGCGTCGGGAATAAAGGGGAAATTCATTTTCTGCTAATGGATATTTCTGAGCTGTTTGAATTTTGATTAGCAAGCATTATTTTTTTCATCAGAAAAAAATAGATATTCACTTTGGGAAATATAGTATTTCATATCTTGTGATGTTTATTACTCTTGGCTATTTACATCAATACCCGCTATTTCCTTGAAAAGTTCCAGGGCAGCCAGCCCCTTTGAAGCTTGTTGGATCTTGTAGGCAGAAGGTAGATCCTAGTCCAGTGTCTTTCTATTCAGGAAACACTGATCAAGCCCTCCAAGCATTCTCCATAGAGTCTCTCTCTCTGGGCTTGAGGCAAGGAGCAGCCACAGACAGCCCCCCACCTCCCCAACCCTGTGAAGGATGGGATTTGATAGCTGCTCACTCTAAAAATTCTCTTTGCAAATCCTTTTTGCCTTTGCTTAGTGGGTAAGGAATTTAAGAGTTGTCTTTCCTGTTCTTGATACGACTTTGAAATTTCTGCACAGTGGCCCCTTTGGAATTTAGCATCTGTTGTAGTCATACCCCAAACAAAACAGAGATAGTAAGAATCCGATCATAAATGCTGTTACAAATTCCCTCCTGGCCTCTACTGGAGGTGGACCTGACCAGGACCAGGATGCTCCCAGCCCCTGAAGCCCACCAGTAGGTGGCGCCCGAAACAGCCTTATTGCCAGGGCTCTTGCCTAGGACTGAGGGACTGAGCTTGAGCTTGGAGCTGGTGCCCACCCCACTCCCACCCACCCCACCGCCTCCATCCCCTTTCCGCCGACCCTCCTCCACTACAGCCACCTTCAGTCTGTCCGTGTTCTCACCCAGCGGTTACCTGGGCTTTGGCTTCTCTTACCCAGTTAGCCCTGAAATTCACAGAGTCCCTGTTAACCTGCCCAGGATCTTTTCCCGTGTTACCCTAAACCCAGCCCCTTCACCACTAGCTCGGACTGACGTGGCCGGGCACCTCTGTGGTGGACTTCCAAAGCCATATTCTGCTCTGCATTCGGGCACCTTATATGACCGTGTCCTCTTATACCACGCTTTGATTTTGCAGGTCCATCTGGACACGACACCCTGGACTGTCAACCAGCCTCATAGGAGTTCACCCTATGGCCCAGCTAGTTTTCCCTGAACCCTTCCCAGCTGGTCCAGGAACCTCTTGAGGGTAGTGTTGAGGCTGCTCCAATGCGTGTGCATTTACATCCCGGAGGCTGCAAGGCCCAATATGTTCTGGTCCCCTCCCAACCTCATCTCTCACCTTTCTTTCCCCAACGTTCCCCACTGACCACGCTGACCTTCCTCCTTTCCTTAGACAGATGTGTTCAAAGCTGCAGGAAAATAAGCTCACACCTGCCTCAGGCTCTTTATACCACTTTCCCCTCTGCCTTCTGCACTCCAGCTCATGCCCACCCCATCTTACCATTCAGGTCTCAGCTCAGATGTCACCTCCTCAGAGAAGCCTTCCTTGACTATTTTACCGAGATTAGTGACCACCATCACATTCTATGCTCCTCCCCCGTTTTCTTCATATTCTTGTCACTCTCTGAAAATTTCTTATATAATTTTTGTTTGCTTGTGTATTATCTAGTCAGATAATAAACTCTACCTAGAATGAGCTCCCTGAGGGCAGGGAGTTCACCTGTCTTGTTCACTGGTGTGTCCCCAACATCTAAAACAGAACATGGCCTGTAAAAAGACTGCGTCACTATGCTGTGCACCTGAAACTAATTTAATATTGTAAATCAACTATACTTCAATTAAAAATCTTGATTTAAAATTTTTTTTAATAAAAATAAAACAGAGCATGACACTCATGGGGACTCACTCAATTAATGTTTGTTGAATGAATGACGTGTGCCCCAGGCCACCCTGGCTGAGTGTCACAGCCCCCGCATCTACAGTTGCGTTCATTTGCCTAAAACAGTGCTGCAACCCCTGCATGCAACTACATTTCTTAGTCTCCGCCCTATGCATGTTGGTAGAACCTCCAGTCACTGTTGGAAGCCGCCCTTCCCGCTATTTCAAGAGTCTTCAACTTGAGCCCACTCGGCTGCCAGGTGGTGCCTGACACCTTCCTCTAGTCCTATTGTGGGAAGGGTGTCTGTTGCTGAGGTCGCTAAGACCCACAAGCCCCATGCAGGTACCCAGGCCCTGCCACAGCTGCCACCTCCCTCAGATGTCCCTCCACATTGTGTGATGTCACCCTTCACTGTGCCACAGCTGGGCGTTGAGGGCTCCATGATATTGGCAGCCACTCTCCCCTGCCCTGTGTTAACCTGTTCTATGTGGCCAGTGGGACCTTCCCCATTTCCTCCATCTCTCATCCTTCAGGAATCAGCATTCATGACTGCTATGGACTGAGTGTTTGTGTCCCCCAAAATGCATATGTTGAAATCCTAACCCCCAGAAGTGAGGGTATTGGGAGGTGGGGTCTTTGGGAGGTCGTGATGGTGGAGCCTCATGAATGGAATTAGTGCTCTTATAAAAGAGACCCCACCAAGCTTCCTCACCCCTTCTGCCATGTGAGGACACAAGAAGTCTGTGACCTGGAAAATGGGCATCACTCGACAATGCTGGCACCCTGATCTCAGACTTCCAGCCTTCGGAACTGTGAGCAATACATTTCTGCTGTTTACAAGCCACCCAGTCTGTGGTATTTGGATATAGCAGCTCGAACACACTAAGACAATGAGCTCTGTGAAACTGCCATGCATTTGGAACAGGAGACGTGCAGGATGCTTAAGTGCATGGAAAGCGGCACCTGTGCCTCAGTCCTGAGCCCCCCTCGCCCAGCCTCCTCAGCACTCCTGCCTCCCGAGCCCCATCAATCTCTGCTGGCTAATTACTCCAGGGCTCTTGAACCCCCTCTGTCGTGGGCTCTGGAGTCAGTGTTTGTGGGCTCAAAACCTGGCCTCTCCACTCTCTGGTGCTGTGTGACCTAGGGCAAGATGCTGACCTCTCTGAGCCTCTGCCACCTCTTCTGTAAAATGAGGTTGTTAACAGTATCTGCCCCATAGGATTGCTGTGAGGCTCAAATGAAATAGCCAGAGAACACAGAGCACTTTCTAAAGTGCCTGGCAGGGAGTTATCATCTATCAACTGCAAAAGCCTAGGCTGCTCCCAACATAACTCTCATCTCCAAGTAGAAGCTACATTGAAGACAGGAACTAATTTTCCTCAACTTTCTATTCCCAGCACCTAGGATGGTGCTGCATGCACAGTGGGTGCTCAGATATTTGCTGAGTTGAAGTATTTGATAGCACTAAATTTTCTCTTCTCATTTAGGTTTTTTCTTGGTTAAGGGTAAAAATTATATGTTTTTTTTTTACAGCTTGACTTTTTTATTGTTGTGAAATATAAATAACATAAAACTTACCATTTTAACCGTCTTTAACTGTACAGTCAATGGCATTAAGTACATTCACATTGTTATGCAACCATGTGGTTTTTTTTTTTAACCCTAGCAGCCAGCATGGGGCCAGGACTGGAAGCTGAGTCTACATAGACTCAGTGGATATGAATAAAGGAGCCTTCACTAGCAGATTGACTCCTTTCAAATAGGGACTGTGTCTGCCCCCCAAGCACTCAGCACAGTCCCTTGACATAGTAGGTGCTCAATAAACATAAAATGAGCCACCAGTAGATGTTGCAAACTGGTGGGAAAACAAAAGAAGGCCTTAAGACATGCTACTTAGGGCTCACAAAATTGTTTTTGTTTTTAGTTTTCAATAAGCTGTTTTGAATAAGTTGCAGTCTCACACACATACACACAAATCCATACTATGGAGTGAAAAAATGGAAGGCTCTGGTAACTTTGGACCTGAGTTCTCAGATGGCAGCGCCCTCTTTTGCTGAGGGTTGCTGCCCCTGTGGACGGGCTGTGTGGTCTCCAGGCCACTGCTCTCCCATAATTACTACCCCGCTCTCTCAGGCATCTGAGTTTGAGACTCCTACATTAGAGTTAGGCAAAAGGGGCTTGAGACTCACTTCCTCAATTTAATAGTAAGTTAGTCAGCCCTTTGAACCTCCACATCCTCATCTGTAGGATGGGAAAGATGGTAGCATCTTCACCAGGCTTTTCTGAAGAGTATTACAGGATAACATATAGGAGAGTGTGTGAGAAAATGTGAAGGCTGCTATACAAACAACAGCCCTATATCACGGGCCTGTTTTTTCCCAGTCTTTCGTGCTCACGTCGAGGATGTATGAGTTTGCCTGCCATTTGGCACCTCCATGTTTTTGTACATCAAATACTCAACTGGGAGGGCACCAGCATCTGGAAAAGCTAGGGCACTATCTGTCAGCACACGGCAGCTGACAGGTACCACCATCACCTGTCAGTCACCTCAAGCCTTCGCCAAGTCCCTGTCAGTGGGGGGGAGGGTTGGTGGCAGGGGGACGCAGCTGAGAGTAAGTCATGCAGGCACAGGCCTGCTCTCCAGCATCGTCCATCCAAGACCCTTCAACGCACTGGACAGTGCCCCAACAGGCATCTGACCCCACGTTACACATCAGTGCAGAAATGTATTGCCTATTCATCACATCTTAAAACAAGCTCCTAGGATGGGGTTTTGGGCATCAGAGCACCATCAGTTTCCCTTCCCTTCCTTTAGAGCTGGGGCTTGGTTTCTGTGGTGTCTTTGCAGACACAAAGCCTAGAGGAAATAAGAGCACTTTCCCTTTAAGTCCTTTTGACAAACCCCTGTCTCACCATTCACCTCAAAACTCAGGTCAAGGACTAGTATGGAGGTTCCTTAAAAAACTCAAAATAGAACTACCACATGACCCAGCAATCCCACTACTGGGCATATATGCTGAGAAAACCAGAATTCAAAAAGAGTCATGTACCACAATGTTCATTGCAGCTCTATTTACAATAGCCAGGACATGGAATAAACCTAAGTGTCCATCAACAGATGAATGGATAAAGAAGATGTGACACAAACATACAATGGAATATTACTCAGCCATAAAAAGAAATGAAATTGTGTTATTTGTAGCGAGGTAGATGGACCTAGAGTCTGTTATACAGAGTGAAGTAAGTCAGAAAGAGAAAAACAAATACTGTATGCTAACACATATATATGGAATCTAAAAAAAAATAAAAAAGGTTCTGATGAACCTAGGGGCAGGACAGGAATAAAGACGCAGACATAGAGAACGGACTTGAGGACATGGGAAGGGGGAAGGGTAAGCTGGGATGAAGCCAGGGAGTAGCACTGACATATATACACTACCAAATGTAAAATAGATAGCTAGTGGGAAGCAGCTGCATAGCACAGGGAGATCAGCTCGGTGCTTTGTGACCACCTAGAGGGGTGGGATATGGAGGGTGGGAGGGAGACTCAAGAGGGAGGGGATATGGGGATATATGTATACATATAGCTGATTCACTTTGTTATACAGCAGAAAATAACATAACATTGTAAAGCAATTATAGTCCAATAAAGATGCTAAAACAAAAACCAACTCAGGTCAACTGTGTTTCATTAGGAGCATCTTGATACTGAAAGAGAATTCAAGACAGGCAATAAATAGAAAGGTAAGTCAGGTGATACGATTTTGAAATAAAACAAGTTTGCACAGTAACTGGTTCCAGATTGCCGTACAGTCTTGCTTGGCAGGTAGAGATTTATTCCTGATAGCAAACCAGATGTCACACTTGCTCTTCTAAGACATTTGCTTTTATCTCCAGCAGTTCCTGATGAAATAGATACAAAGAAAAGACTAGAGCCTTGTTTAAGCATCCTGACACTGGAGAGGATCAGATCATCTGAGAGTTTCCAATCTGGGTCTTAACAGCTTTCAAAAATCAAACACGTTAAAACAAAACAAAACAATGCAAAACAAAGGCACTGAGAGGCAGTTGAGTATTTTGCAAGTCTTTGTGTAAGAGAGATAAGTGCCTGTGGTGCAAGAACCACCTACAATAAGAGATGTGTGGTTTGGCTCTTCTAGAAGAAGACAAGGCCTCCAGAAATTGGTTACTGGCATCATAGAAAACACGGAGTCATTTGACAACATATCATTGTAACAAGGAACCCGGAAACTCCTCTGAGACTCTTTCCTTCCAGGAGTGGCAGCCTTCTCCCACACCAGGGAGCAGCATCCTGCCCTGGTTTTTTCTGCATCTCCCTTTCCTCCTCTTCAGTGCAGTCTCGGTGGGACTTTCTGGGTTAGCCAAGTGCAAGTGCTCAGGTTCTCTGGCAAGTCATACAAACTCGCTGCGAACTGTTGTAAGCAGAGCAGCACAGCCCTCAGAACCTCAAGAGCGCTAAGCCACCGACCTTCTCTCCAGACCCCTGTCATTAACAGGAAGCAGCTCCCACCCCCTGGTCCCAGAGCTTCTTAGCTCGAGATCTTGAGAGAGACCGTCCTTCCTGCTCAACAGCTCAGTGCAGGCAGGAGGGTCTCCTGTAACCGTGTTGTCCAGGCTCACCCTGACATCGGGGGGTGCACAGTGTAGTGGCCGTGGGCTAGCCAGACACTCTGCCAGGAATCTGACACTACCTGACTCGGTTTTGATCAGTGGCTGTGGGGGAAGTTCTTTGGAGAGTGACTCCCAAAAGAGAGGCATTATTTATGGGGGATTGGGATTGCGTGGTGAATTTAGGGGCTGTGCTTGGGAGGGGGTTGTGTTTGTTTTCGATTGCTGATGGACGTAGTGAATTACCACAAACTTAGTGGCTGAAAACAATACAAATGTGCCATCTTACAGGTCTGTGGGTAGGAAGTCTGACAACAGGGCTCACTGGGCTTAGATCAAGGCATCGTCAGGGCTGAGGTCCTTTTGCAGGAGAATCTGTTTCCTTGCCTTTTCCAGTACCTGAGGCCACTGACGTTTCCTGACTTGTGGCCCCTCCTCCATCTTCAAAGCCAGCAGCGTTGCTTGCTCTGACCGCCATTCTGTCATCACAACTTTCTCTCATGACCTCAGAGGGAAAGTTTCTCCACTTGTAAGGACTCGTATGATTAGATTGGGCCCATCTGGATAATTCAGGGTCATCTCCCCATCTCATCGTCCTTAACCTTAATCCTACCTGCAAAGTCCCTTGGTATAGGTTGAACTGCGTCTCCCAGATTCAAACGTTGAAGTCTTCAACCCTAGAATGTGAACTTCTTTGAAAATAGGGTCACTGTAAGTATAATCAACAAGGATTAGGTTCTTAGGGCAGGCCTCACTCCAGTATGACTGATTTCCTTATTAAAAGGGAAAATTTGGACACAGACACAGACACACGTAGAAGGAAGGTGATGTGAAGAAATACAGGGAGAAGACAGCCATCTACAAGCCAAGGAGAGAGGCCTGGAACAGCAGAGACTTTCCTCACTTCCCTCAGGAGACCCAACCCTGCTGCCATCTTGATTTTGAACTTGTGGCCTTCAGAACTGTGAGAGACTAAATTTCTGCTGTTTGAGCCACCCAGTTTGTGGTACTTTGTTACAGCAACCCCAGCAAACCAGTATATCCCTTCTGCCATGTAAGATAACGTATTCACTGGTCCTGGGGATTAAGACATGGACATCTTTGGGAGGCCATTGTCCTGCTAACCACAGGTTTAATCAGTGGATCCCAGCCAAATATTTTTATTTTATTTTATTTTATTTATTTATTTATTTTTTGCGGTACGCGGGCCTCTGTTGTGGCCCCTCCCACCACGGAGCACAGGCTCCGGACGCGCAGGCTCAGTGGCCATGGCTCACGGGCCCAGCCACTCCGTGGCACATGGGATCTTCCCGGACCGGGGCACGAACCCGTGTCCCCTGCATCAGCAGGCGGACTCTCAACCACTGCGCCACCAGGGAAGCCCAGTCAAATATTCTTTACTTGACTTTACCTTGGGCCTGTGCTCAGTGGCTCCTGTACCATAAATGAAATAATGGACTGGACCACAGGCTTGCTGCTCAGAAACACCCCTGCAAGTGTGACAGGAAACTCGAAACAATTGGACTTTGCACTGGAATGCTGTCCAGCTTCAGACACACTATGTTTTGTGGGCTACATGCAAAGGTGCTGGAATTTATCGCCTTTTTTGAGGGGGAGACATTGTGTTTGCAGAATTTAGTGAACTGGACATTATTAGCTATTTTCTTAGAAAAAATAAAAACACATAGCAGTGATGTCAACAAAATGGGGAAATATGAGTTTTCTCTTGTAGTCCCCCTAAAGAACCGCAATTTTAACAGTCACCCATTGAGGAGAGTGCCTTTGCGGCCGTCTATGAGACCGGCGGAGAAGTTCCACGTGGCACTGGAACAAAAACAAATCCAACATTGGACACACTGAAGAGGATAAGAGGAACAGTTTCCCTTTACCCACGTTATCTTTTCCCCAAGGTAGTACAGCTCAATGCAAGAGAGAACTTCTCACGGGCGAGAGTGAGTGTGTGAGGGAGCACCTGGCTTCCCCAGCTGTGTGGAATGCTGCCAAAGGGGCCCCCTTCTGTCTCACCCCATCCAGAAGCTGGAGGTGTGCCGCATGGCATGGGGGTGGGAGGGCCCTGGGAGAAGCAGACAGGGCTCTCAGAGGGCATCACAGGGA
Organism: Monodon monoceros; assembly: GCF_005190385.1. Classification (NCBI taxonomy): domain Eukaryota; kingdom Metazoa; phylum Chordata; class Mammalia; order Artiodactyla; family Monodontidae; genus Monodon; species Monodon monoceros. The sequence goes on from NW_021703774.1 coordinate 101,301,181, forward strand.
CACGGATCCTACTAACTGCTTCACGGAATCCCCTAATAGCCTGCCCACGAGCTGCTGGGGACACCTCACCTGCAGGTCCCCCCAGCTGGCTCACAGACACCCTGACTGCTCCATTTGCCTCCCCCCCACACACCCCTGCCCCGTGTCTGACTCCCTGTGTGTACCCTGAAGGTGGCAAGTATGAGCCTTTGCAGAGGGCTGGTGAGCATGCACAGAAAACCAGCCTGCGAGATTCAGAGAAAGCACGCCAACTCAAGTATCAGCACCACACTAAGGGAAGCACATGGCCGTCAGCACATGGCCTGGCTCTGCAGGGTTGAGAGAAGATTTCCCCCCAAAGAGGGAAGCAGAGGTGTGAAGCAGGTTTATCCATAGAAAAGATCTGAGATAATAAGGGTTGGCAAGGATGTGGAGAAAAGAGAACCCTTGTGTACTTTCGGTAAGAATGGAAATTGGTACAGTCATTATAGAAAACGGTATGGAGGTTCCGCAAAAAATTTAAAAATAGAACTACCGTATGATCCAGCAATTCCACTTCGAGGTATAAATATGAAGAAAATATTTTTCAGAGATATCTTTACTCTCATGTCCTTTGCAACAGGGGTCCCCAGCCCCTGGGCCACGGACCAGTAGTGGTCCATGGCCCGTTAGGAACTGGGCTGCACAGCAGGAAGTGAGCGGCGGGCGAGTGAGCGAGCAAAGCTTCATCTGTATTTACAGCCGCTCCCCATCGCTGGCATTACTGCCTGAGCTCCGCCTCAAATCAGCAGCGGCATTAGATTCTCATAGGAGCGCGAACCCCGCTGTGAACTGTGCATGCGAGGGATCTAGGTTGCACGCTCCCTATGAGAATGTAATGCCTGATGATCTGAGGTGGTGATGCTAGTGCTGGGGAGCGGCTGCAAATACCGATTATCATTAGCAGAGAGGTTTGACTGCATAGAGACCATAATAAATTAATTGCTTGCAGACATATCGAAACCCTATCAGTGAGTGGCAGGTGAAAACAAGCTCAGGGCTCCCACTGATTCTGCACTATGGTGCATTGTATAATTATTTCATTATATATTACAATGTAATAATAATAGAAATAAAGTGCACAATAAATACAGTGCACTTGAATCATCACGAAACCACCCCCCCACACAGTCTGTGGAAAAATTGTCTTCCATGAAACTGGTCCCTGGTGACAAAAAGGTTGGGGACCACTGCTTTGCAACATTATTCACAACAGCCAAGATATGGAAACAATCTAAATGTCTGAGAAAGGATGAATGAACATATAAAGAAGAGGTGGTATGTATGTACCTTGGCTGTGAGAAAGAAGGAAATACTGCCATTTCCAATAACATGGACAAACCAAGAGGACATTATGCTAAGTGAAATAAGCCAGAGAAAGACAGATACTGTATGGTTTCATTCATACATGGAATCTAAAAAAGAAAGCCGAACTCTGGAAACTGAGAGTAGAATGGTGGTTACCGGGTCCAGTGGCAGGGAGATAGGGAGATGTTTGTAATAGGGTACAAGGGTATAAGATGAATAAGCTCTGGGGATCTAATGTACAACGTGGTGACTATAGTTCATAATACTGTGTTGTGTACTTGAAAGTTGCTAAGAGAGTAGACCTTAAGTGTTGTGACCACACAAAAAAGGTAACTATGTGAGGGATGGATGTGTTAATGATGCTAACTGTGGTAATCATTTCACAAATATACCTATGTGAAATCATCATGTTGTACACTTTACAATATACAATTTTGTCAATCATACCTCAGTATAGCTGAAAAAAGGTTATAAAAATCTTGAAATTGCAGAATCTGAGTAATTAGTTATGAGGATTCACTGCTGTCCTCTCTATTTTATCTGTTTATGAAAACAGAGTTTTAAAAATGTGTCAACATAAAAAAGGAAACAAAAAACTGTACACACTATGTGACCCTCCAATGTGAGTTCACCGTGAGAGAAGTGGCCTCCCCTACAAGATAGTGAGCAAGCGTCCCTCACGGCTCTTCAAAGCCATCCCACCCCCTACACGTGGACCACACAGAACTCAGCAAGGACCCTCTCCCCTGCAGATCACTGGGGCTGCTTGTTGGTTTAAGCCAGATGCCAGAGAGCAGAAACTGAAGTCAAATAATCCTAGGTGAGACATGAAAACAACAGATTAACCAGAAAAGTAAATCTGTGACTAATAATACAATAACAGGTTCGTGCTCACTGCAAAAAAGTGTTCACCTTCTCCACTTCCCCTGCCATTACCCTAAGCACATCCTTATCTTCTTTGATTTGGACCCTGCAACATTCCTAGTTGGTTCCCTGCTTTGGTCTCTTCCTGCTTTTCATCCTCTAGCTGTGGCATTTCTAATCAGGGAAAAGAAGAGTAAAACACAGGCCCACACACGGACACACACAGATCTGATAGTGTCATCCGCCTGCTTAGGCTTTTAAGTGCCAGCCGTCCCCCATTACCCATAAAGCCTACGTTTCTGACTGCAGCATACAAGGCCCATTCCAAATGGGTCCAGCCTCCTCTTCCAATGTCATCTTTCACTGTGCAACACCGGGAGAGTCTATTCCAGTGTTTCTCCAAGTCAGGTCACTCCGCACTAGAATTAGCATTCTGGAGTCCTTGTGAAAAATCCCAGCCCTACTGACTCAGAGTCTTAACAAGCACCAGAAACAATTTTTATGTGCACATATCTGGAAGTCCCTAGTCTAGGGTCACTGTACTCTTTCCCGCTGACTCACGCACCCTTCTCCTCCTTGTAGCATCTTCTCCTTCTCAAGCCCAATAAATCGCTGCTCTCTCTCTATTCCCTCAGCACTTTGTACAGACTGTCATAATACAGCTGTGTTTTACAGCTGTCCACTGAGATCTGTCTCTCCTGCTGGATTACAAATTCCTTGTCATTAGGAACCATGTCTTGTTCATCTTCCTCTCCCTAAGTAACTAAACAGTTTCTCTGTTTCTGCAACGGGAAACGTGTATCCGACCATGTTTCCCTTTTCCCTTAGCCACGCACTTAGAGTCAAATTCAGAATCACAATTACAAAGGCTGTCACTGGCCATGTATCTGTGTCCTTTTTTCCCCTGGATGTGACCTATTTTAATTTATATTTGCCTTACCCAGAGTTTTAAAAACCTGTATTTGGCCATTTTATTTTACAGGTTTCTGCTACAAGCTGCCTCAGATCCTTTCTGGCACAAGACGAGAGAGAGATATTACTGAGATTACCCAGGACAGCACCTGGCAGATAGAAAATACTCAATAAGTTTTTGTTAAATTTAATCAAAGAAATAAAGTTATGTGGATTCTGTGACAGCTATCTGACTCGTTGCTTTAGAAGACTTTCTTGTTTACTTCTGGTTTTTATCACATTGCTCAAGAGCTAATGCTGCTGGGAGAGGGTCTGATGGACCGGGTCCTGTTATGACACAAAATTCATTTAATTTCAGTGACCCAATTAGCTCAGTTTTCCACCTTGGTCTGTGTGCGGCCTATTTTAGGAACTCAGGCTACTCATGAACACTGTAATCTAGGATTAATCTTAAAAGATGGCGAACAGGTAGAAATCTGCCAGGAATTTGGGAAGGGGAATAAGGATAAAGTGTCTCAGTGAACAGGGAGAGAGGAGTTCAGAAGAGGTTGCACAGGATGGGGCCAGGGACGGCACATAGCACGCTGAGGAGGGGATCGCGGAGGCGGGGCGGCATCTCAGGAAACAGCGGTCCAGCAAGTGTGGGGAGCCCTGGGGAGGAGCGAGACTCCTGGTTCCTGAAGACGCACCCCGGTAGTGTCCCTGGGTGCTGCTGGAAAGTACAGAGCTAAAGATGTCAACATCAAACAATAAAACTATGACGAGATAAGGGGAACATCTTGAGAAAGGAAAAATTGTCACTTTTCATATTCATTTTAAAACATTTACATCCTAATGTTTCATTAAGAAAAGCCATCTTTTCCATCCTTACGTATTATATCTGAAGAAATGGCAGCAGCGCCCAAGTCTCTTTAAATTGGAGATGTTTTTCCCTAGGAAACACAGGAACATGTGTGGTCTTGACTTTCCGTCGTCACCTCAACTTTCTAAACAAGTCCCTCACGCTTCCAGTTAGCTATTTTCAAAGCATCATTCAATTGGAATTTTTTCCTTTGAAGAAAAATAAAGGGAAGCTAACTTATCATTTGTTACACAGCCAACGATTTATAAAACCACACGTCTCATTTAAATTTGCTTTCAACATCTTTGTTTCAATCAAAAACATCAATTCGTTGTGTTTTCTCCATGAAAACCTAGAGGATCTGAGATCATTCTTTGAACACCGTAAAAGAAAGGTATTGATATTTAATAGAATAAAAACGGAAAGTTTGTCGAAATGAATTTGCTTACATTGTTACTGTGTGCGGTAGGATGCAACAGAGATCCTGGTCCATTATAATAAAATATGGCTCTTTCCCCCCAAATGAAATTAACAGAGGAAACATGAGTTACAGTTTGGGATATCTGGTGTGTTTATGCTGTCCTCAGTCAGTGAGCTATTAGTCCCGGCTGAGAGTTTGGTCTCAGCCTCAAAGGATTAGGTGTTAGTGGTGGGGCAGTCACCCCGTCAGCCGAGGCCAGGGGGCCTGGTTAACCTGCGGTCTGAGGGTCAACCGGCAGGTTATGTCAGATTGGGATCAGGGTCAGGGGTTATGTGCCAACCCCGCTAGGGCAGAGGCCTCCTGCCCAGCTGCAGTTGAGCTAAGAGTCAGACAAGTTTCTAGTTTGTCATCCCCAGCCCCGGCCAGGGGAACCAATCCCCTCATTCTGAACCCGTGAATCACACCATGTGTTCAGGCGAACAGTCGATTCAGAGGGACCCAGTGCTTGGCGTGAAGTTAGTCTGGCTTCTGTAAGCCTACGGATGGTGGTGGGGAAGCCTCTCTGTGCCCCAGAGGCTGTCTAAGCATTCTTTCAATCCTTCTGCAATCCCCCAATTTCTGAAATCTTACAACTGCTTCTATTTCCTCTGCAATGCTCTAGTTTCCCGTCTGCGACCTCAGCTCCTTTAGTGGAAGTCCTGACACCTTGTCAGACTTGGGCCAGCCCCATCTCAGGGCCTGCACTCTGACTTGTTGAAAAACAGATGCACCATCCTCCACCCCACATTCCAAACTGGGGGCCTGTCTGGTTCATCCTTGCTGCAGTCCGAGTCCCTAATAATTCCCTTCCGTGCTGTCTTATGTCTCACAACTACTGTTCTGATGTCAGAATCATAAGATGGGAATGGCATAGCGTTCCTAGGTGGACAGCTCAAAATGCAGGGCTGCTGACACTCTGGGGCCACTGGTGATGAGGGGCAGATAAGAGCTGATAAATATGTGTTTCTTTCTTTCATCCCCCATGGACGTTCTGAAACACATTTCGTATGGATCCTCAGAAAATACTGCAGGGTCGCCCAATTGCCTATGCCGTGGTCAACTCAACAACACATCCTTATGTTGGCTTTCCTTCCTTCTCTGTTGTTTTTCACTCATCTCTGCCCCTGGGACCACATTCTCAAGTAAACTACCTGTATGTAAGCCTTTGTCTCAGGCTCTGCTTTTAAGGGAAACCAGGTAGGTGGACAGAAAAGAAATGACCGTTTCTCGAGAAAACCACTCCACTCAGTTACATATTGCTCCCTGCTAGTGACCACAGTGATTTTTCTCTCTGTCTCTATTCAATCTTTTTTCATCTTGGAGACCTGATGGGGTGGATCCTGAACTTCCTTCTCCTTTGGAAGTCACCACAGACTAAAATGTCCTGAAAATATTAGGAGGAAAATCTGACTGTGGCAGAACGCAGCCAACATCTCAGCCAAAGCCTTAGTAAGGATGAGGCTTCCATAAGGCAGATGAAGATATCAATTTAGACGAAAGATGAGAGCTTTCCCTGCTACAATGATAAAATAATTATTTTGAGAAGAAGACTCTCTCAGTACTGACAAAGCACAGAAAGATCATTGCTCATCACATAAATGCAGGCATCTGGGCTGGAGCTGCAGGTCTGTCTCTAACCTGCTCCCACGGGGAGTCTCCACACCTCTCTCCTGGTAGCAGTCAAGGTTCCAGACTCCTTGTTTCCTTAAACAATTGTTGCTTTTAATCAACACCGTCTCCTCTTCTCCCCACATACACTCTCAGCGGGGAGGTCAGTGTTATCACCGTCAGTCTAAAGATGTGCCAAAGGAAATCAGGAAGATGAGACAAACCAAGAGAATCCCCATTGCAGCCACAATTTGCATCTTATCTCAGCAGCAGTGGTGTGCAGTGAACATCCCTGAATGCCGTATTTGAATTCCTCCCAACTTCTTGAGCATAACCGAGGAGTTTTCCAACCTCTTCCCAAGATCTGAAATAAGATTTATTCATTTGCCCAGTTGCTTATTTAGAAGTGATTTTGTATGGAGACTTTCTGCTAAAATCGGCTTTATCCTTTCAGTTATTTTCATTATGGTGACCATTATTTGCTTTTGGATGAAATTGTTTATTCTCTAATTCTAAGAATCCCAGATTTTAATGAAATCATGTTACCACAAAAAAGACGCTTCTTTTCTTTTGTAAAATCTAATAATAATCTAATGATTGCTCAAGAGTACCCTAAATCACTGCAGCCAAAATCATCTCAATGGTCATTATACTGCATTAACCTGACCTCAAAACCAGACAAAGACATTACAAGAGAAGAAAACCACAGACCTATATCCCTCCCTCAAGAACGTCATGCAAAAATCCTTAACAAAATTGATAACATGTCATAACCAAGTGAGGTTTATCCCAGAAATCTGAGGTTACTTTCACATGAAAAAAATCAATTAATATAATTCACCATAATAACAAACTAAAACCAAAATACATATGCTCATCACAATAAATATTAAAAAAGCATTTGACAAAATTCAACACCCATTCATGATTCTAAAAATATATTTTCTAGCAAAGAAGGAATGGAAGAGAACATTCTCAACCTGATAATGAGGTTATTATCTCAAAAAAAATTAATCCTAATATCATGCCTAATGGTAAAAGAGTGTATGTTTTCCCACTAAGATTAGAAACAAGGAAAGGTTGTCAGCTCTCACCACTTCTATTCAGGATTGTTTTGGAGATCTTAGAGTAATAAAGTAAGAAAAAGAAGTAAAATGTGCAGATTGTAAAAAAATAACTAAAGCTGTCTCTGTTTGCAAAACTGTCCCTAACCATTCATGATAGATAAACCTTAGAAATCTGCAAACTAGATAGATAGTTCTTGCAAATCTACAAAATAGGTCACTAGAACTAATAAGTGAGCCTAGCAAGGCTGCAGGATACAAGGCCAATATACCAAAATCAATTGTTTTTCTCTATGCTAGCAATAAACAATCAAAAAATTGAAATTAATAAAACAATATCATTTAGAATCCTATCAAAAATATGAAATACTTAGAGATAAATTTAACAAACTAAATATAAGTCCAGGTCAATGAAAGCCATATGTCATTGTTGAGAGAAATTAAAGAACACCTAAATAAGTGGAGAGATACACCATATTAATGGATTAAAAGATTTAATACTGCACATTCTTCCCAAATTAATCAATCAATTTACTGTAATCAAGTTAAAATACCATCAGCCTCTTTTGTAGAAAGTGACAAGCTGATTCTTAAATTTATATGGAAATAAGACTTCCCTGGTGGCGCAGTGGTTAAGAATCTGCCTGCCAATGCAGGGGACACGGGTTTGAGCCCTTGTCTGGGAAGATCCCACATGCTGCAGGACAACTAAGCCCATGCGCAGCAACTACTGAGCCTGCACGTTAGAGCCTGCGAGCCACAACTACTGAGCCCATGTGCCACAACTACTGAAGCCTGTGCACCTAGAGCCCATGCTCCGCAACAAGAGAAGCCACCACAATGAGAAGCCTGTGCACTGCAACAGAGTAACCCCCTCTCTCTGCAACTAGAGAAAGCCCATGTGCAGAAGCGAAGAACCAATGCAGCCAAAAACAAATTAATTAATTAAAAAATTTTTATATGGAAATAAAAAGGGCCTAGAAATAGCCAAAACAATTTTGAAAAAGAAGAACAAATTTGCAAGACTTACATTATCTGATTTTAAGATTTACTATGAAACTACAATTACCAAGACACTGTGGTATTGGCATAGACACATAGCTCAATGCAATAGAACAGAGAGTCTAGAAATAGACCCATAAACATAGGGTCACTTAATTTTTGATGGGGAGACCAATGGTATTCAATAGGGAAAGGATAATCTTTTCAGTAAATTATGCTGTGGGGATAAAAAGAAAAGAGAAAGGAAGGAAATAACAGAAAAGGAAAAAGAAAAAGATTTTGACAATTACATCAAACAATATAAAAAATTAACTTGAAATGGATAATAGACCTAAAGGTAAGAAGTAAAACTATAAAAATTCTGGAAACAAGCATAGGATGAATCTGAATGACCTTGGGGTTGGAAGATCTTTCTTAAATATCTTTGTGTTTGTTACTCAAAAATCACAAAATAAGGGAAATAGATGAGGAAAAAAATTAATAAATTGGACTTCACCCAAATTAAAAATGTTTGCTCTTCAAAAGGCATTAAGAAAATGAAAAGGCAAGTCATAGATAAGAGAAGTATTTACAAATCGTACCAACAAAGACATATCTGTTATACTGAAAGAACTTCTACAGTAGTGTCTTAGTCTATTCCAGCTGCCATAACAAAATACCACAGACTTAAATACAGAAATTAAACACAGAAATTTATTTTCTCACTATTCTAGAGGCTAGAAGTCCAAGATCAAGGTGCCAGAATATTGGATTTTGGTGAGAGATGTCTGCCTGGCTTGCAGAGGGCCCTGTGCCATCACATGGCAGGAAGAAAGAGATGAAGCTCTCTGGTGTATCTTCTTATAAGGGCACTAATGCCATCATCAGGGCCCCACCTTCATGGCTTCACCTCAACCTAATAGCCTCCCAAAGGCCCCATATCCAAACACCGGCACACTGGGTGTTTGGTTTTCAATATATGAACTGGGGTAGGGGGGACACAATTCAGTCCATATCAAGTAGGAAAACAAACAACCCAATTAAAAATGCGGAGACATGATATCTCATTGTGGTTTTGATTTGCATGCACAACTACCAATGATTTTGAGAATATATTCCTGTGTTCACTCACCATTCCTGTTTCCTTTTCTAAAGGCTTTAATGGGATGTGTTGCTTTTCTTTTCGTTATTGATTTTTAGATGCTCTTTATATTTCTTGGATGCTAGTTCTTGTTATTTGTATGTCATGAAACGATCTTCTCCTGTTATGCAGTTTGTCTTTTCACCTTTTAATATTTTAGTGGAAAGTAGTCCTTAATATAATCTAACATATTAAAATTTCTCTTTATGATTTCTCATTTTTATCATATTTATAATTTAAAATTCCCTATTCCAATGATGTAAGATGTTATTCTGATTTCTTTTAAAAATTGAAGTATTATCTTTCATTTTTAAGCCATAAAAAATGGGGAGAAAGATTTGAACAGTCATCCCACCAAGGAGATAATATAGATGGCAAATGAGTGCATGAAAAGATGTTCTGCATCATTAGGCATAGGAAATGCACACTAAAAACGAAATAAGACACAACTACACACTCACTAGAATGGCTATAATAAATAAGAGAGATAGTATCAAGTTCTGGGAGGATGTGGAGAGACTGGAGCCCTCATACGTTCCTGGTGGGAATGTAAAACGGCACAGCCAATTTGGAAAACAGCTTGGCAATTGCTTTAAAAGTTAAGTATTGACTTACCGTATGGACCAGCAATTCCACTTCTAGATATTTACCAAAGAGAAATGAAAGCATATGCCCATCCAAAGACTTGTACATGAATGGTCACAGTAGCATTATTCATAATGGCCAAAAATGTAGAAACAACCAAACGTCCATGAACTTGTGAATGGATAAACAAATTGTAGTATACGCCTATATTGGAGTACTATTTAGCAATAACAAGGAACAAGTTACTGATAAATGCAAAAACATGACCGAACATCAAAAGGATTATGCTATGTGAAAGAAATCAAACACAACTGACAACATATGTATGATTCCAATTACATGAAATTGTTGAAAGGGAAAACCTGATGGAAAGCTGTTGCCAGGGGCTAGAGAGTGGTAACCAGGTATTAACTGCAGAGGGGCACAAAGAAACTTTGGGGAATGATGAAACTCTTCTTTACCATGATTGTGGTAATGACATGACTATATACATATATTCTTGTGAAAAGTTATCAAATCGCCCAGCTAAAATTGGTGAATTTTATTGTATTTAAATTATACATCAATAAATCTGACAGAAGAAGAATGTGGGGTGGGTGGGGAGGAAGTAAAGGGGGAGGAGGATGGCAATAACACCACCACCCACCGTCACCACCATCACCAAGTAGGAATGTTACTATACCTGAATTCAAGACTTTCTGTAGTAATCAAGAAGGTGTAATTTTTGAGAACAGATAGACCTAGAGATCAATGGACCAGGGTGCCTGGCTACCAGGAGGAGCTATTTACCACCACGCCTACAGAATGTGATGGTGCATGTCATGGACCACTATGCACTCTGTGTTCATTTCTTTTCTCTTTCTTAAATGGGGAATGAGGGACCTAATCATCATAACATCATCACTAACAGAATAAAGGTCAGCAAATCTTAACTAGAAGGATACACAGATTATCCAGTTTACCATGCAGGAATCCTGCACATCCAGAGCTGTTACGGTATAAGTGTACAATGTGGAGAGTCTTCCTGAGAATGGGAACTTAATTCATAGGGATGCAGAGCTAAGAAATTAAAGGGAGGGACAGAGCCTCTTGTGTGATATTGGGCTCGTGGATCTAGCTATACCTGAAGCCAACATCTCCTTGGACTGCTTAATTATTTGAAGTAATAAATTCCCATTTCTGTGCAAGCAAGCTTGAGTTGGGTTTCTGTTCCTTGTAACAGAAAGAGTCCTGAGTAAGGTACATGTGTACTCTGGGGTGATACTAGAGAAGCACTGGCTTATGCACATACTAACTGGCCGCCCTGGGGCAGGCCTTTTAAAAGCTCTTTGCCCAGGTTTCCAATCTCTAAGTAGAAGTAGTTGGAACAGGACAAGAATTTTTCAGAAGACTTGCACAAATCTGAGGAACCACAGTGACCTCAATGGGAAATGAGGAAAAGGCACAGCAAGGGACCCCAGCTTCTGCCTCAACTAAACCAGAAGTAACCCCTCCTTTAAAAAGAAATGTTTTAGATATTGGAATTACACAGAGTTTGATTTGAAAAAAAATTCCTTTGTTTAGGAAAGAGCAAAAGTCTCTGATCTCCTCTAGTTCCCAAAGTTCCAGTATTGTCTGTTGATTTCTGACAGGAAGTGCAGCATAGGGCCTTGCATTACAGCATGTCAGACTCCGTAGAGTCTGAATCCAGCTCCGTCCCTTACTAATTGTGTCAACTCGGGCAAGCTTCTCTGTTGCTTGGTTTCTTCATCAGTAAAACAGGGACAATAATAATACCTACTCCAAAGTGCTGCTGTAAGGGTTAATTGACAATATGTGAAAAACCCTTCTGAAAATGTCTGGCACATGGCACGTGCCCAATACCTGTTAGCAGTGACGATGATGACGACAGGCCTGGGAGACCACAGTGAATCTGGTTTGGCTTCATCAACTCACCCAAGGAATAAGCTGGAAAAAGAACGGAGACCTGAGTAAGGTCACCTTCTTATTCCCTGTAATTGTGTCAACAGATTGGGGGTAGTGAAAGCTTTGGTCTTTGTTCTGTTTTTCTGAATGTAATCACCCTTTCAACTAATGACTATTCAAATGATAATTTTGTGTGTGTGGCTTAAATAAAATTCTTCCTGACCATATTCATAGTATACATGCATTGAGGAAAATTCGGAAAATTAATGAAAAACAAAAATATTAAAGCACTTGTAAACCTACCACCAAAAGACAAATGCTATTAACATTTGATTATTGCATACGGTCTTTGATTTGGAGTATTTTCTCCCAGGTTTTCTTTTAAAGCATTTAAAAATGTATATAAATACATACCCAAAACTTTACATATATGTATATGTGTGTGTTTGTGTGTGTGTCATTTTATGTCCTTTTCTCAAATAAGGTTATATTGTGAATAATTTTCCATGAATTAAATATCCTTTGAAAACATTTTTCTGACTTCTTAATAATTCATCACATGAATTATATACCATAATTTTATTTGGTAAGTTCCCTATAATCGGATCTTTCAGTAGTTTTACTTTGGATTTAATATAAATAATGCTCTGATAAATATATCTGATTAGGATACTATTCCCAGAGGCGGAATTTCTGAGTCAAAAAGCATGTGATCACATATAAGGTTCCTGATACATATCGTCAAATAGTCTTCCAGAAAGTTTGCACCAACTTACATATTGACCGGCCCTGAGGGTCTGTAAACAGCAGTCATTAGAAGTTGTAACTGCTGATTTTCATTATAGGAACTACAGTTAGGGAATCGAGCTCTGGAGTATATTACCCTTGTTTGAGAGAGTGGACTAAATGTAAAGTTTATGAAGCTAGGCTTTTTACGGCCTAAATCAGATCACATATTTCTTTCTAGACCCCTTAAAGTTTACAAACTTATAGGACCATAAGTCCATCACACCACACAGTGACTCAGTCTTTTTAAGCCACAATGTTTACTAACTACAAAATAAAGAAAAAATTATTATTATTATTATTTTAACTGCAACTTCATAGCCAGGCTTTTCATGCCATGCTTCATGAAGGACAAACATCCCATCACTTCAATACTGTGGTCAAAGGGATTCCATGTACCACACGATGCTGACTTCACTCTTGTCCTTGAACAATTAATGCTCTCTGGGTTACAGCAGCAGCCTGTGGTTCATTAGACATGAACATTTGAATTTCAGTGTGAAAGACAATATGAAAATATTCCTTAAACATCTTTCCTTCAAGCCCTGGGAACTTAAAGTAGGAAAGTATTCCAAGGGGGCAATACTGTGATTGGAATACTGAGTTGTGAAAAGCAAAATGGCACCATCTAGAATTTAAAATAATTTTTTTAAGGCCTCGATTTCAGTTCCCTAGAGCCATGGCTGTGTGCTGACTGACATTCTGCTTCCCTATGAGACCTGAATGTACAGCTGATGTGATCATTTCTTGGCCTCCTTTTTCTCAGTGTGTCTGTACTAGTGTTAACAGTATTTGTAACCCAAAGGAAACCAACAAAGAAGTGAATCTGATCATGTCCCATCCCCCACCCTGCTTAAGGATCTCGTCCAAACCTCAGCGTGACAAGCAGACCCCTGACAATCTGGATCCTACTATTCCAACCCCACAGCCTGCCATCCCCCGCTCATGCTTCTTGTTAGTCATATGGACCCACCTTGACCATCCATGCCTCTATACCTGGAGCAGCTGTGTCCCCTAGAAGAATCCTCTCCCCTGTGTGGCCTGGTAAATTCTAGTCATAAGTAAGATTTCCCCACACAGCTCCAATTCATAAATACTGAGACCAAGATTTACACATTGTTAGAAATTCCTTCAAGTTTCCTCAAGTAATGGGAGTTGTTAGTCACGTATCTATCACTATTACATGACCATTATAGACAGGTAAAGAAACTCATGGAAACCAGGAGCAGCTCCTTTTCAAGACCCAAGACAGGCCTAGGATCCCCTCTTCAGATACGAGAGTCGAAGGTCTTCATTCTCATGCCCTGTTGCTATGGTGATTCCTACTCTCACGAGCTTACCACTAAAAGTGTTAGTTCATTTTTCCTCCCTGAGCAGGAAGGGAAGTTTCCTGGGCAGAGCTTCCCAGACAAGACCATCTCACAGGTGTGTATCCATCCCCTGGACAGCTTCTTTGGTGGCCACTCCAGCCTGGTCCAGTCCAGTGGCCACCTTTGTTTCAACCCCAGCCTTAGAGTCAGCTTCCTGCAGCAGGGAACTGTGGGAGGGCCGTTGTCCTTATCAAAGGATACAGAGCAAGCTTGGCATCTTTCCAGATAGCTCTGGTGCACAAAATTCCTAGATTTGGTCTTAAAACTCTTATTTTTGTGAATAGAAGATTGAGGACCATAGTTCTAATTTGCTTCATATATTATAAAGGAGAGGGTTTATAGTGTGATCTCCAAGCACTGTCCTAGAGCAAAATCAGAGAGAGAATTTGGGAAATTTGTTTTACTTATTCCTAGAACTATAAGGGACACATGTGCAAAAGAAAAAATGGTATCATTTTTCCATTCACAATTATCTTAGAGGTTTCTACCTGTTGGGTCTTTGTAAATTAATCCTTCTTAAGCCTGTCCTTAAAGGCTTTGTTACACTGTGCTTGGAATGACTACTGAAGATCTTACATTCAGAATATTAATGCATGGATATATAATTATTTGTCCCTCTCTTACTCTGTGAGGCTTCCGGATTCCCTCACCCCTCATACCCGGGAAACAGAGCAATGATTCTGAACTCTGACCTCTCCCTTCTCCCCAGGTTCCTTCAGACCAAAGGAGTCAATCTTAAGCTGCATCTGAGGCTTTTCTACTGACTGAGAGCCCTCCGAGGTTTGACTCCTCCTGCCCAGGGTCTAACCACCGAATTTTGCCAACCCTTGGACTAAAAGGGAGAAATTCCTTAAGGAAGGAATACCTGACTCCAAGTAACAGCCTGGGGGGAGAGCAGAAGCCTGGCCCCAGATACCCCTTTGAATTCGTCCCTTTGAAAATTCATTTCTTTGCTTTCTCTTTTTTTTTTTTTTTTGCAGTAAGTAAAACATATTTATTCCCTTTTAATTATAAAGGTAAAAAACTGTATCATAACAAAACAAAATCAAATGCAACAGAAGTATAAAAAGTAAAATTCTGTACCCAGTAATTTATTTTTTTATATATATATAACAACTTTAATGAGATAAACTTCACATACCATACATTTCACCCAAAGTGTATAATTTTTTTTTCATTTCTTTGTTTTCTACTTCATATTGCCAAGTCATGCCCATGTGTGTGTTTGGGGAGATGGGGAGGGGTGGGAGGAGGTTAGGGGGTGCCAGGACTGGAGCATAAATGCATTGAGGGCAGAGCTCTGTCTACCCATATGCCTCTGCGTCCCACAGCAAGTGCTCAACAAATGTTTTTGGACTGTACCAAGTTTCAAGCACACAGATTTAAGAGCAACAACTTGTTGTTGTGTGATTACCAGTGCCAGACACTGTGATCCACGCATTGTAAAAGTTATCTCTAATTCTTATAAGAACTCTCTTTGGTAGGTGAATCATTATTCCCATTGTATAGACAAGGAAACTGAGGCCCAAAGTAGTGAAGGGACTTGGATAAAGTCAGTGAACTAGTTTAAGTGACTGAACCATATAGTTTTTGCAGTGTGCTGAGCTGCAGAGCCAGCACATAAGTCAAACTCCAGGAAAAGGAGGGGAAGGGCAGGGGCACCTCCTTCCAAGGGCTTAGCAAAACGCATTTCCCAGCCAAGTCTCTGCTCAGGCAGAGAGGCAATTGTGTCATCATCAGAGAGGAAGGAATCATTGACCTCCTTTTCAGACTCTCAGCTCTCTGAGACCATTTAGGTGCATTAGGAAGCGAGGGGTAGGGCCCAGACTAGGACCGGCTCTCCTGACTGCCTATCTGGTGCTTACCCACCCTGCAGAGACCAGCAAAAGATTAAAAAAACTCATTGTATCCATCAGAAGAGGCAAGCTGCTATGATCACACCATAAGTATCAGTAGCTTGAAGCAATAAGAATGTCTTTCTCATTTGTGTCACAATCCAGTGTAGGTAGGAGGTGGGCCTTCCTTATTCCCTCTGGGCTGGCCCTCTTTCAGGCTCTTCATGTCCTTGGTGCCCTCTCCATTCAGCCAGCAAATGAAAAGGAACAAAGCTTGCACCTAGGAGGGTTTAGCAGGCCAGACTCGGAAGTGGCCCCACCTCACTTCCATTGTCCAGAATTCAATCAGGTGGCCACAACTAACTGCACGGGGGGGCTGGGAAATGTAGTCTGACTGTGTGCTCAGAAAAAGAGCACCCATCGACACTCGTGGGTTCTAGAAGTCTCCTCTGAGAACAGCAAGTATCACGGGGCTAGTTCTCATTTTTGTCCTGAATTTATCAAGGGCATTTGAACTCTAGACCCCTATAACGTACAATATTTATACTATAACATACTAAATATATTTTACTTTGAGGTCACTGCAATTATCATGCTCGCAGACGGGGGTGGAAAGGAAGGGAACAGTGCCAGTTTCAAGTAGCTAAAAAATTTTCTGTAGCTCTTCAGGGCTTCTTATCTTATTTTTGTTGTTGTTTGGGTTTTAATTTGTTTTGCTTTTTTTTGTTGTTCTGCTAATATTTATTGTGTATTTACTGCACGCCAAATGCTGTCCATGTGTTATCTTTGTTAGTCCTCATAGCAACCCTGGGAGGTGGGTTGCTAATATCCTCTGCATTTTACACATGTGAACATGGAAACTTAACCTGGTTAAGAGACTGACCAAGGTCATAAAGCCAGTAGGTGTGAGAGTTGAGATTCTAACCTGGGTCTCCTCCACTCCAGATCCTATGCCATCCACTCCATTGAGCTCTGGCTGGCAAGCTTCTGGCCATGGATGGAACCCACTCCAAGCCTGGTATTGTTCTCTGAAGTCTGTGCACCTCTGCTGGGCAAATCCCATTTGTTGACACACCGAGGTCACCATATATCATCCCTCTATTGATGAAAGCTGCTGGGGCATACAGGCTCTTACAAATGTTCTAACCAGGGGAAGGGATGTCAGTGTTGCAGCAAGTCTTCCTTGAGTACAAAACAAGTGCTTTCATGTTCCTACATTTTGGTCCACATTTTAAAGACTAATCTTGCCCCAAATGAATTAATTTATGCTCAGCCCAATATCTCCTAAAAAATTTTTAGTTCAGTGTTATATTTCAAAAAGAATACTGTAGCAGCTCTCTTAAACCACCATGGTTACAGGCTAGTCAGATCTTTCCTTACATGCTTTTAAATACTTAGAATGCCCTGGGAATGAATCACTGGATCAATTAGGGCAAACTGACTAAAGGTTAATTTAACAGAGCCCTGAGCAGATGCTCTGCCTGTCCTTGAGGCTCGATGGTCTAGCAAGCTGAGCTACTTTGACTGTGTAAACACCATTAAAACTATAACTGGACCTGGGTGGTGTATCCGTCCCACCATTAGAGAGTAGATTAAAGAACCCTATTAGAGGTAAACCATTGGGTGGGAGAGTGGGGAGGAGAAGTGGGAGGGGGGTTGTTGAGCTGTTGAACTCGAACTGAACTATAAACAATGGTTGGTTTATTATAAGCACTGCTCCTGGAACTCTCAGCATGTGACCCCCTGGGGAGTTTCACCGTAAGAGGAATTTAATCGCACACCTGTCTTCCTAGGGCATCATGCCACTCCACTTGCCTCTAGTTCAAGTAACTGAAAGATGTGAAGAACAGATTTTGAGACGATGGTGCTTTAAAGGTGGATTATGCAAGGAACACTCAAGCAGCACAAGCCTGAGACCACTCAGAGGTGGTCCCATGGCTCAGGAATCAGGCGTGGAGCTGCTTCCAGTCCCATGCATGCTTCTCTTGCCGTGACAGCCATCATGGCAACCAACAGCCACATGGTGATTTCTCAGGGACGCATTACCTGGTTTTTGACTCATTCTCATGGAGATAGGGGGAGCCCCATGAGCACCTGAGTGCCCCCCTCCTTGTCTGGCTCAGTGGTTCTGTATCCTGGCTGCGTATCAGAATCACCTGGGGACCCCCTCAGAATACTGATGCCTGGGGTCCTCCCTAGAGAGATGGTATTTTTCACAAGATCCCCGGGAGGACCTAATGTACAGCACTGGTTGAGAACCATGGGAGTGGCCCCAACCCTTCTCCAGCAAGGTGGAGTGGTTTAGCCCTGGACATCTTGGATATAAAAAATAGAAAGGGGATGGGTCTAAGGGCTGCTAACTGTGGCCGACAGCAGCCGTTAGGCTGTGCCTAAACCTCTTCCTGGACAGGGAAGATGGTGGGGCTGGATAATCTTTGGTGGTCAGCTCCCAACTCAAGTTCTTTGCCTTTCCTTCTTCCTGCCACATTGTTTTATTTCTTCCCACATGACAATTCAATGAACATTCATTGAATGTTTTCTGTATGCCAGGTGCTGGGCTGGGCACTATAGACAGAAAGAAAGGAGGAGAAAGGCACGGTGCTTATCCTCATAGAACTTACCCATCTTCACAGGGGAAGCAAATGCATTAGTACAGAAATCAATTTCCTACTTATTAGCAGCTCTTGTTAAAGGTTCCAAGGGATGAGATAAAACATAGAACTGCGTAACATTTTCAGATATTGTTAGCGCTTTGCCCCGTTATAGAGGTAATTAGGAAGAGTCAGTGTCCCTTCCCCAGACCCATTCTCTCTCATGCGCACACGTGTACACGTACACACACATACACACACACACATACACACGACTTTTTCAGAAACGGGAAAGAGCTGAGCATAGATACCAGTCACAGGCCTGCTATCTTTTTAATATGGAATCTGTTTGTGGGAAAACCTGGGTGAGTGAAAGTTTAATCGAGGTCTGGGAGTCATTCTAGTTGCTCCCAAATCAACAGGAGCCTCCATCAGGCCTTTTCACATGTTTTTTTCAGAACCCCATGTTTACTCAGTCAACAAAGATTTGAGTCCTAGTATGTGCCAGACACCATGCCAGACACTGAAAATGTAATAGTGAGACCGTAAAACCCATCCCAACACTACCTGTGCTTAAAATCTAGAAAGGAAGATAGATGTCAACGTAAATTACTATTGTGGTAAGTGAAGATGTACATGAGGTATGTGGGAATGTTTAAAGGGGAATAGACTTAGGAAGTCAAAGAAGGAGCCCTAAGAGCTTGGTCATGAACCCGGGCATCATATCTACAATGATAAAGAGGTGGGGGAGGGGCTACATTCCAGCCAGAAGGAAAAGTATGAGTGCATTAGTGAGCACAGGCTGGACTGGAGTGCTCGAAGTGCGGTCCTCAGAACACTGTGTGTACCAGAGATCCTTCCAGAGGTTCTCTGAGGTCAACATTATTTTTATAATTATTACTAAGATTTCATTGCCCCTTTTCAGCTGGAATGACATTTGCACTAATGATACAAAAGCACTGGTGGGTAGCACTGCTGAGGCCTTAGCACAAACGAAGGCAGCGGCACCAGACTGTACTCGTAGCCACTGTATTCTTTTTCCATGCACTTGCAGGGGGGGCAAAGTCAGTTTTACTTAGAAACGCCTTTAATTAAGCAGTAAAAGTTATTTCTTTTATTAAATCACTACCCGTGGGTACACAGCTCTTCAATATTCTCTGTGACAAATGGGAAGTATGCACAAAGCACTTCTACTGCCTACAGAAATGCGATGGTTGTCTGCAGGGAAAGCAGTTGTTTGATTTTGAGTCGTAAATGGAACTAGCTGCTTTTATCATGGAACACAGTCTTTACTTGAAAAAGAACTACTGCCAAACTATGGTTATTCCATCTTGGGTTCTTGGTAGATATATATATTTTTAAGAATGCATAAAGTGAATCTGTCACTTCAAGGAAAATAACTGACAGTGTCTGTTGCCAAAGATAAAAATTCAAGCTTTCAAACAAAAATTAGAATTATAGAAAACTTGTAGCCATTATTATGAGCTTGACAGCTTCCTAATACTTAAAGACTCCAGTGAGATGGATGCTGATACTAATTAATGTGATTTTTAAATATATTATATAATGAAATATGTCAACATTTGGAAGATCTGTATAACTCAGTGAACCAATCTTTTCCAAGTAACCAGTGCGTGAGGTCACAAAATCACGCATGGGTAAATAAAGGATCCATTCAAAGTGCAAGAGAGCCTAATGGACTTTAATGTAACAGAGTATGAAAAGTTCATTGGTATGATTTCAGATTCCATATCGCAGCTAGCTTTTAAAAAACTACCACTTGTCAAGTTTTGATGTGGTATCCAAAAAAAAAATTCACAATCAGCAGAAAAGACTATTTAACTACATTATCTGTGTGTAGCCAGATTTTCTTCACACACCTCAACACAAAAACAGAACAGATTGCAATTAATTAAATGCAGGAGCAATATGAGAATCCAGCCGTCTTCAATTAATCCAGAGATCTGCAAAAATGTAAAACACTATAATTCTCACTAGTTTGTTTTGGAAGCTAGCTCTTTTTCATAAAATGTGATATTTATATTAAGTAATGGTTTTATTATTTTTACTTTAAAAGGAATTAATAGGTACACATTTAAAAGTTTTTCTCAGTTTTAAAAGTCCCAGTTTTAATCTCTGATATGGAAATATTGCTGGATGTTATCCACATAAGTTAAAGCTCTTTAGGATTACCAGTAATTTTTTAAGAGTTTAAAGAGGTCCTGAGACTCAAATGTTTGAGAACTGCTAGACTAAATTATTTTGTGGTAACAAAATTGTCTTGAATCTCAGTGGCTAAACAGAACAAATGTTGATTTCCCTGACATCCACAGACAATCAGGCAGCTCTCTAAAGACAGCTGTTCTCCATGTGCTGACTCAGCAATCAGGTTACTTCATCCTGTGGTTCTGCTGTCTCAACATATGGCCTCCATGATTGCAGCTGTAGAAGAGAAGGCTGGAAGATGGCACATCAGCTCCTAAATCTTCTGCTATGTGTCACTTCAACTCACAGCTCACTCAGCAGAACTGGTCACGTGGTCCCGCCCAACAGCAAGTGGGCTGGGAAATGTGAGAAAGTTTGTGAATATCTGGTGAGCAGCAAATAACTCTTTACACTGCAGTACAAAGAGCTTGTGCTTTAGAACTTGTGGTGAGAAACTGAAGCTGTGTTGGAGGAACTGATGGAGCACATAAAGTGAGGTGAAGCATAATGCAAAAAAAGGCAGGGGAGACTTGTAGGGGCCAGACTGTGCAGGCTGGCCTCATAAGCCATGGTAAAGACTGTGGTCCTTTTCAGAACAACGGGAAGACAGTGGACGTTTTGTTTCATTTATTTATTTGGCCGTGCCCCATGGCTTGCGGGAGTTCCCTGACCAGGGATTGAACCCGCGACCTCGGCAGTGAAAGTGCGGAGTCCTAACCGTTGGACCGCCAGGGAATTTCCTATGGTGGATGTTTCAAACTACAGGTGATAACAATCAGTTTTATCTGTTGATGAGCCACTACAGCTGTGGAAGGAAATGAAAGTAGGGGGACAGGAGTGGAAGCAGCAAGGTGCTGTGTTGATGAATCGATCTTTGGGGAAAAACAAAAGCCTTGATTTGTGGCACTTGACAATTTCTGTAGTGTAAATTCTCCCATCAAGGCCAATTTCAAGCTTACCAGTTTGATGTCGCTGAACACAGCGTTAGGACCGAGCCATGCGCAATCAACTCTTATGAGCCAGCAGGGCAGGTTTCAGTGCACTGAGACAAGAAAGGTAGTTAGGAGGCTGGTCCAGACAAAAGATGCTGGTAGTCTGAACTTTCCTCTCCTTTGATCACAGCTGGAGCTAGCCCCACGTTCTATGCACGTCAGTGACGGAAACACCCTGCCTCCACCACCAAATGTCAGCAAGGCTTTCCAACTATTGCTGTGACACATGAGGGTGAGGGATGTGGCTATCTTCCCCCAGCCCTCCACAGTCTTGCCTCCGGTACAAAAATGTGGACCTAGATCCTTTCACTATCTTCCCAGAGACATGTTTGCAAACACCCTCAGATACTCTGGCATAGCATTGCTCCCCAGCTGTTCCAAGGGGGGCGGGCAGCCCAGGAAGCTGCCAGAAGGGCCCTGCTTGGGTTTTCAGCCCCCCTTGATTTACATGAAATGATTCACAAGAGTCAAAATAGTTGCAGTCTACAACTATAGGTTACAAGAAAAGCCTTCGCAAGCTTGTGAACAGGGTGAAACCTTGGCTTTTGCTGGCTAACTCAGAAGGGAACCAACCACATGCCTGTCTTACAAGAATGCAGATGGAGTGAGAGTGAGGCTCCCACCGTGGAAGTTACCAGTTACCGAGGCTGGCAGCGTCAGCCAGACATGCCCCTCCTCTACCCAAGCTTGGGTTTAAGCGAGCTCACCCAGACTCTTTCCTTCTCCCTTCTCCTCTGCTCAAGTTTCCAGCGCAGAATAACAGCTTGCGTGCACCGGAAGTGACGCCTGGCTGCTGCTATTTAAATAACTCCGCCTCTAAACACAGCAGGTGTCGCTCACAGTGTAGCTCTCAAATTTTAACTGCTTTTGGTTTTGTTTTTTTTTTTTCTCTAGAGGGCCATATGGTTTTTTTTATTTAAAGAGCCTGACTCTCTCAAATAATAATCCTCTCCTCCTTCCCTTTCTCCCTCCCTCCCTCCCTCCCTCCCTTCCTCCCTCCCTTCCTTCCTCTCACTCTCTCTTTTCTCTTTTCTCTTCACATAAAGCCACAGGCTGAAGTCTTCCTCAGCAGCTTCACCCATCCCCCCCAATGGTTCTGGAAGTTACTGACCCATGAGCAGAGTGGAACGCCACTGTGCTGGCTCCGAAGTTCTCTTCTGGTTCTACCTGCTGGACAAACCTCCCAAGAGGAGTTAGGGACTCCAACCAAGTTCAGGCATAATTTCTGCACCCCCATTAATGGTCTTGCATAAAACCCAAGTCACCAGACACTGGAGTATTCAAAGAAAGGCAACAAAGGTAGATGTGGTAGGCAGATAGGGAACAACATGTCACAAAAATCTGGGTGCCACCAAATGCTAACATTCTCTCTTGCGACAAATTAGAAGTTTGAGACTGAATAGCATGGACTTAAAATTTTCTATTTTAGAAATTTCAGCTTTTATTCCTAAATTCACTGAAACCACTAACCAAGTAGAAGACCTACAAGCAAAAGAGGGTACACTTCCTTATTTTGCTGCAGTCGCTTAATCCAGATATTCCTGTAGATGCAGGCACTAGTCCTGCGTGATTAGATGAAGAGATTGACTTCTTATGCAGCTAAGTAAGAACATTTTTTAGAAAAATGATCTCTTATCACCATCTTTTGGTGAAATAAAGGACATTTTAACATCAAATATTTCAATGAATTTAGCATGATGAAAAGTCACTCTTTTTGTCTTTTGTCTCTTTTTGCCTAGAAAAGGACAGGTGGAAATTACAGCCCACTTAACAGCATTTGAGAACCCAAATCTCAGTGCATCCAACACCATCTAAGAGAAGGAGATGGTATATTTGGTAGGTAACCCCACTGGACCTGTGGAGAAACAAAGTCTCAGAGGGGTCAAACAACTAGCTAAAGTCACATAGCTAGTAATGTCAGAGCTAAAATTCAAACCCAAGATGCAACTCTTTCCATGAAAAAAGGAGGGGTAACAGTAAATGTTCCCAGCCCAAATATTGAATAAATTTTATTAGACCTATTCTTCCTGCTCTATAATTCTCTGCCTATCAGGCAATTTTCCTACTATGTTTTTGATTTCACAAGGAGGCCTCCTACCAGGTAAAGAGATTCTGGAATAGACTGTATCCCCCTTGTAAATTATTAGCTTTCTTGATTACAAATCAACTTCAGGAAAGTCTGGTTATCATAAATTGATTTTCTGAGGACTTTGAGGCTCGGCTGCGGAAGTGAAGAAGGGGTTGTGGGGTTTCTAGACCTGAAAAACCTGATTTTCCAGCCCTAGAACTCAGAGGCAAGGAACATGCTGACAAGCACTAACAGTGCTGTGGGGAACAATCTGCTGAGCCTGTGACCAAGTGGGGTGCACCCTCCACCTGCCAGCCGGATGGGTCTCCAGTGGGTCATCTCGGCCAGCTGATGCTGGTACTGACTATGACCTTGGGCATGTCACTACACCCTCGGCCGACCTGCAGTTTCTTCATCTCTCAATGGCAGGGATTTGGATAAAATTATCTTGAGGGCTTCTTCAAGGTTGGCAAACAAAAACAACAGCAGCAACCAATGACTGTCAAAGGATATTTTCTGCTGCAACTGGGGGGATCAAGCATTTCTCCTCTAAGGCTACGCACAGCCTGGGAACCAGGCAAGACTTCTTTCCTTTGTTGTTTTTTTCCCCAGTGTCCTCCACTTTCATCAGTCCTCAGCAAGACAAATAGTGGGCCAGCCAAAAACTTCTCTTTGAGGAGATCACATGCTTGACTGAAGTGAGGAAATGGCTGTAATTCACGTAGTCAGCAGTGCACTCACTAAGTGGTAACATTATCAAGGGCCTATGCCTACCGCTTGATCACCTCCACTCATTTAAAAGTGTGACCTCAGCTCACAGCCCCAAAATGTCCCCAGAAGGGACATGTTTCACACCCAATTGGTCAGCTACTGTTACCACACAGCTTCAGGCCTCTTCCTCCTCTTGTGCCCCCCGGGCTTGGGCCTAGAGGTGACTCACAGCCAATCAGGAATGTGCCAACGTTCCCAGCGGGAGTGGCCTCTGGGTGCTCCCAAGCTCCCAGTCTCAGCACTGGAACAAGGCCAGATGGGCTCTACTGCAGCAGCACAGCGGGACAGGGGGAAGGACCTACCCTAACCCAGCTTGGCTGGGGTCCAGTATCCCTCCAATAGTTATATCACCTTGGTCTCTAACTTCCTGTCTCCAGTGAGGGCCAGTAGGGGCAGATGCCATTCATTCACTTGCCTCCAACCTCTCTTCCTCTCTCCCCCTTCCTCCTGCTCTCAGGCAGGGTGTGTGGACTGGGGGGTGAGGCAGGCCAGGTTAATCCCCCACTACCCCAGTGTTGGTGTAATGAGTATCTCCATGGGAGGGGAACTGGGTAACGGAGAGAGAGAAGAAGAGCTATTTTTCACAACATATCCTTTTGTATAGTTTGAATATTATACCAAGAGCATGAAATGCTTGTTCAATAAAATAAGTTTTTTTGAAAAGAATTTAAATAATGTTTAAAATCATCCGACAGGGGCCTAATTCTGTTTTCTGTTAGGGAAATCTTGGTGGTTTTTTTTTTTTTGTTTTTTTTCTTTTAGTGTGTATCAGATACCATCACCAAGTTTCTGGTCAAAAATATTCTTTCTGTATCCATCTAAAGTCACTTTTGGTGGTCTGCCTTGAAGCCACTGAGCGTGTCAAAAAAAGAAGAGAGTTTGGAGGTTGAAAAGAAGGTAGGGTTTACAGTAAGGCCGACTTAAATTTGAGTCCTGGTTCTACCATTTACTGGCTTGAGCAGGATTCTCAAGTTCTCTAAGGCTCAGTTTCTTCATCTCTCTAAAAGAAAATCAAATTAACCTCCTTACCATAAATCATAGCAGTTTAGAACATATTCTTTGGATTTAGGTCCAATTCCTGCAACTGTCACATCCTGTTTCATCTCTCGAAGCTTGTTTCATCATCTCTAAAATGGAGATAATAATAGTGTCGGCCTGATTAAGTTGCAGATTTTAAATAAGATGATGCATGGAAAGTCCTCAGCAAAGTAACCTACACAGGGGAATAGTCACTAAGTTGTTGCTCTTCCTATCAGGATGTTTTTGTGAGAATGAAGTAAGATAAAGTACCTGGCCCTCAAAAATACACATGTGTATTTTTAACATTTATTTTCCCCCAGGTTCTTTTCTGTGTGTGGAGA
Organism: Monodon monoceros; assembly: GCF_005190385.1. NCBI lineage: Eukaryota > Metazoa > Chordata > Mammalia > Artiodactyla > Monodontidae > Monodon > Monodon monoceros. The sequence continues at coordinate 101,326,847 of NW_021703774.1, forward strand.
AATCCTCTGCTATCTGTCCTTTTAAACTCCTCTCTGTATCCATGAATCCAATCCTTTTTGTCTGATCATTATAAAGCTCTTCTATGAAGAAATCAATTGGAATGACAAAGAGGGAGAGCTCAAAACTTCTCTCAAATAGGAAGATTCTTTGAACTTTCATCAATCCATGCATCCATCCATCTATCCATCCATCCATCCATCCATCCACTGAAAATGCCAGGTCTTGGGATTGCAGAATTGACCAGCACAGATGTGGTTCTTCCCCTCAGATGTGAGGAAGTGGACTCTATGAGGAAATCAGATGTGAGGAAGGCATAAACCCAGACCCCTGTTGGGCTGAAACTTCTTTGCATTCCCACACTTAGACGCTTGTAAGAAATTTGTATGTGATCACCAAATACCCCCCAAAGTTTGGGCTGAGTGTATCCAGGAAAAACTCTAGCTGAATAAATTATAGTTCCACAAACAACTGATGGAGGGACAGCCCCTTTAATGCCATGCATGCATTTAAGAATCAATCTTAAACTGTGGTAAATGGTGCCATTCCCTCAGAGTCTATATAACATACAGCAACTTTCTGGTTTTTCAGGCTTTGTGGGCCTAAATGAAAGTGCCAAAGAAAAGTCCAGAACTTCTCAGGCTTCCTTTACTCTCGGGCAAATGTTCACCTTGTAGGGATACTCGAGACTGAATGTGGCCAAGCAGGCTAATGGGTTTGGAAATAGCAAAGGGCCATCTGAATACAAGGCATTATTGCCACTACTGCAGCAGCCAGCGAGGGTGGGAAGACAGCCCAGAGCTTCTGGTGGCTTCAGTCACTGGAGCTGGATGGAGTTCCATGTCATCCACTCAATCAATCAACAGTGACAGAGCATCCCCTAAATCCCAGGTGCTGGGATACAGCCCTGAACAACATCACAGATGAGACTCTCCAGCCAGAAGGAAGTGAGGCCCTAAGCAAGGATGCAGGGCAGTGTAACAAAGCAGAGGGCCTTGGCCTGTGCTGCTGAACTTACCCAAAGTGAACTTGGATAAGGTCTTCCTATGTCTATAGCTGTGCTGCCCTGATTATTCAGAGTTGGTCAGAAAGGCAGCATGATGGAAAGAAGGACACAGGGAGCCAGGGTAACACAGGATCCGGTCACAGCACCTCATGACACATCAATGCACGTGTCTAGATCTCAGCCTTTTCAGTCATTAAGGGAAGGATTTTGAAAAAAGAATAAAGGATGTCTAAAGACACTCCAGTTCCAACAGCAGGTTTGATCCAGGACTCAGGGAACAGGCTCTGCACCTCTTTTGTTTGCTTCCCTGTCTCGCCCACTAGACGGTGAGCGTTTTTGTAACTCCTCCCCCAACCCCCGGGCCTAGCTCAATGCTGGAAACATAGGAAGCCTCGATAAATGTTTGCAAAATGAATAATGAGAAAAACAGAGTATGGGTGCAGTTATTTTGAGGTTCAGTGAGCAAAAACAGAAGAAATGCTTATGGGAAACAAAAGGGGGAGTCAGAACTTTTTTTAACTGGAGGAAAGGCAGTGTTCGTTCCACATTACTGAGTAGATAAGTCATTTGGCAAAGCATGCTGACGGAGAACTGGGTTCGCTAAACCCCAGCTCAACGTTTTCTCATAGTGTCTTTATCATCTCTGTCACATTGTTTTTGTTTGTGTTTTTGCAGCCTTTAGGGAATTACAACATCAGTTCATTGTGTGCTAGGTTTCACATTTCTCCCCCCTTCCCATCAAGAGCGTACCATGAGGCACATACAATAATTGCTTTTTATAAATCCAAGAATGTAAATTATATTTTGTTTTGCAAACTCCATGATACGCCTTGGAGGTAACTGGAAACACCTGGGGATATTTCAAAATCAGACCTAAGAATGGCCTCTTCACCATGTGCTCAGCAGGGCTCCCACAGTTAAGAAAGAACATGCAGCTACCAGCTTGCAGTTTTCTTCTTTAGATGTGCTTCTGCTCTTGTGCTTAGAATTTGTGTTTAATTCAGCTGGAACCTAGGGACCAGTGGCAGCATGGTCCATATTACTGAGGAGTCCAAAACCTAGGCAGAAGTAAGCACTTTCCTTCAAAATAGTCTATTAATTTACGCAAAGAGTTTTGACTTCAATTATCAAAATAATCATATTCTATACATGACTTTGTGTAGACCTGTGGTGTCCAAAACTAACTACTAGTCACTTTCGACTACCGAGCACTTGAAATGTGGCTAGACTGAATTTTGAAGACTTAGTACCAAAAAAACGCAATTTTAACGTTGATTACATACTAAAATAGTAATATTTTAATGTATTAGTTAAATATATTTAATACTATATTATTAAAATTAATTACACCTGGGGCTTCCCTGGTGGCGCAGTGGTTGAGAGTTCGCCTGCCGATGCAGGGGACGCAGGTTCGTGCCCCGGTCCGGGAAGATCCCACATGCCGCGGAGCGGCTGGGCCCGTGAGCCATGGCCGCTGAGCCTGCGCGTTCGGAGCCTGTGCTCCGCAACGGGAGAGGCCACAACAGTGAGAGGCCCGCGTACCAGAAAAAAAAAAAATTAATTACACCTGTTTCTTTTTCCTTTTTTTTTAACGTGGCTACTAGAAAACTTTATATTACACACATGGTTTGCATTAAATTTCTACTGGACAGCTCTAGTGCAGACAATGCCTGTACATACTCAGTGGACAATTAAAGCAAAATATCATAAAGATTGGATCACTAACAGAGTGAAAGGAGAATTTATTCCAGGGGGAAAAGGATAGTGTATTTCAGACAAAAACAAAATTTTGCTTAAGTATAAATTCTGCCATGATTTCCATCTCACAGTGCAATCCACCAATGAGCTAATGCTCAGAGTTTATAATGGATGGAAATCACTCTATATTATAGCATTAGTGGGCACAGTAAAGACATCCAACTGCCATTTCCTCCCGAATGAAACACTGTACCTAAACCTTTGGACTGTCATGATTGCTTTATGCATTTTCCTCCATCATCTCTGGACTGTGAGCTCCTTGAGAACAGACACCTTGTGTTAGTCATCTGTTAGAGTGACCAACCATCCTGGTATCCCCAGGATTGAGGGGTTTCTGGGCTGTGGGACTTACAGTGTTAAAACTAAGACAGTTCTAGCCAAACAAGATCTGGTTGGTCACCCTAGTGGGAAAAAAATATCCCCCAAACCCTTCAGTATTCCCTCTGGTTGATGTGTGGTAAGTGTTCAATAAATGTTAAACTCATACTGAAAGCTGTGAACTTGTGCTGAATGTTTCCCATTTGTGTACAGACACCCCTGATAGAGTCGAAGTGCCTTCTAAATTAAGGAAGGATTAGTATGAGGTGTTTTTTAAAACATAAAGATTGGCTACCGCATTTGAGATTCCTTTCCCAGCATCAGCACTGCAAGAACTATCTTTGGTCCCTGTCAATGGAACTTTCATGCTCCTCTCCTTAGCTCCATCCCCACCAGCTCCATCACAGCCCCCATCTGCCCCTGCTGACTTAGGGGGCCTTCACCATTGCCAGGGATCCTACTCAGGTCCCCTTCACTACTCCTGACCAGGGGAGACAGCTAGTTGCCTGAGCTGAAGGAGTTCCAATGTATATTGTCTACCAAGCAAGTACACTATAGTTGTGTGTTTGGGGTGGGGAAGGAGTGAGGGGGATATGGGATAGACCTAGGAGCTAAAGGTAAGAAATAAGAATTTCTGGATCTGTTACTGGCTTCATCCAGGAAAAATATTACTATATGTGGTACCTGGACTCTGTGACCCCAGCTCAGAAACTTCCACAACAGAGGCAAGGCCGTGGAGTGGTTAAGAGTCTGGGCTCCAGAATCACAGTCCTAGGTTTAAATCTGGCTCTGTAAGTTAATCAACTTCTCTAGGCTCAGTTTCTTATCTGTACGTGATAACAAGAATACTTACCTCACTGGCTTATTCTAAAGAGTAAATGAGTTGATGGATATAAAGTGATTTGTCCAGTTCCTGGTGCATAGGAAGTACTGAATGTGCCAACCATTATTATCCTGTCATTCAAGGCCAAGAGAAAAAGTTTGTACAAGGAAAGACGATGGACTTTAGAGTAAGATCTGGAAATATTTCAGTTCAGATCCATACAATTGTGATCTTACGAGTAATTTAATCTCTCTGTGCTTCAGTTTACCTATTTGTAAGGTAGAACTCCATCTTGTAGCACTGCTGTGAAAATTAAATGGGACATAATAAGTATGGTGCCCAACACATGGTGATCAATCAAGATAATTGGTAAAATCTTTTCTGTATGCAACTTATCTCTTTCTTCAATCTAAGTCTGAGAGACCCAGTGGATTTCCTGTCTTCCAGTGCACCTCTCATTCCCAGCTCCCATGCCTAGGCTCCTACTATCTCATCTCTAGAAACTGACCCTGAAATGTTAAAATCCTGCCTAGCGCTCAAGATCCAGCTTGAACCCATCTCCTCAAATGTTCTTTCCTCTCCCAGGTAAAGAAGGCAGCTCTCCCCTCAGTCAATTGTCTCCTCATTTAACCCACTCCAATGAGTCAAGTTCCATTGCCCTTGGACAAAGTATTTAAAGTACACCAATAATTCTCAGAAAATGGAAACAGAGAAAAGTAAAGATAATACAGTGAGTTTCAAAAATTAATTCACGTAGCCTTTCTGTTTTTTGAAATTAGTGCTAACGTGTTTTTAGGGACTTGCCTGTTGGCGGAGTGGTTAGGAATCCGCCTGCCAATGCAGGGGACACGGGCTCGATCCCTGGTCCAGGAAGATCCCACATGCCGCAGAGCATCTAAGCCCGTGTACCACAACTACTGAGCCTGCGCTCTAGAGCTCGCGAGCCACAACTACTGAGCCCATGTACCATAACTACTGAAGCCCTCGCACCTAGAGCCTGTGCTCCGCAACAAGAGAAGCCACCGCTATGAGAAGCCTGCGCACCGCAAGGAAGGGTAGTCCCCTCTCGCCCCAACCAGAGAAAGCCCATGCGCAGCAACGAAGACCCAACACAGCCAAAAATAAATAAATAAAATAAATACATTTATTTTAAAAAATAATGTTTTTAATTTTATATAAGCATGGTGATGATAGATGATAGTTGCTATTTTTCAATGTCTGTACTAGGCAAAATTAAACGTAAGCAACACTGGGACTTCCCTGGTGGTGCAGTGGATAAGAATCCGCCTGCCAGTGCAGGGGACACTGGTTCGATCCTTGGTCCGGGAAGATCCCACATGCCGCAGAGCAACTAAGCCTGTGTGCCACAACTACTGAGCCTGTGTGCCTAGAGCCCATGCTCCGCAACAAGAGAAGCCACTGCAATGAAAAGCCCATGTACCACAACAAAGAGTAGCCCCCTCTCACCCCAAGTAGAGAAAGCCCGCATGCAGCAACAAAGACCCAGTGCAGCTAAAAATTAAAATTAAAATTAAAAAAAAATGTAAGCAGCCCTATGTTGATTGACAAAATGTGTTTGGTTTTGTCTATTTTTTTCCCTATTTTATTGATTGGCAAAAAACAAAAAGTCTAGGAACTGCTTTACAGTGTACAATAGAGAGAAAGGAGATAAAGGAGATGGAGAAAGAGAAATGTAATAGGGGCTGGTCAGAATTTGGAGTCTCCATGTGGCCACCTTCTGCTGATTGAATGGGGGCCTCAATGATTCTGTCTAGGTGCTAACTAGGCACACACATAAAACAGTCTACAGTTAAGAGTACAGCCGGCCCTCTGTATCCATGGGTTCTGCATTGCATCACGGATTCAATCAATCACAGATTGAAAACATTTGAAAAAAAATCCAGAAAGTTCTAAAAAGCAAAACTTGAATTTACATAGCATTTACATTGTATTAGGCATTTAAGTAACCTAGAAATGACAAAGTATACAGGAGGATGTGCGTAGATTATATGCAAATATTACATCATTTTATATAAGGGCTTGAGCACACAGATCTTGGTGTTTGTTGAGGGGGGGCATTCCTAGAATCAGTCCCTGCAGATACTGATGGACAACTGTACGTCCTTTTGCTAGAATCAGTGAATGACCATCTCTTTCTAACTCCAAGTTACAACAGGTAAGACTGGCTCCGCCAGCTCTAAAGCAATGATTTTCAGACTTCAAGGTGCATCACAAATGCCTGAAAAGTTAAACTCTGGAGTCCAGGGCCCACCCACAGAAACTCAGAGTCAGTCCTTTTGGGGCATCTGCATCTTAAACAAGCCTCCTGGAAATTGCTGATGCAGGTAGTCATCAGGCCAGCCAGACACCGCAAATACAAATACTGACCATTCTGCTCTTTTCTGTATATCCACAGGTGGCCTGGCCCCTAACCTCCATCTTTCCCAGCCTCAGTCCTGATATTGCACCTGCTTTCACATTTGTGCAACTCTCAGGTGTCCCTAACACTTTTTTTTTCTTGGAGGCTTAGTAATGAAGCCTCCAAGACAGGTAAGTTCTTCTAAATCAAAGTGAGGTCTTACTTCAGTTTTTGGCCACCCATTTAAAAGTCACAAGTATCCTGAGTATCTCTAGGTCCTGAGACAGAGCGGCATACCAGCTACCTCCCCATCACTGCTTCCAGCACACCTCTAATGAGTGGCAAATGCTTCCTTCCCCTCTGCACCGCTGATGCTGCCGGAGAAGCAGTACTGTATTGTTTCTTAGGGCAGGTACTTACCAGCTGGCTCATGATCAGCTCTCTGAATTCAGTACCCCAGAGGCCACAGGAAAGAAAACGTGACTAAGAGAAGCTACCTACTCTGGTCAATTTGGAAAAAGCAGAGGGAAAAGCTAATGTGGAAACTGGCTCTTTGGTTTTATTAAAAATCACTAATTTCCCTGACTTCACCTTTAGCATGTGCTCATGACATGTATCCATTTTCTTGTTTTAATCACCACTTAGTATGGCTGTCACTTTAATTTGCAAAACTCCTGACCAATATTCATGCAAATAGCCCCAAAGAAAGGGAAAAAAACGTTTCCCGGGGGCCCCCTCTGACAGCCTGCATTCTGTTTATCAGAACCATGAGGCTTTTGAAAAGACTTCACAGGTGGAAAAAGCTCGCAAAGAGATTGATTTACAAAGTGCCAGCTAGGACCCAACCACATTCATCAAAGACTTGAGTTTCTGGAGCGGTGAATTTTCGGGGCCTAGGAATAAAGCCTAGATTTGGTGAGCTTAGGAAGGGTAGGTGAAGCAAAGAATTTCTTTGCTTTACACACAGACTAATTGAAGAGTGTGGAGGGGTGTTCATTCGTGTGTTGAAAGAACAGAGAGGGGCCATATTTTGCTTTTTATTTTTATTTTATTTTATTTTTTTTTTTTTGGTGCAAGGCAGATGGACTGTTGATTGACACTAAATAAATCCTTGAGAAAACGAATCTCTCTAGCACTGGGGAGGGGGTGGTGATGGAGGGAGTGGGGGGGATGATGGGAAGTGGCTTGTGCGTATGGAACAGATAACTTTTTAAGGAAAGGAGAATTAAAAACAAAAACCTCGGGACATTTAATAACTGCGGCATCTTATTCTTGCATTATGTGATTATTGGGGATTATCTGCTAAAAGCAGGAACCCAGTCTAGTGTTACTCTTTGACTCCCCATTCCTTTCCTCTCGTTTAAAATCTCATGTCTCTTCCACGATTTTCATTTGGTTAATGTTGGACAAACCTGGAGTGTGAAAAAGTTTTCTGGTACATGTCAGGCTCTACACAACCATCCTCTAAAGAACAGGAACTGTCAAATTCAGCTTTTATAAAATCCAAAAGCCCAATTAGAAGCATTCAAAAGTAGATCCATAACAGACTTTGCAACCAACTGCAGTGGCCTAACCAACAAACGGAGCTGCTGAGGCTCAGGAGAGCCAGTTGGTGGCAGGACAGCGTGGGCTCCAGCACAGGCCTCTGCAGGAAACGCCAAGCTACACCACACCACGTGATCTCTGCTGGCTTTCAGTGACTCGTAATTGTGAACCAAGCAAATGCTATGCTTCGCCGCAAACATTACAAATCACCTGAGGGAGAAGCTGTATTTCAAAAGGAAAAAAAATCTTTCCTTGGGCTTTCTGGAGCTAGAAGGAAAGGAAATTCTAAACTGAAGCCCAGCATGGGGAAGGTTTAGCCTCCTAAAAGTTCACCTTGGGGATTCCAGACATAGGGGATAACTTGAGAAGGCTGAAAAGATCACACACAGTAGTCTCAGGAATTATGATCCCATGGAAAGAGTGATGGGCTTTGGAGCCAATTCCAAAGTGCGGATTTAATTCTGGTCCAGTTACTTGTATATAGTTTGACCTGGGACAAAGTATTCAAGTTCTTTAAATCTCAGTTCTTTTATTTTAACAGGAATAACAACAAGTCTCTTGCAGGCTTGTTGTACTTATACTACACTGAAATCTCCATCCTTGCATATGTAACAGCTCAGTAAGTGTTATTTTCCTTTCCCTCCTCCCTCTGCCTGCCTCCCACCTACCACCAAACTCCTTGGTCCAACTGAAACGTCTCACTACTGCTGTGCCTCCTTGCCTCAGGAATTTATTTCAGAATGTCATGGGGGGTAATTTGCAGAAATCGGCTAACATCAAGGAATTTCCTTACCAAACACCTTGGCAAGGCTTGCAAGCTCTGAGGGCAGCTGTTCAAGGTGGTGACCATAATTTGCACCTGATCTAAAGTATTTCACCACCAGAGAAACTGCCTCACAGTCCCAGTCCGGGTCCAGCTGGAAACAACAGAAGGTGGGTCCCCAGCGAGTCTGTAGTCAGAGGGTGGAGAGTCAGTCAAGAGAGAGCAGCAGATGAGTCAATGGGGAGAGGGTGGACCCCAGAGGGAGAAACCCAAGCCAGGAGGTGAGCCGACAGGAAGGACATGTTGATTTTAGAGGAAGAGTGAAGTCAAGGGAGGGGAGACTCTAAAGACATCTCCAGGAATTCTGTTGCAGGGACTTGAAGGCAGCAATCTTATTAACAGTATGTATTGATAAAGTTAATTCATATAGGGCTTCCCTGGTGGCGCAGTGGTTGAGAGTCCGCCTGCCGATGCAGGGGACACGGGTTCGTGCCCCGGTCTGGGAAGATCCCACATGACGCGGAGCGCCTGAGCCCGTGAGCCATGGCCGCTGAGCCTGCACGTCCGGAGCCTGTGCTCTGCAACAGGAGAGGCCACAACAGTGAGAGGCCCGCGTACTGCAAAAAAAAAAAAAAGTTAATTCATATATGGAGACCCACTAAATGGAGGCTGCCCCAGTGGCCCAGTCCACGTCACAAATCTAAACCCAAATCAGCCTGCATTTACAGGAAACACCTGTCAAGGAAACGTAACAAACACCAATTGCAGTCCTCCAACTCTGCTTTACCTAGAGTTGACTTAGAAAATAGACTTGCTAGCTAGAAAATAGTTGACCTAGAAAATAGACTTCTTAGCCTTATAAGGAAATCCCTGGCCTCCTAGCCAGTCATGCTCTGTTTCCTGTCTGCTTCTTCTGCCCACTCTTGCCCAAAATCCCTTGGGAAGAGTGTTCCACTGCTTGTACGGCACTGTACTCCCCCAATCCATGGATCGTTTTCCCTTGAATAAAGGACATCAAATTTGTAAGTTGTTTTGTCATTTGGCAGTATAAAAATGGGGCAAAAATGTCAATGAGACCCAACAAAGATGATGAGAGAAAGAACGATGGAGTTTAAGGGAAGAAAGTGACTGAAACCTCCTCTCCTGAGTCTTCCCTGAAAAGAGGGCAAAACACAGCAGTTGCTAAGACAGAGACTTGGGAAAATGAGCCTGTGCAGTAGAAGAGAGGTGAGGCAGGGGATGGGGTCCAGAACACAGGGAGAAATTCGGCCTAAGAAGCTGTAATTTTTAAAGCTTCCCCACGGATTCAGTTTGGGAGCTTCTCCATCAGTGGCGTCCTGTTTTGCATGAGACTGAGCCAGCGCACCATCTGCCTGGTCTCCAGGCCTTCTCTCATTGTTATGTAAAGCCCATGTTCATGCTCACGGCTTTTTCTTATGCAGGGACATTAAGAAGTGCGAGTAGCATCGACATATATACACTACCAAATGTAACATAGTTGGCTAGCGGGAAGCAGCCGCATAGCACAGGGAGATCAGCTCAGTGCTTTGCGATGACCTAGAGGGGTGGGATAAGGAAGGTGGGAGGGAGGCTCAAGAGGGAGGGGATATGGGGTATATGTATGCACATGGCTGATTCACTTTGTTGTACAACAGAAACTACCACAGCATTGTGAAGCAATTATACTCCAATAAAGATCTATTTAAAAAAAAATAAAAAGAAGGCATTATAGGCACAATTCCTAAGGACCTATAAAAATATTTTAGCTCTCAAAAAAAATTGGCCGTAGAATAGGAAAAGAAAATTGGCAAAATTAAAATTAATAGATGTTTAAATGCCTGCCAAATTTAACTTTCTGTCAACTACTCAAATATAACTCAGCTTATATTTTGTTGCACATCAATTATAGCCAAATATTTAAACTCTGTTCCACTCTATACAATGGCTATGCAATAATAGCACTTTTCTCATAGGTATTTTTTTAACGTTCACTTGACATTGGTGGGAATAAATGTGATGTTACATGTAAAGCACTGTAGAAAGGCCGCAGTACACTGTATGCCAATGCAGTGTTATAAATGATGTTGTTAATGATAACGAAGATGATGACGATAATGACGATAAAAGCATACATTTGCCATGTAATACATTGAAGAACTCTCAGTGTACTAGGCACTTACCACACTGATATTCCTTCCTCTAAAATATACTGGCATGTCAGTCCAAAGCCAAACTGTGGCTCTCTATAAATAGGCTCCCACCTGTGTGTCCCCGTAAGGCCAATGAGGACGAGTCATAGCGCTTTCAAATCACAAAGCATGCCAAAAACTTTCACATCCATAATTTTCTTTATTCCTCATTGCTGCCCGTGGAGGTAGGCAGCAAGGGCAGAGCAATGTAATGTGGAGCGCTAGGGGCACCATGCTTACTTGTATGCTTGCCCTGTGACTTCGAACAAGTCCTGTAACCTTTCTGGGCTCAGTCTGCTCACCAGTGAATAAGGAGAGAATTCCTGCTTTGTGGAATCCACAGCCTTGTGGGAATCAAAAGGGAGGCAGTATGTCAAAGTGCTAAACCACAATGCCCGCCTACAAATATCTGATCTGCCCTTATTCTGGGAGATAAGGAAACTAACATCTACAAAAATGACCTAACATGTGCACAATCCCTCAAGTGGGAGAGGCAGCACAGGAAATTGGGTCAGTGTGCCTTCCTTTACACAGCACAGCTTCCTGAACTGCTAACATTCCCTGCAGGCCCTTCACCACAGAGGAAAAGAAAGGAAAGATTCAGGTCACACAGACCCCTGCGGTCAGGGCTTTGTAAAGCAGACTTAGCCAATAGATCACTGCATCCTGGCCTCACAGGTCAGGCCACCACCCCTCTGTGGGAAGCGTGGCTTCCTGTATCAGCCATGGTGCCAAGCCAAAGCCCTTCGGTGATATTTAACTCTTTGCTACACCCCAATTTATACTGGGTTTATGAGGTGCAGTGGAGCCTAAGGTTCCTGCCGATACACTTGCAGCCGTCATGAGTTGGAGAATTCATTTCTGCTTGAATTCAAGATAACAGTAGCTACCATTTTTTGAGTGTTTCTTATCGATATTTTCCCCACATCATCTCATTCAGTTCTCACTATGGCCCTCTGAGGATAGAGGTGCTATTATTATTCTCATCCTCAGGTTTGAGAAAACTTAGGCCCTTACAGGTTAGGCAACACTTCAAAGGGCGTGCAACCATGTAGGCTTTCTGAGAAGCCAGCACTCTTAATCACCTCAGTGTTTCACAAGGAATGGCCTACAGACCACATATGTCAAAATGTGTCCACTCCCTCCTTCTCCCTCAACAGTAACCTACTGAATCAGATGGCGGTGGGTGGGAACAGTGGGAGCCCAGGAGTCTGCATTTCAATTAGTTCCACAGTTGATTCCCACGGATGTCCAAGTTTGAGAACCAAGGCCACACTCCCTAACCTTTCATATGCATTCTGTCAAAAGACAGGCAAGGAAGGGAGCAGTTCAGTTTTCAATTCCAAATGCATCTTTGGCATCATTGTGGACAAAAAAAGCCAAGTCTCTTTTCCCTCAAAATTTGCTGAATAACCTACACACCTTCTCTTTAGTAGGTCTGAGAGGGACAAGGTTGCTCCTGTTGATTGACAGGGATTTGAGCATGAATATTTAATGGGCAGGGCAGCTGGTATACTTGGCTAATGTAATATTTCAAGCTCTACTTTCATACTGAAGGGATTTGCCCTCCTTTAATGCATGTCTACATCCTGTCCCAGTCCTTCCAACAGCATTTTCCACACAGATAATGCCAGTTCGGGGAGCCTCTTTTTCCCAGCTCTCAGTTTAAGATAGCACTTACTCTTACCTTGAGATAAGGTTCTTTTGTGCTGATGAAATGCCACTGGGCATTGTCTTGATTTTTATCATTTCCTGTCCAGGTCCTCTAGGCCCTCTTCGTTATAACCCATTGACAGAATTGGCTTGGCTGATGTCATTCAGGAGAATCATTCACGCCTTTCATTCTACCTCTCTTCCTCTCTCTTTCTCTCTCTCTCTCTCTCTCTCTCTCTCTCTCTGCCTCTACCTCTCTCTATATCTCTACTTCCAGTCTCTGATGTTTCCCAACTTAAAAAATATTTGGGTCCAATATTGTACTTGGGGTTTGTTTAAGCCAATTAGACGGACAATTACATTTAATGGTGAAAGATGAAATAATTTCCTCCTTAGATTAGGAACAAAGCAAGTTCTCCCTTTACCACTTAAATAAATAAATAAATAAATGCATTCATATTGGAAAGGAATAGGTAAAACTGTCTTCATTCACAGATGATACAATATGGTATGTAGAAAACCTCAAAGAATCTACAACAAGCTATCAGAGCTAATAAACGGTTTGAGTTAGGTCACAAGATATAAGAACCATGCACAAAAACCAATTATATTTCTATACGTTAACATCAAACAATCCAAAAATAAAGTAAAAAATTTCATTCACAGTAGCACCAAAAATATATGTAGCAATAAATTTAATAAAAGAAGTGGAAGACAAACACTAAAAACAACAAAACATAGGTGAGACACGTTAAAGAAGACCTAAAATGGAAAGCCATTCCATGTCCATGAATAGGAAGACTCAATATTGTTAAGGTGACAATTCTGCCACAAATTGATCTGTAAATTCAACATCTCTATCAAAATCCCCACAGCCTTTTTGTATATATTGACAAATTGATCATAAAGTTTATATGGAAATGCAAAGGAACTAGAATAGCCAAAACAAATTTTAAAAAGAGAACAAAGGTGGAGGACTTATACCACTCAATGTCAAAGTGTATTATAAAACCACAGTAGTCAAGACAGTGTAGTATTGGTGCAGGGATTGGCATGTAGACCAATGGAACGGAGTCGAGAGTCCAGAAATAAACCTCACGTTTAAAGATGAACTGATTTTTAGCAAAGGTGCAAAAACAATTCAAAAGCAAACTGTAGCCCTTTCAACAAATAAGTGTTGGAATTGGATAGCTATGTGCAGACAAATGAACTTACTTCACAAAATACAAAAAAAAAAAAATTGTCTGAAATACCTCAATATAGGATCACAGACCTAAATATAATAGCTAAAATTATAAAACTTTTAGAAGAAAATATAGGAGAAAATCTTTGTGACTTTGGATGAGGCAAAGATTTCTTAGGTACAATGCCAAAAGCAAACTCATTTTTGCTTTGATAAATTGCAAAAATGATAAATTGATAAATTGCACTTCACCAAAATGGAAAACTTTGCCACTTCAAAAAGCACCATTAATCTGCTAAGGCACTTGTATCTAGAATATAAAAGAACTCTTATAACTCAATAATAAAAAACAAATAATGAAATTAGAAAATGGACAGGGAATTTCAATGGATGTTTTCCCAAAGATATACAAATGGTGAACACACACATGAAGAGCTGCTCAGCACCATTAGTCATTGGGAAAATGCAAATTGAAACCACAATAAGATGCCAAATTTACATCTGCTAGAATGACTAAAATTGAAAAGAGAGATAATTGAAAGTGTCGGTGAGAAAGTAGAACAATTGGAACACACTTATACTGTCAGTGGGAATGTAAAATGGTACAGACACTTTGGAAAACTATTTGACAGTTCTTCAAAATGTCCAATATAGTTATCATATTGACCCAGCAATTTCACTCTTAGATATCTACCCAAGATAAATGAGGATATACGTCCGCACAAAAACTTCTATACGAATGTTCATAGCAGCATTATTTATAATAGCCAAAAAAGTAGAAACAACCCAAATGTCCATCAACTGATGAATGGATAAACAAAATGTGACATAACTATGTAATGGAATATTACCAACAATAAAAAAAGAATGAAGTACTGATATATGTTACAACATGGATGAACTTCTAAAACATTATACTAGGTGAAAGAAGTCAGTCACAAAAGACCACATAGTATATGACTAATTTATATGAAATGTCCAGAATAGGTAAGTCTTTAGAGACAGGAAGTAGATTCCTAATTGCCAGGGGGTAGGCTGAGGGCAGAATGAAGAATGACTGCTGGAGGGTACAATGCTTTTTTTGAGGATGATGAAAATGTTCTGAAGAAGAATACAGTGATATTGCACAAATCTGTGAGCATACTAAAAGCCATTGAAGTGTACACTTTAGACAAGTGAACTTTATGGTAAGTAAATTATGTCTCAGTAAATTTTTTTATGAAAAGCTAATAATAAGAAAAACAGCACACACTGTTAAGAAAATGAAAAGACAAGTTGGGAGAAAATATTTGCAAATCACGTGTATGATGAAGAACTTGCATAGAATATATGAAGAACATTTATACCTCAATAATAAAAAGACAAATGATCCAATTATAAAATGGGAAAAAGATTTAAGAAGACATTTCATGAAGGCAAATATACAAATTGCTAAAATCACGTGAAAAGATGCTTAACAGCATTAGGCATTAGGGAAATGCAAATTAAAAGTACAATGAGATACCACTTCATATCTACTAGGATGGCTACTATCAAAAAGACGGATTATACTCAGTGTTGGGAAGGATATGTAGAAATTGGGACACTCAAACTTTCCTGATGGGAATGTAAGATGGTGCAGCCAATTTAGAAACAGTTTGACAGTTTCTTAAAAAGTTTAACATAAAGTTATCATACAGTCCAACAGTTCCACTCCTAAGAATCTAGAGAAATGGAAACATATATTCACACAAAATCATGCCTGTGAATCATAGCAGCTTTATCAGAGCCAAAAACTGGAAACAGGGACTTCCCTGGTGGTCTGGTGGTTAAGGCTCCGTCAGGGAATTAAGGTCCTGTATGCCACGTGGCACAGCCAAAAAAAAAAAAACTGGAAATAATCCAAATATCAACTGATGAAGGATAAATGAAATGTGATATACTACACAAAATTTTTTTCTTTCTTTATGTAAGCAATATTTTATTTATATGAAATATTATTTAGGAAAGGAAGGAAGGAAGAAAGGAAAAGAAAGGAAGGAAGTGGGGGAGGGAAGGAGGGAGGAAGGAAGGAAAGGAGGGGGAAAGAAAAGAGAAACTACTGAAGAAACTACTGATATATTGTTTGGAGACAATTCTCCATGAGCTGAGGCACTGATTGCCTTGGTTCCAGACCATCTCTTCAAGGATGATTGTTTAGCAAACAGCTCTGAAAGATTGAGATACTGCCTCACCCTGGAGCGGAGGAATAATTTGCTTGATGTCCAGTTTAATAAAGACAATGTTTGCCTCCAGGACAAAAGTCGAGCCGGTTTGCCTGCAGCCCATTACAAAAAAAACTAGGTTTCCAAACTTAGGATTCCTCAGTTTTGACATAAACCCTCTGCCTGTGTGGCATCCATCTGGGCCCACTTGCATCATCCCTGTGGGACTGGAGAGGCACAGGGAATCAGCACAAACATGAAGCTCGTGCTGCCTGCTAGGCCGTGAGTAATGAAGTCCTTTCTGCCTGACCCAGGAGCCTCACGTCTTCAGTCAGCAGCCATGAAACTGCGGCAGGCTAACTTGTTAGCTTGCCATCAGGGTAAAATTTCAGATTTTCATAGTTCTTGACATACAAACTACAACATGGATGAACCCCAAAACTATTATGATAAGCAAAAGAAACCAGACACAAAAGACTACCTATTATATGATTCCGTTACATGAAATAGCCAGAAAAGGTAAATTTATAGAGACAAAGCGGATCAGTGGTTCCCTTGGGCTGAGAGCGGGAGCAGAGACTGGTAACAGTGAACATGAGGAAAGTTTGGGGGATGATAGAAATATTCTAAAACTGGTTTGTGGTAAGTTACACAAGTCTCTACATCTACCAAACATCATTAAACTGTACGCTTACAATGGGTGAATATTTATGGTATGCAAATGATACCTCAGTAAAGCTGTTTAAAAAAATACAATAAGATACTACCTTCACCCTCACTGGAACGGCTAAAATTTAAAAGACTGGCAACAGTATGGCTGGCGAGAATGTAAAGCAATGGGAACACTTATGCTTTGCTGGCAGGAGTGTAAAATGGTGCAACCACTTCAAAAAGACATTTGGCAGTTTCTTGAAAAGTTAACATACATCAACCCTATGAGCCAGTAATTCTGCTTCCTGGGTATTTACCCATAAGAAAGGAAAATATCTGACCGTAAAAGATATGTACCTGAATGTTTATGGCAACTTCATTCATAATTAGTCTAAATTGGAAACCTACCCAAATGTTCATGAACAGGTAAAGGGATGAACAAATAGTGGTATATTCACACAATGAAATACTATATCACCTCCTCCACCAAAATACTGATATATGCAGCAACATGGACGAATCTCACAGCTATTATACCGAGTGAAAGAAAACAGTTACAAAGAACATACAAAGAAGTATAGTTCTGTTCATATGAAGTTGTAGAACAGGTAAAATCAACCTTCAGTCATAGGAATCAGATTAACGGTTGTGGGGCACGATGCGGGAAGGAAGGGCCACATGGGAACCTTCTGGGGACCTGCAGATGTTTTACATCTTGTTTAGGATGCTGGGCACACAGTATATACATTTATCAAAAATCATCAACCTGCGTGCTTAACATGTGTGAATTTTATTGAATATAAATTATACATTAATAAAGTAGAGTTTTTAAAAATGAACTTATTACCTTCCTTCCAAATTGCCTCGCTCCATCATGAACAATAATATCTTCCAAGTTAACCAGGTTAAAAACCTGGTTAAAGGGGGCTTCCCTGGTGGCGCAGTGGTTTAGAGTCCGCCTGCCGATGCAGGGGTCACAGGTTCGTGCCTGGGTGTGGGAAGATCCCACATGCCGCGGAGCGGCTGGGCCCGTGAGCCATGGCCGCTGAGCCTGTGCGCCTGGAGCCTGTGCTCTGACCTTAAAGGTTTTGTTGATTTTTCCCTCTTTCTTATCTTCCAGATCCAGTTGTCCACAGGTCTAGTGGGCTTTCCCTTGGAAATCTCCCCATTTATTACTACCTTCTCCCCTGTACTCTACATCTGTTGTTTTCATCTGTCTTGCACAGACAAAAGCAGAGGCAGAGTGAGGAGGAGAGAGAGGAGGAAGAGGAGGGGGAGGAGGAGAACTTATAACAATGAATTCCTTATTTGTTATTGTTTCCTGTGGGGCATAGAATTTAAGTTTTGTGTTGTGTTTCTGTTACTTGCAACGAGCGCAGAGACAAAATAATGTGGTGGTTAATAGCCTGGACTCTGGAGCCAGAATGACCAGGCTCCAGTGAATCCTGGATCTACACTCATTAACTATGTGACTTTGGGCAAGTTTCTTAATCCTTCTGAACCTTAGTTTTCTCATTATTTCTATACTACTACTGCTAATAAAACCACCACACACTACAAAGCCTTTTCTACTCTCTGAGCATTTTTTTGCCATTACATAATTAAATATTAGAAAACAAACAAACTAAAAAGAACAATGTATTAGATGCTATAATAGAGGTAGTGACAGAATGGGAGAATTGGAGAGGAGCACCACCCAGTTAGACAAACTTCAAAGTTTAGGGCACAGCCCCCAAGACTGGCCTCATCGACTCCAAGTTCCCCAAATCACCTTCAGCTTCTATAATTCGTTAGAATGACTCAGAACTCACAGAAAGCTATTATTCTCATGGTTAGAGTTTAATTACAGGGAAAGGATATAGATAAAATGGACCAAATGAAGAGACACATAGGGCAGAGCCTGAGAGGGTTTCAAATATGAAGTTTCCACTGCCTACTCCCCTTGAGGTCAGGATGCGTAGTCACCCAACGTCAATGTATGACAACCCACATGGAGTATTGCCATCAGGGAAGTTCACCTGAGCTTCAGTGTCCAGAGTTTTCATTGGAGCCTCACTATATAGGCATGATGAGTGAACACAGTCTCAATGATAATGCATGATCCAAAGCCCTGACCCTAAGTCACATGGTTGTGACTCCTAAGTCACATGTTTCTCCTGTGACCAGACCTTACCCTAAGGTTGTTAGATATGGTCAGCCTTACCCTAAAGCCTGGTGTGGCCAGCTCCTCCTCTAAACAAACACATTCCTATGACAGAGTGCCTCCCAGAAGCTGAGGGCAAAGGCCAAACTTCGTCTTTGTATAAAACTAAATTCCTTAGTACATATGAACTAACCCTATGGAGATTTGGGAGTCAACTAGGGTTTAAGGTTAGGACTGAGGTAAGTTGAAGTCTTGTTGAAGTCTATGGAAAAATCTGGCAAAATCCACGCTGGATTGATTTGTTATATATTTATGTATATATATATATTTTTTTTTAAACATATTATTACATATTTCAATATTAATGGCAATAATTTTTACCCTTAGACTTTTGTGTTACCCTGGTCACCTCTTCCTTCTTTTTCCTGTTACCTCCTTATGAATATTTCATGTTTTCCAAAATTAGAAGGTTTTTAAGGATTGAAAGAAAAACCTGAATTGAGTGTTAAACACATACATTTTACTTGGAAGAAAGTAAAAGAATGACCAAAATCAGGTTCAGAAATGTCTCGTGTTTAGTAATCTATGCTTTAGTCTATATTGCTGTAGATAATTGAGAGTTCTCCAAGATTCGTTTTTGGAGACACTTAATTTTACCTGCTTTTTACAAGATAGTCATTTAGCAAAAGAAGTTTCCAAATAACTCCTCATTTCAGCAGTAATAGGTAAGAAAAGAAGATTAAATCCTTGAACTATTTACTTAGATGAACAGAAATACCCTTTTTTGAAACAATGGATATGCAAGATTTAGCCACTAAAGGGTTAGGGTAAAATGAAAATCCTTTCAGTAACAGTTGAAATCTGAGAAAATCTTTCAAGGAAATTAAACACTTGATCAAAAAGCAGAAAGGGTTATTGGTGAGAGCTGAGATTAAACAGCAGAGTTGTCTGAGAAGAGGCCTCAATTATAAGAAGCAGACAGTTAATAATATCCTCTCAGGGATCTGCTTTTCCTCAAGACGTATCTTTGGGGAAATGCAATAGTTTCATTTTCTTTTTGTTAAGATAGAAAAAAAATGCCTTACCTTTGAAAAATGTGAAGAAAATTTTAAAATTTTGAAAAGCATCAGAACCACAAAGGAAGAATTTAGAAGTATGCTTCCGGTATATTCTAAGAGAAAGTACCACCCTAAATCAGGGTCTAAGACATTTTAAAAGTATACTTCCATTAAATTTAGTTCTGTAAACTGAAATATGGAAACAAATCAAAAGCAAGATAATAGTGATTCACACTTCTTGCGTGAAACTAGCTAAGCACTTTTATCATTTGAACACTTCGGCTCATAAGAAGACACAAATCCCTAAAATGAGTCAGTTATTTGAATCCTGTCTTTGTTAGTAACTCTTCACATGGCCCTAAGGAAAGAGAACCATTTTCCTATGCTGCATTTCTCTACGGGAAAGAATGAGAATACTTTACAGTCGTAATGTCACCATCATTTACCATCACCTACCATCATTATCATCAACACAACTACCACATACTAAGTGCCAACTGTGTGCCAGCAGTATACCATATACTTGCCACAGTTACTTAATTCTCATAAATGCACTAAAGTTTAAAGTATTATTATCCCCACTTTATACAAAAGTCAGGCACTCAAAGAATTCACAGAGTCAGGAAGCAACAGAGTTAAATTAAAACCTACTTCTGTGGGCCTCTACACGTCCCCACTCTTTATCCTTGCTCCTGCAGTTCAATGGTTTAGCGGCTCCCATGAGCTATTATATCTGTACTGCAGCCAGTGCTCAGGACTGGTACTCACCACCGTTGTGCTCAGGGTTAACGCAGAGCTGGGAAGGACAGCAAGGGCTCTGCCTTGTCTGTGGGCCTAAGGTTGAAAGAAGATGAGTCGCCACAGCTCGATGGCGAATGGGCAGTGTGAAGCAGATCATCTTAACCAGTTGTGAAGTTAATTCTGATGCATCTGGGTCCCAGCAGCAGGCTGACCAGCCCCTGAGCTGGGCTGAATGAACCACTTGATTCCGAGCCAAATCTCTCTCACACTCTATCCCACTACATGTCAATAATAGGTCCTTGATACCTCATAAACTTCAAAGTCCTTTCTAATATTATTTCAAGTCCATCATGCCTTCTATTATAGCATACTCCCTCTCAGGTAAGTGTAAAAAAATATTTCATTGATGTATTTAGTCAGAAGTCTTTTGGTTGCAGGAGACAAAACCCCAATTTTTGCCTACGAAGACAGAAAATCTATTGACTCACATAGCTAAATTGTGAAAAGGGCAGGATAGAGCTGGCCTGAGGAAAGATTGGATCCAAAGGCTCCAGCACCATCAGAGTTGTCTCTCTATTTCTTCAAGGGTGGCTTCAGGCTCACACTCTCAGAGGGCTGCAACCAGAAGGGAGATAGTGTGTGAATCTCTATAGCTCCACTTTGAAAATCCTGGGAGAGAGTTGTGATGTTTCAACTTGGGTCATGTGTTAACCTCTTGAACCAATCGCTGGGGCCAGGGATGAAATCATATAAGAAGAAAGCCATTCAGACCAGAGGATTAAAGTGCAGGAAAGAGGGGGCGTTCCCCCAAAGAAGGGGATGACACCAACGTGGACATCAGAATTATTGGCAGCTTCTCCAGTCCTGGTCTATCAAAGGGTCGTATCTGAAGCAGGTGTTAAGCACTAAAGTCAGCCTGAAGGTGGAACATTGCGTAACTCAAAGTTATCCTTGAAAATTTTCTAAAATGGGTACATAGGGGGAGAAAAGAGGGAGAGGGCTGGCGAGTCAGGGACCGAAAGAGTGGCTGGCAGACGGGAGCCCCGCGAACAGAGCGAGCGTAGGAAAGCGAGCAAATTGGAGTAGGGGAGACGGAGGCTGACCGGTAGCCAGGCAGGCAGACCAGACGCACCCACGGACAGACAGCCCAAGAAGGCGCCGGAGAACGTCGTGCTGGTTCCTCCCGCCTTTCACTTTCAAAGCCAGAATTTTGCCTTTTCCGTGGAGCCCGAGAGAGCATGCTGGGACTTCAGCGTAAGCTAAGATTTCTCAGCTAGGCAAGGAAGATCAGCTCAGTCCCGAGAAGGGAGGAAGCAAGCACCCCTGTCCCCATGCCCCCTTCCTTCTCTCCCGTACCATACTTGGGCGCCAAACCCAGCCCTTCCCTAACCACTCGACTTCCTCTTCTCCTTTCTAGCATGGTGGCTATATGGACAGTATGACAGAACAGAGACTGGCATCTCCCCATCCGGAACACTACAGTGCTCTGCATTGCACCATGACCCTGGACGTGCAAACTGTCGTCGTTTTTGCCGTGATCGTAGTCCTGCTTATCAATGGCATACTCATGTTTTTCCTGGGAACGCGCTGGATGGAGTCCAGTCTCCTGAGCTGTTGCAAAATCTTGCTTTGATTTCAACCAGAGAACCCCCAGGGGAAAAAAAAATAAATCAAGAGAGATGGACAGTCAGAGAAGGGAAAGAGAGAGAAAGAGCAAGTGTTCTTACCCGGGAAGGAAAACATTTTAATGAGCTTCCACATGGCCTCGCTGTGATATGTACGACATTGGTATATTATCTCTCCTGAAATCTTTTGTTATGTCTCGTCTTTTAAGTATGTTGAGTAAAATTGTTGAGTAAAATTGCTTATTGCTTGAGTAAAATTGTTGATAAAGAAAAAATCAATCAATAATCAATTCATTAATTAAGTGGGTACATAGCCCTAATTTTTAGTCACAATAAGGATCGAAAAACACAGAGCTTGATTAAAGAAAAGAACGAAATAAGTGTCTACAACTGATGTTTGGGCATTCGAATGAGCTTGCTTTTAAGACAGTAATCACATCCATTCCCAGAAATAGGAGATGCAGAGAAAATTCTAAATGTGCCCTTTTTAACCACAGGGTGCACTCTATTTTTTTTAAATGTATATTTATTTATTTGTTTGTTTATATTTTTGGCTGTGTTGGGTCTTTGTTGCTGTGCGCGGGTTTTCTCTAGTTGCGACGAATGGGGGCTACTCTTCCTTGCAGTGTGCGGGCTTCTCATTGCGGTGGCTTCTCTTGCTGCAGAGCACGGGCTGTAGGCACACGGGCTTCAGTAGTTGTGGTGCCGGGGCTTAGTTGCTCCATGGCACGTGGGATCTTCCCGGACCAGGGCTCAAACCCATGTCCCCTGCATTGGCAGGCAGATTCTTAACCACTGCGCCACCAGGGAAGTCCTTATTTATTTATTTATTTATTTATTTATTTATATAGGAAGCTTCTATTACTTTAGTGCATCCCAATAAAATCATTTGTTTTGACAAAAGAGATACGTGAAAGTACATAGCACAGGCTCTGGTCATAGAAGGTACTCAATAAATGTCTGCTGGACTGAAGTCCAAATCGTCCTTGGAAGTAGAGAAGTTTGTTGTTTGGGCTGGCATTTCATGTTGTCGCCCCTCCAAACAGCAACCATTTCCTGCTGATTTGGGCTTAGTCTCCCGAAGGTCAATGGAATCACATGTTATAGACGTTTCTTACAGCATGGGTTTTGTGCCAGGAGAGGCAGCTTGCAGGGTATGAAATGCGCTAGGATGGCTTGAGGAGTGAGTTCTCTGCCAAAATTAGCCATGAAAATTTTAAGCCTCAGTTTCCTCATTGGCAAAATTGGGATGCTAATACCTCCCTACCGATAGAGCTGTTGGAGAGGGATTAAATTAGATAACATATAGCTAACAAGCTAGTTCATATTAAGCACTGAAATAATGGAATTTCTTTCCTTTAGGAATTACATTGTGCCAGGCCTCAGGACACCAATTCCCAAAGAGAGTCTGAAATGCCACTGACACATCTGGCATGAAATGGTTAACGCGGCAACTTCTGACAAAACCAGAAAGATGCCATGCAGTTTTTCATTGCCCTTTACTTTGGCAGGCAGTTATCTTCTCTCTGTTTCTATCAAGTTGCCAAATTATTGTTTTCAAACATACTGGATTGTGCCTAGTGAGAAAAAAAATCATTTTTTTGATTTGGATTTATACGTGTGCATGTGATGTGATGTTGGTGAAGATAGCTATTGAGTTAGGAAAGCATGTGCTTTTAAAAAGCATTCTGGGGCTTCCCTGGTGGCGCAGTGGTTGAGAGTCCACCTGCCGATACAGGGGACACGGGTTCGTGCCCCAGTCCGGGAAGATCCCACATGCTGCGGAGCGGCTAGGCCCGTGAGCCATGGCCACTGAGTCTGTGCGTCCGGAGCCTGTGCTCCACAACGGGAGAGGCCACAACAGTGAGAGGCCCGCGTACCGCAAAAAAAAAATGCCAACAAAAAAAAATAAAAAAAAAAGCATTCTGGATACACTGCTGACTGTTACACATATTCATCTTTTCATTCATTTATACTTTACAACTTGTTCTAGAAATATTTTTTTTAAGGTTTTACTGCTGGCAGTTAAATTTCTTCTTTTCTCAGCACTGACATTAGCCTCTTTAACCTTTCCTAATTGATTGCTCCAAGTTAGTTAACTATAATTCATTACAGAGTAGTATGTGTGTGTATGTTTAATACATGTTATGATTATATCATTTTGGTATCATTAGTACCCTTTTGGCACACAGAAACCCAGATGTGGCACAAATATTCATAGCACATGGCCCCTGGAAAATGCCTGGCCTGAAGATCAAGCCAACATGGGATTAATTTGATGTAATTTAATCTCTTGGAAACATTGTCTAATATAATTGCCATAACATTATATTACTGATTGGTTAATTTGGAAAGCAATGATTTTTTTGATAAGTGTAAATTAGAATCCTGTGCTGATTTTGCAGAAGAGATTAGGTTATTCATTCCATTTTAATGGGCTTCCAGGACTCCAGTTCAATTGTTGGTGAGATACAGGGCTGCCCAATAAATTGATACCCAGGCTTAATGTGTTTCTTGGGGGAAATTATTACTAGATGGCATAGATCTAAGCAGCAACCCTCATTTTAAAAAAATGTATATCATGTGATACTTATTTTCTTGGGCCATGCATTTCGTATCATTGTACAACTCTAGGGTACACATTCTCTAGAACAAATGGAACATTCGTGATCGTTAAATACACAAAAACACCTACACGCTAGAGCAAGGTCCAGCATGGGTCTCCAAACTCTACCTAGAAGATGGCTTAGCACATACCCATGAAAACAGTTATCCCAATTGAACATAGACCCAGTGAATCTACATACACCGGAATGCAGGACAAGCACATGAAGATATATTGATAACTTTAATAGAAGACATGAAATTTGATGAGGCTATGACCTAGCCACTCAGTATACTAGATCTTACCACCTCTTTGCCTTGTTCATGTTTCTAATCAGAGCAGTAGCAAGTGACATAATTTATTTGTTTGCTGGGGTGAGAGTGAGAAAGTGAAGTATTCCTGGAAGAGAGACCAGCATATACATTTGTGTGTGTTTCTAAAGAGGCAAGATTACCAAACATAAAGTCAAGTTCAGGATGTTAAAAAAGAAATTATTACCAGCTTCTGTTTTTATCATTTTAAAAAGAAAGCTATGGGGACGAGAGAAGATGAGAGCAAACAACTATTGAATGCTAAACATTCTTCTGAGTCCTATTGTATATTTATATTTTATCTCATCAAATCATCATGACTACCTGGGAAGTACCTATCATTATTCTACTTTTGAAGAGAAGAAAACTGAGGTTCAGTGACTTGCCCCAAGGTCCCCAAATTTGTAAGTGGCAGGGCTGGGATTTGAAACTGGGCCTGGCCCAGTTCTTTTTTTTTTTTTTTTAAATTGAGATGTAATTCACATAAAACACACATATAACGCCCGTGTAAGTTTAAGGTGTATAACATGTTGATTTGATACATGTATGTACTGCAATATAATTAACACTGTAGTGTAGTTAGCTAACATGTCTATCGTGTCACAAAATTATCATTTCTTTTTTTTGGTGAGAAAAATTAAGATTAGTCTCTTAGCACCTTTGAAGTTTATGGTACAATATTATTGAGTATAGTCACTGTGCTGTACATTAGATCTCCAGACTTATTTATCTACTGGTTGCAAGTTCATACCCTTAAAGAACATCTCCTCCATTCCCCAACACTCCAGCCCCTAGTAACCACCATTCTACTCTCTGATTCTGTGAGTTGGCTTTTTAGGATTCCACCTATAAGTGAGATCATGTAGAATTTGTTTTTCTCATTCTGACTTTCTCACTTAGTATAATGCCCTCAAGGTCCATCCATGTTGTTGTAAGTGGTAGGATTTCCCTCTTTCTTGTGGCCGAATAATATTCCATTGTATATATATATATGCCACATCTACTTTATCCATTCATCCACTGGTGGACACTTAGGTTGTTTCCATATCTTGACAATTATGAGTAATGCTGCAATAAACATGAGAATGCAGATATCTTTTCAACAACCCATTTTCATTTCCTTTGGATATATTCCCCAAAGTAGGATTGCTAGATCATATGGTAGGCAGGATTTTTGCAAACAAAGAGATGTTGATAATGTAGCTACTCTCTGAAATATTTTCTTTGAAAAGAGTGAAAATGCTGCCTGCTGAGGTAAATCACACCAAACATGATTCTGAATCACACCCAGTCATGATTATAAAAGCCAAGATGACGCCGCTAACATGTTAGCTCTTTTGTGGAAAGTGACTTTCCAACACCAGAAAAGTGTACTGAATAGAATTGAAGTGAAATTAATCCCGTTCTCTGTGCAAAGAAAGATTTTTGTTTAAGTTTCTTTAGTAAACTATTTGATAGAAGAAACTGAGATACAGCATTTATTCCTATTGTACAATTTTAGAACTGAAGAAGAGCTTCCATCGCCCAACTATCTCCCTGCCAACATAAGACAGAACACAGTGCAGGGAAACTGTGAACAGCAAGATTCTCAGCTGGTTTTGCCTCTGTAGAGGTGACTTTCTTCTGACATTATCCAGGGAGGCCCAGGTTTCCTGCCCCTGGGTCCACAATCACTCTCCCTGCTCCTCTCCTGCAGCACCTGTCCTCTGTGACAACCTATTCCATCAGACATTTAAAAGCTATTTATAGTGCAGTGAGAGAAAACTCAGGGTCACAAAATAGATACAAGCTTGATAACCACTCTAATATTGAATTGTTTGACCCTCCCCAAGAGGCAAGCTTTTCTCAACCATTTCTAGCCTTCTTTTCTAGTGAACTCAGGTTTCCTCTACCAGGCCCAGAGTCCCTGGCCCTGGGGAAAGCAATCTTGTCATTTATATCTCACCTCTCTCCCTGCCCCCAACCCCACCCAATCTATTAGTGTAGGCCATTTCAAGCTGGTTTCCCACAACCAGTGGTATGTTGGAGCCAGCTCATGCTGTCTTGAGAGAGCTGATTGTAAACTTCTCAGGAAATTTGCAAGTCAGATATGGTTATTGTTAAAAATTAAATTATATACACTTACTATTAAGAAAATTATATAAAAACAAAGGTAATAAATAATCAAAACTCATCACTTCTTTAGTGTACTACATTTCACAATTTTCTATGCCATTAAGGTTATTTACATCTACTGTATTTGTATGACGGGAATACCACATATCAGTGTGCCACTGGGCATCTCTTCCCAAGTCTGAGTTCAATGACATCACATTGGTAGCTTGAAGTCTGACATGGTGGGAGTATTTACACCACTGCTGCAAACCAGGGCTCCTCCTACTGTACCCCCTAAAAGCAGTTGGGAAGTCTTTACCAGCACAACGTTATGCAATGCAGTGGGAAAACCCAGCTATTCCCTCTACAGTGTCTGAACGACAGAGCCCTACATTTTGCTCCCAGCATAAATTCAGAGTGCTCAGTTTCAGTGGGGCCCTCAGTGCGGCTCTAGCATCTTATTATGTTTCTCTGGTCAGTTTTCTCCTCCATGTACCAGACTTTTCTTTTTCTTACTTTCTCCACTTCCCTCCAACATCTAACACTCCCCCTCCTTCCTCCTTCCTCCTAAAAGACAACTTAAATTCCTACTTCACAGAGAAAACAGAAGCCATCCAAGAAGTGCTTGTTTAACTTCCTGGCTCCAAATCTTTAAGTAAACCTGTGTGTACACTCTGCCTTTTCAACTCTTATAGGAAAATAGGTATCCCTCCCTCTAAGGCTTATCTTTCCACCTGAGCCGTGGTTCCAGCTTCTTCTGCCTCTTAAGGAACTTCCTTCTCTTCATCATCTTGTCTTCTGTGTCTTGTACTTTCCATTCTCTGTTGTCTCATCTCCATCCAGTATTTTAACTCCTATAGTTTTGTCCTATCTAAGCAAACATTCTCAACTTCATGTCCTTCTATAACTACTGCCTTACCTCTTCCCTTCCCTTCATAGCCAGACCTGAAAACATTTGTCCAAACTCTTCTAGTCTACTTCCTTTTCTCCTTCTCTCAACCTGTTGCAAACCAGCTTCCCTTTCAGTTCCACTGAAATGCTGTTGCTAAGGCCACCAGTGGCCTTCAAGTTACTAAGTTAAATGGGAAGTTCTGTCTTTTATTTTACTTGATTTCTCTATAACATTTGAATTGGTTTCATGCTCTACAACATTTTGATCACTCCCTCTTTGAAATTCCTTCTTCCCTTGATCTCTAGGACATCACCCTGCACTGCTTTCCCTCACACTTCTATAGCCACTACCTCTCAATCTTCTTTGCACTTTCTTTTCCTCTTTCTTTGGGGGTAAGGGAAGGATCTAGAAAACCAAATTTCCTTGATAAAAGCTGGCACTGATTTTTCTATATTATTCTTCTCCTTGCTGTGATTAGCTGCAGCAGCAAACCAACCACCAGCTCTTCCAGACACAACTTGATAGGAGGACGAGAAAAAAATTCTAAAGTGTGTCTGTATTATTAGCAAGTAGTGGAAGCAAGGAAGGAAACCAACACTTATTGATATTTATTGTTAAATATCAGGCATTATGTTAGACATGTTCATATATGTTATTCTATTCAATATTCACAGTTATACTGTAAGGTAAATATTATTGATCCCATTTTACAGATGATAGAATTGTTTATTTTCTTTTTTAATTAATCCTACCTTGTTGTTTTTGTTGGCCACGCTGTGTGGCTGGTGGGATCTTAGTTCCCCGACCAGGGATTGAACCCGGGCCACGGCAGTGAGAGCGCCGAGTCCTAACCACGGCACTGCCCGGGAATTCCCCCTACTTTTCTTTTCTTTTTTTCTTTTTTTTTGATAAAATTGTTTAAACAGCCCATAACCACCGAGCTAGTAATTAGCAGTGGTAGAATCTAAACCTGCTTCTTTTGACTCCCAGGACAGCGCTCTTTCCAGAGATAGCATACCTGATCTGATCTGCTCTTAGGGATTCTGTGGGAAACAATTAAATGTTTCTTTTGAGTGTTCTAATTTTGGGGAGAAATGTCCTATAGTTGTTCGGAAGCAATGGGTTCGTAGCCTGAGTGGATGGCCTCCAGGCAAGACTTCCCAGCATGGCAATAACTCACAAAAGACTTCACAGGCAGGTTATTTTCAGCCCTCCTGGCTGAGGAACTCTATTCTTGCTAGTGCAGCAAGAAACAATTTCTAGGGGACAGACTTATAACACTGAACTCAAAAGACTGGTATATAAAACAATGCAAATTTATATAAATATCAAAATTCTGGTATCCATACACTAATATATTCCAAACCTATGAAATATTTCTATGAAAAGTAATTGTTTATTTTTTTGCAAAGTAAGTTTTTAATCAACAGGTTACTGAGCAAGAAATTGAGCAGGAATCAGAGCCAGGTGAGCTACATTGATTATCTTTCTTGCTGGTGCAATTGAACTACCATCTTGCCTGTTAGAAGGGAGGGTGGAGAAACAATGTCAGGTACTCTCTACCCTGGTTTAGGCTGGAGAGCTCCTGGCAGGTTCCCACTCTATGAGCCTCCAGGTTGACCATCCATCCCCTTTCTGATTACATAATGTAATAGTTTTGTACCACTCAGGTGATATAAATTTGGGCTGAAAAACAGCACAAATGCTAGCTGCGGCTAAAAGTTTCATAGAAATATCCTCCTCTCCTCCCCAGCCTCCCAGAACAGGGGTGACTTTCCTTGTTTTCTCTAGCGGTGAGGGTTTCGGGTGTTGCTTCTGGGTCATCGTACTCTGGGGTCTAGCCCCTTTGAGTCCCAGCTTTACTGGGAGACGGTTTACCATTTAGACTGCCTAGCTTGAGTGTCTCATAAGCTGAAACTATGAAAATAGACCCTCAATTTCCCCCTTTGAGCAAATACCCTCAGACAAAAAGCAGCTTTGGCTCTCAGCTACACTCAGGATTTCTACCTTCACTTGGATTTTGGCCTGCCAATTTCTTACCTAATGATAAGATACTTTTAAGAAGATATTTAGAAACATATTTTACCCAGTATTTTTCAGTTGTTTTTAGCAGCAGGATTAGTTCAAATAACCCGTTCTCATAGTTCTAATATTAACGTGTAATAAGTACTCAATAAAAAGTCACTGATATCTTGTCCAAATGGACTGGGGAGATCTACGAAGATATGCTCAGTCAAATGTGAGCGCCACAGAATTGGGACTTGCTCAATAGTGTTTCTGAAAGTGTGCTCTTGCACTGTCTGCATCCTTTGCCGGAAATGCAGATTCTGGACCCCGTCCTAGGCCTACTGATTAGAATTTGGGAGATTCTGCATTTTTATAAGACTGGCAGGTAATTCCTATGAGCGCTGAAGTTTAGAACAACTGAACTAAGGCATGGTTCTAAATTAGATCTCATACATTCCCAGAAATGTCTCTTTTTCTAAAACCTTCTCACCTGGAATATGCATTAGCAAAGTATTCATTTATAAGAGAGATTATTTCTCAGCACATCTTTTCATTTTCTTTATATTTTTAATAAATATTCATAAGAGATTCTTAGTGACATACTTAAATTACCATAAGGAGTATATAAAACATTAAAAATCCTAAGAAGGCTTGACAGCATAGCCTTCATAAAAAATATAGAAACTGGAATCCAGTTATCAGTTGGATGGGAGAATTTAGACCACCAGCTATAATTTAAATCACAAACCTAGTATTCCTAATCAGCATAAACCTTTTCACTGCTGCAACGAAATAAAACAAAAATTAAAAACAAAACGCACTTTCTTGATACATGAAAGCATTATATAGTATATGGATTATATTTTTCTGTAATAGTGTTTTCCTTTGTTTATTTAATGCCACAAATAGAATTTCTTTATCTGAAGTCTTATCAAAAATTCATATTCAGGGCTTCCCTGGTGGCGCAGTGGTTGAGAGTCCGCCTGCCAATGCAGGGGACACGGGTTCGTGCCCTGGTCCGGGAGGATCCCACATGCCGCGGAGCGGCTGGGCCCGTGAGCCATGGCCGCTGAGCCTGCGCGTCCGGAGCCTGTGCTCCGCAACGGGAGAGGCCACAACAGTGAGAGGCTCACGTACCGCAAAAAAAAAATTCATATTCATATAACCTTTGATTCCAGCGGAAGTCAGACTTCGGAAAGAACTAAAATAAATGGTAATTTATTATATAAGTATCCTTATTAGCACATACTTTTTTTTCCTCTTAGTATTTGGAAATTCATGTGGCTAGATATGTGATAACATAGAATAGAAATATTAATGGTAGGATTTGGGAAGCAGTATATGGGTGTTCACTGTAATATTCTTTCAACTTTGTTTTGTGTTTGAAAATTTTTATGATAAAAGGCTTATAGCCACATATAGCTAGTCCCTGCATATTGGTCAGCGGCAGATCCACCACAGCCCTGCAGCACCACACTGCTCCCTTGCCCTAGAGTATCCTTCCCCCTCCCTTGTTCACTTGACCAAAGTCTACACTTTGTTCAAGACTCAATGCAAAGATCAGGACTTTTCTGATACACCCCCAACACAGATCTGGTCATGGCTTCATTCTTCTGTACTGCACCTTATACACCCCACATACTTGGCCTAAATCAACACATTATTCTCTTACAGTTTTAGAGGTCAGAAGTCCAAAATGAGTTTCACTGAGTCAAAATCAACTGGCAGAGCTAGTTCCTTCCAGAGGCTCCAGCGGAGAATCCATTGCTTTACCTTTTTTTTCAGCTTCTTGTCGTCCCCTATATTCCTTGGCCTGTGGCCTCTTTCTCCATCTCCAAAGTGCATCACTCCAATCTCTGCTTTCAGAATCACATTGCTTTCTCTGTGCAGTAAAATCTTGCTCTCCCTTCCTCTTATAATTGTTAGGACACTTATGATTATTACATTTAGGGCTCACAGGGGTAATCTAGGATAATGTCCCCATCTCAAAATTCTTAATCAAATCTACAAAGTCCTATATAAGATAACAGTCACAGGTTCAGGGGGTTAGAACTCTGATGTCTTTTTTCAGCCTACCAAACTGATTTTTTTTGGTGTAAAAATTAAACATACAGGTGTGGTTAATTTATTCTGAAAGTCTACGTTGTTCTTAGTTTTCAATATTCTTTTCTTTTTTTCTTGGTACAAGTATTTACCGTATGAGCAAATAATATAAACATTACAAACAATAACAATATGAGACTAAGTCAAATGGGCATGCATATATTTCAGAATATTTTGTAGATGGGAATATCGTGAGCCTGAAAATACAGAATTTTAGAATCAGGGTGTATATTAGACCATGACCCTTCCCATTCCCCCACAAACATACACAAAGTATTGCTCCCCCTTCACAGGCTCAGACCCTACAGCCATATTTAGCATATGGAATTTCACCCACGTTGATAGGATGAGGAATAGACACATCAAGCTGGACTAATCAGATTCTTTCTTCCAAGGAATCTGGAATTTTACATTCAGAGATGATAATGCTAACCAATGTTAGCTAGCACCTGAACTTAGGTAGCAATCCCTTGGCACACATACGAAAAAGCAGAGAAAGTGGTCTACAGAAAAAGAAGAATAGAACAAAAGTACAGAGAAAGCGATGAGAGAACATGTGGTCCACAGAGAAAGAAATGAATAGAGCACGTGGTTCTGGGCTCTTTCCAGGTTCTAGTTCTTCATGAAGTGCAATGGTACATTGTACGCCTCAGTTTCTTGAGGTAGTCCTATAGTCTTACAACTCTCTCCACGTTTTTCTCTCTCTCTTTTCTTTTTCCTTCTTTTTTCCTTTTTTTGTTTTTCTTGCTTCAGCTATTTTGAGTGTATATCTGTTATTTGCAGTGAAAATATTCATTATTAAGACAGGGTAGAATCTTTACTGATGCACCCTATTCTGATTATTAGAACAGGGACAATGGTTGTAGATTTATACTTCAAAACGTAGAAATTTCTTGTACATAGGATCTTACCTTTAATGAAAAACGAATCCATGTTTGAAGGGCTTTTCTTTTTTTTTTGAGGGTAAAACTATTTTACGATGAATTTCTAGGTAAAATTGCACATTTGAGGGATAAAGGATCCCAGTTTATAGGAAAATTCCTTTTGCTACTTTTTAAATCTTCTGATACTGTATTTTTCACTCTGAACATATATCTACAGGTTATGCTGTTAAAACAATCCATTTGTCTATAGCTAAGTGGGTCTTTGTTTTCCTTTGCTCTTAAAAAAATGAATTTAGATTTGAAGCAATCTGAATTTTGCTGCTTTCTTTTTACCTAGAGATTGCTTCAAAGTTTAGCTGTCAGTGGAAAAGCTTTCTCTAATTTTTATCTCTTCATTTTGACTTTCATGAAAGATAATTTTCTGAAATTGTGTTCTTCTTTTCTGCTTTGAACACTAATTAGGCACAAAGGACAACTGAATTATTCCCTCAAATATTAACCTTTATACTTGTAATTTATTATGAAAAAAATGAGTTTCCCTGTCTGGAAAACAAAGTGGGATCTCAGGTTTGTCCCATAAAGCTTTATAGGATTAAAATAAAAAAGCAAGAGCAAACAAAACTTGAGATTTTAAAATTTCTTTATTTTTGCTATTTTCCCAAAGGCTTGTATAATGTAGAACCCCTATATAGTTGATAGAACAATATAAAACTACTGATTATTTACTAGTTTTGACTTATAAAAATGGTGATTGGTGATTTCATATTGTTCAATCTAAAAGTTTCCTCATTTAATCACATATAATTTTGGTCTGTTTGAGAAATACTTTCCATTGTTTTGTTTGTTTTATCTATCTGTTCTTGGACATTTTCTGTTTGGTGAAATGTTCATGGCTATCAAATGTAGTTTTTGTTTTTAGCGGCAAAATGAACAAGTTATTTCTGTTTCTCTTTTATATTATAAAATAATTTTTAAAAATGTAGACCATATGTGCTTGTGTAGATTAAATTCTAAGAGATTACTTTTGTTTTAAAACCTTTCTTCTTAAACAGTCCTCCTATTTTTGCTTCCTTCTCTATGCTTGAATGAGGGACATCTGTTTCTGTTTTCAGTGTTCTTTTGTTACAAGATGAAGTGGAGTATCAAAGCTCTCCTCCTTCAACAAGGAAAGAATGCTTTTGTTTTGTTTTTTATTTCCTTTTATTTATTTTCATTGGTTTAAGAATTACAAATATTGTACAAAAAGGATGAACTGCTCCCTGAAAATATTCAAACAATAGGAAGCACAAAGTGAAAGCCCCTCTTCCATCTGCTTTGTTTCTACTCCCTAAGGGGTAACCACTGGTAATAGTTGGTGTGAATCCTTCCAAACTTTTTCCTATGCATATACATTCGCGTGCACATATGAAAGTATGTATGTGTATATCTGTATCATTAGAAATGAGATCAAACTAAAAAGATCATTATCAACCTGTTTTTTAACCCATTAATAAGTAGTGAGAACACTTCCAGGTTAGTACACACAGATCTACATTTATCGACTAAGATTGTATGAATGTGGCATAATTTATTCAACCACTCCCCACTGATGGAGATTTAGATAATTTCCAATATTTTGCTACAACAGCAAATGCTGCAATGAACATTGAGATACGTCTCTTTTCTTTCTGTAGCATAGATTCCAAGAGATGGATTTAACTGAATTAACAGTCTATATACTTAAACTTTTCAAAGGTGCTGCCGAATTGCTCTCTAAGGAGGAAATTGTACCAGTTTAAACTTCTCTCAACACTGTATGAAAGTACTCTTTTCCTTCTACTGTTGCTTTTATTGGAAATTATCAATCTTCAACATTTTTACTAGCCTGATATGTACAAATTTATATCTCACAATAATTTTTCTATATTATTTTCCTAATCACTAGCGAGATTAAGCATTTTGACAGTATATTTGTTGATCATTTGTATTTTTTCCTCTATAAGTTGCGTGTTCATAACCTGTATTAGTTATCTATTGCTGCATAACAAATTACCGCAAATTTAATGGCTTAAACAACATACATTTATCATCTCACAGTTTCTGTGGGTCAGGGTCTGGCACAGCTTAACTGAGTCTTTGCTTTAGGTTTCTCACAAGATTATGGTTTCATTTGAAAGTTTAACTAAGGAAGGATCCACTTCCAAGCTCCTGTGGTTGTTGGCAGAATTCAGTTCCTCAGGGGCTGTTGGACTGAGGGTCTCAGCTCCTTGCCTACTGTTGGCCAGGAGCCACTCTCAGTTCCTTACCATGTGGGCCTCTCCAACATGGCAGCTCAGTTGATCAAAGTGTGCAAGTTGAGAGGCAATAGACAGCTAGCAAGACAGAGGTCACAATCTTATGTAACCTAATCACAGAAGTGACCTCCCACTGGCATTGTTGAATTTACTGGATCCTGGCTACATGTAAGAGATTACAGAAGAGGTGTGAAAATCAGGAGACAGGGATCACTGGAGACCATTTTAGAGTCTTCCCACCACATATCTTTTGCCCATTTTTCAGTAGGACTGTTTGTCTTTTATTTACTGATTTGCCAGAGCTCTTTATATACTATAGATATAATTGTGTGGCAGTGGTGGTAGTGATAGTGGTGTGTGTGTGTATGTGTGTGGAGAGAGAGAGTGAGAATATTTTCTCCCATGCTTAGCAATTTAACTTTTATTTAGTTACTCTTGTCAATATTTTCCTTTATAGCTTCTGAATTTTGTTTCTTCTTTAAGAAGTTCATACTGTCCCCATACTTTTTTAAAATTATATTTTCTTATAATACTTCTTAGTTTTGTTAAAAGTGTATTTAGATCCTTAAGTCAAAAGGAATTGATTTTTGTATGATATGTAAATGGAAAATCTACTTTGCCAAAAGAATGATCAATTTACCTAGCACCATTTACCAAACAGTTCATTTATTTGATTTTTAAGAATTAAATGCTTTGTAAAGGTTTGTACATGTATGCCTAATTTATTCATATAATGGGATGATATACTAGGAGCTTCTGATTTTTTTTTTCAGAGATGTCCTCTACTGTGAACACTAAGTACTTTCAATCACTTTACTAAAGATATTTTGGAAAGATAATGGATCTGGGTTATTCTGTCTCTGATAGTTACATCTATGAACCTGGGGTAAGTTACATCCCCTTTTCTTCTACCTCTGCATAGTTCCACATGTATCTCTTTTGGGCACTTATTTGTAGTTGTTAATTATTTGTGTAATTAATGTCCATCTCCTCCCACTAAACAATAAGTTACAGACTAGGTACCTCTTGGATTTTGGTTTATCTTTGAATTCCCAGTTCTTAACTCAGGGTTTAGCACACAGTAGGTGCTCAAAAATGATTTGTTTTGTAAATGTATGCATTCCTACATTAATGAATGAGTGAATGTCATTTAACTTCTTTGGACCACAAATCTGTCATCTATAAAATGAAGAAATCAGGGTAGATTAATTCACTCATCCATTCAAAAACTTTTTATGTGCTCACTAAATGATCTGTAGTTCCCTTCAGAGAGACAAAATACAGTGGGAAAAAAATGCCTAGTACAAGTGGTGTATTTGTTTATATCTATCTATCTATCCATTTTTCTCTCTCCTTTCTATGTATAAAATTTCTTTTTTCCTATAAATGTTAGTTACCATTGGGCTATTAGTAAATCCCCTATAATGTTGAATAAATTATTAAATATGCAGAAATATTTTAATCTTAATAAGTTCTACTATGAGTAGTATTGTAATTGTTGATTTTTTTGAAATGTGTCCATTTATATTTGAGGAAGTTTTATTGATTTATGAATGTAGTTGGGTTAGCTTTATATCTTTTTTTACTGCAAATTCTTTTCATGTTTTCTTTATAAATGTAGCTGATAACAAGAATATAAGAGATATAAAGTGTTTATATTTGTTGTGTCTCATTTATTTCTCTTTCATTCTGCAGTTCTGTAATTGGAGCTACAGAGTGTTACATTTTAGTTTCTGCAGGCTACTGCTTGCTCTTTTTCTTTAGTTTACTATACCTTAGTGCAAATGTATTTTGCTTCCTCAAATAGAAAAATTTTAAAGAAAAAATGTTTTTCACTCCGTATAAGGAAGGTTTGCTGTTGTTGCTGTTTCATTTATTAAAGCTACTTTATTCATCCAGTATTTTTCAATTTTTCAATATTAACAGACAACAGTATTTCTTAAAGTCTTCCAGTAGGTTTACGGTATTTATTATTTACTTATTTTGGAATTGATATTTGAGTGACATTTTAAAATTTATGTAAACTATCTGGTTTGGATAAGTACATTCATTTTAAGATAATTTACTTTATCAATAAAATTCAGCAAGAAAAGTCTTAAAATAAACAATGATCTATAAAAAAAAGCAATATTTTCACCTGTTATTCTTCATGTATTAAAAATGCTGTCATAGGGCTTCCCTGGTGGCGCAGTGGTTGAGAGTCCGCCTGCTGATGCGGGGGGCATGAGTTCATGCCCCGGTCCGGGAAGATCCCGCATGCCACGGAGCGGCTGGGCCCGTGAGCCATGGCAGCTGAGCCTGCGCGTCCGGAGCCTGTGCTCCGCAACGGGAGAGGCCACAGCAGTGAGAGGCCCGCGTACCGCAAAAAAAAAAAAAAAAATGCTGTCATAAACAATTTTTCCAGAATTTTCTAATGATCTTTCAATAACTGAAAACTATTCAGTACTTGAGCACTTATTTTCTATAAGATTATATATTTAGTATTGATGATGAAGGACAAAGTAAATGACCCTTTCTTATAAGTATCTTAAACAAGTGGTAAAGAACAGTTGAGAATGATTTTGACCCATTGACCTCTGCAGCCCACACACCACACTCTCACTGCATCTCTTTCGTCCATGATAAACCACCAGCGTCAGCAATATTCTGAAGAGCTCAGAGCACTTCTATGAGAGCAGCCCCCGACATGCCTATGACACATTTACCTATAACTAGTAGCTATAGGAGAAATCCATTCTCCTTTAAGATTATATGGTACTGATAAAAAATAAACTATTTTCAAAAGTGTTGTTGATTTTTTTCTGATAATAAAAATAATGCCCACAGATACCTAAACAGATGGAGAGCTATACAATGTTCAAGAATTGGAAGAGTAAATATTGTTGAGATGGCAATTCTTTCCAAACTGATCTATAGATTCCATGCAATATTTACAAAATCTCAGGAGGCTCTTTTTTTCTTAGTAGAAATTGAAGCTGATCCTAAAATTTATGTGAAATTGCAAAGAAACTAGAATAGCCAAAACAATTTTGAAAAAGAAAAAACATGCTGGAGGACTTTCACACCTTATTTCAGGTGATACTATAAAGCTATAGTAATCAAAACAATCAGGTTTTGGCAGAAGGATAGACATACAGATCAATGAAACAAAATAGAAAGTCCAGAATTAGACCTAAGATTAACTGATTTTTTTTACAAAGGTGCTGAGCTAAATCAGCCGGAAAGAATTTTATTTTTTTTCAAATAATGGTACTAGTATAATTGGACATCTTTATGCAAACAAAAAAAAAATTGGTCCTTACCTCACTCATACACAAAAAATTAGCTCAAAATATATCAGTCTATAATATAAAATAGACCTAAATGTAAGAGCTAAAGCTATGGAACTTTTAGAAGAAAACATGGGAAAAAAATGTGCAACCTTGGGTAAGCGATAATTTCCTAGGTGTGACACAAAAAGCACAAATAATAAAATTTTTAAATTGATAAATTTCACTTTATCAAAATTTTAAAATTTTGCTGTTCTCAGGACACCATTTAAAAAATAAGACAAGCCATAGACTGAGAGAAATTATTTGCAAGGCATATATTTCATATAGGAGTTGCATCCAGAATACATAAGGAATTCTAACAACTCGACAACTCAACACAATACATTGGCAAAAGATTTGAATAGTCACTTCACTCAAGAAGATGTACAGGGCTTCCCTTGTGGCGCAGTAGCTGGGAGTCCGCCTGCCGATGCAGGCCCGGTCCGGGAAGATCCCACGTGCCGCGGAGCGGCTGGGCCCGTGAGCCATGGCCACTGGGCCTGCGCGTCCGGAGCCTGTGCTCTGCAATGGGAGAGGCCACAACAGTGAGAGGCCCGCGTAACGCCAAAAAAAAAAAAAAAAAGAAGATGTACAGATTAAATAAGCACATGAAAAGATGCCCAGCACCATTAGTCATTAGATAAGTGCAAATTAATATCACAATGATGTACTGCTACACACTCATTAGAATGGCTGAAATAGAAGGCTGACAATACAAAGTGTTGGATTTGAAAAAAACTGGAACCCTCACACATTGTTACAGCCACTTTGGAACAATTTAGCAGTTTATATAAAGTTACCATATAAACCAGAAAATCCACTCCTATGTATCTACCCCAAATAAATGAATATATATGCCCTCACAAAATTCTTTTTATAATAGCCCAAAACTGAGAATAACCCAACTGTCCATCAACTTGTAATGTAATATGTATATTACAACATCAAATGTAATATATAAACAACTATGGTATATCCATACAATAAATAAATAAATAAACTCAGCAATAAAAAGGCGCAAACTATATATTTAACAACATAGATGAATCTCACAAATATCGTGCTAATTGAAATAAGCCATAGACAAAAGATTATTTATTGTAAGATGCCACTTATATGAAAATTTAGAGAGGACAAAACTGTAGAAAGTAGATTTGCAATTTTCTGGGGCTGAGAGTGGGAGAGGAAGTTGATATAAATGGGCACAATGGAACTTTTTCTAGTGAGAAAAGTGTTCTAAAGCTTGGTTGTACTGATGTCTGTGAAACTATATAAAATTTTTAAAACCCATTCAATAGTATATTTAGCATAGGCTAATGTTGTGGTATGCAAATCATACCTCCACAAAGCGGTTAAAAATAAAGCGCAAACAGTTAAAAGAAGTAACGAATTGTGATTAAATATTTACAATATACAATCAACAGAAAATTAATATCCACAAAATATAAAAACTTCTTTAAAATACTAACAAATAAAATATCTAGACTATTTAGAAATTAGATCTAAAGGGTAAAAATCACTCTCATACTACTATGAACATGTTATCACATTTCCTTCCAGACTTTTTAAATGCAAATTTTAACATAGTCGAAATTATAATTTTGTAAGCCAGATATATTTTGGGAAGTCTGAACATTTTTAAAAATTATTTGATGAGGAGTTCCATGCAATCAACTAATTATAACACTAAAAGAGAGGAGCTCTGGCTAATAATAATGGGTAAGAAAACACATTTTGTTAGTATGGAATGAAGTGAGTAACAAATATATATTTCTTCTCACTACCACTACTCTCTCTCTGTGACAGTAGTTAGAGCTTAACCTAAGAAATGCCATTAGGCTTCTCTTTCTCTGGTCCATTTAACCATTAATATAGAAGTAGGAAGTCAAAGGATCTTGAGTCCTTATTTTGTTTCAGGAATTGTGTTGGTGGATACGGCTGAGGATTCACCAGTGACCAAGAAGTGACAGTCTTTCAAAGTCTCTCTATCTGGATGGAAGCAACCTACATGCCCATCAAAAGATGAATGGATAAAGACGATGCATTATATATATAATGGAATACTACTCAGCCATTAAAAGAATTAAAATTTGCCATTTGCAATAACACGGAAGGACTTGGAGGGTATTGAGCTAAGTGAAATAAGTCAGACAGAGAAAAGACAAACACTGTATGACACTGCACTTACATGTGGAATCTAAAAAATACAACAAACTAGTGAATATAACAGAAAAGAAACAGATTCATAGACATGACGAACAAACTAGTGGTTACTAGAGAGAGAAGGGGGGAGGGGCAATATAGGGGTAGGGGATTAAGAGGTACAAACTATCATGTATAAGATAAGCTATAAGGATATATTGTACAACATAGGAAATATAGCCAATATTTTATACTAACCTAAGTGGAATATAACCTTGAAAAATTATGAATCACTATATTTTACACCTGTAACTTATATAATATTGCACATCAAATATACTTCAATTAAAAAAAATAAGGTCTCTATCTGGAGGCAAAACCAGCATTATACAAATAATTATAAATAATTAAATTATTACAAGATGTGAGATTAAATCAGAATCCTGTGTTCATTTGTCAATGCCCAAAGTATAAGCCCACCCTTGGCCTTGTATATTTTATGTACCATTTTCCTCATAATGTTATGTATTTTCTTGCCCCTCATTCAGCCCCCCCCTCATTGCTCATCTTCTAAACCCTTCTTCTCTGACCTCTGGATCTATTCTAGTATCAGCAAACTGGCCTACATTCTCAGACTCATCCTCCTCAAACTGGCTATTTAACATTGTAGTTCATTGACGCTCAGGTCTAACCTCCTTCCCTTCTCTATAATACCCCCCCCAGTTGAGTTCATCCTAACCCATGATGGTGATCCACTTGCTGATAGCTCCCAAATTTCTATCTCCAGCCCAGGCTGCATCCTTGAGCCCCAGATCTGTATATACAATTGCCAACTTGACATTGCCACAGCACATCTCAAAGTTATCTCAAACTCAACATGTCCCAAATTCTGAATTTGTGAGTTCTGACTGCCCCATTTGAAAAAAAGAAAAAGGAAGTAGGGAAGAGAATGACACCAGAATCCATGCAGTTGTATAAGCTGGAAATCTAGAAGTCATCACTGTTCATTTTCTCCTCCCTCCTCCAACCCCCATCTGAGCTCTGAGTAAATTAGCAAGTAAATTAAGAGTGAGGAAAATACAGATCAATGTGTCAGCTTTCCTACTGATGAAGGCCGGGTTGAATAATGTGATGCAGGTGTGTGGCAAAAATGAGTTTCGTAACTCCAAACCCCAGCTTTAGGAGGATTTACCTACGCTGTCCCTGATAGCATCAGGCCACCAGAGCCCTCTACTTACAAGGACAGGCTCTTTATCAAAAAACTTGACCCCTCTGCAGACCCCAGAGCACATGCTCCCTGTAGGCGGGCCAGTCTTAAAGAGAAGAGAGGAAGGGCTGAATCTTGCAAGCCCAGTTACCCTCCCAAACTCATCCATCATGCGAAAAGAGTATGAGAAGAGGCAAGAAGCCAGGAATTTTAAGGAAAATGCCTCTTCATGAAAACCAGAGGAGTAGGGTGGCATCACTCTTCTAATACGATGTAATATCAAAGCCTATTGATTTCATGTCCAAAATATCTCGGACAACATTACCTTCTCTCCATTTCTATTACCACCTCCCTGATCCAATCTAACATCATCTCTCAACAAGACCTCTGCAATAGCCTT
This sequence comes from Monodon monoceros, assembly GCF_005190385.1. Classification (NCBI taxonomy): domain Eukaryota; kingdom Metazoa; phylum Chordata; class Mammalia; order Artiodactyla; family Monodontidae; genus Monodon; species Monodon monoceros. The sequence continues at coordinate 101,369,072 of NW_021703774.1, forward strand.
CTTACCATTTCAACTACTGGAAACAACCATTCTCTCCTATTTCCTATCTGTTCTCCACACATCATCCACAGTGATTTTCACAATGCAAATTTGGTCATATTTTTTTCTTCCCATCCCTTCTTCTTTCCCCCTTACCCATGGCTTTTGGGCCCAGAGTGAGGGGTTGTGAAGGTTTCAATGAGGAAGTGACTTCTAAGTGAGACCTTAAGAATGACTAAGTATAGTTAGGTGAAAAGAAGGAGAGCAAAGCATTCCAGGCACAGGGAACAAGTGGGAAAATGTATGAGGTAAGCAATAGCCTGGATAGAGTTGTCCTGGGAAAAGAAAGTTTTAGAATGACTGGAAATAGGAGAGTGATAAGCAGACAGCTTGGTAAAGAGTTTGGAATTTTTCCTAAGGGCAGTGGGAAGGCTTTGAAGGGTTTTAAATAAGGTAGTGACCTGGATGGATTTGCATTTTCTGGCTGCTCTGTGGACACTGGATTAGGTGGGAAAACAGTAGACTAAATGTGAGGAGACAATATGAAAGTCAAGGTGGACTATGGTGGTGGCAATGAACACCGCGAAACAAACAGACGTGAGACATCCATATCTAAGAGGTAGAAGGAAGAGATTTGATGACGTGATGATGGAGGTGGAGTCAGGAATGACTGCCAGGTTTTTAACTTGGACGGCACTTGAGAGGATGCACTGGAAGGGGCTTTGGAAAGGAGTCAAGCTAGTTCGGGACATTCTAATTTTGAGGTGTTCTTAAGACAACCGAGTGAAGACATTCACTAAATAACTGGAAGTATGAGTCAGCTGGAAATAAGAGGAGTTTGTAAGAGAGATCTGATGGATATACAAATTTGGGATTTATCGTTTAGATAGTAACTTAAACCCCCCTAAAATTATTGATAATGAATGAGATGCTTAAGGAGAGCATATGGAGTAAGAAAAGCATCTCAGACAATCTTCAGTAACTCCAACATACAATGGTAAAGGAGAAAGACCCCACAAAGGAGACTGAGATTGACCTACCAGAGACAATGCGGAAAAACCAGGAGAGTGCAGCGTCACAGAAGTCAAAGGAACACAGTGTTTTTAGGATAAAGTAACCTCTTATATCAATGGTCTAATTTCTACCATCTACATCTCAGTTTCTAGGAAGAAATGGATCTAAAACATTTTCACACACTGAGCCTTTTTTGTTCTATCTTCCAGGAATGTTCTCCTTTCTTTTTCTGCTTTTGGAAAAAGAAAAAAAAATGGAGTTATTTTCTTTTACTTTTTTTTCTATTACTGTCTCTTAGGGCACCTTTCACAATTTACTAGTCAGTTGCTTCCATGATTATCTTCCCTGTTTCATCATGACCAGCACAATACCTGACACACAGTGGGAGTTCAATGAATGTTAGTTGAATGAATGAATGAGTGAATCAATAGGTATAAATAATATTAAGAATATCTATCACTTATTGAATATTTACTATTTCTGGGCACCTGTGCTAGTGCTTGATTTATAATAACTCTTTTAAGCCTTATAAAAATCCTATGAGGGTGCATAATTATCCCCATTTCGTAGATGAAGAAACTGAGGCTAAGAGAGAAAAGTAACTTCTCCAAAGTCACATAGTTATTAAGTTGCAGAGCTGCAATTCACAAACAAGTCTGCCTGATTCCAAAGTCCATTCCTTTAACTGCCATCTCTCCCAAGAGAAGTAAACATTCACATTTTACAGACATCTGTGGAAGAGACATTTTTGAACTGGCAGCTTTCCCAATTCATCTCAAATCATAGCACATAAGCAATAGCCTGCTCTTGCTCCAAGAATGCTTTACTCTGAGTCCTCACAGAGTTGCCCTCCCTACCTTCAAAACAATAAGTTTTTCCTTCATTCCCTCACCTAAGGCTGCCTGCTTGATTAAACTCTGGTTTCCTAAGCAGGAAGTCTCTCTTGGGATCAATACACTAATTCTATTTTTCCCTTCCTTACAGTTCTTATCCCACTGATTCATGGGAATACCTAAGAATCCTTGGCTTGAAGTGCCCAGAGTGGTTTCCTAGTTTTGGACTGTAGTCAGCATTCTGGTATGTGAGCTTTATGAGGACAGGGACCTTGTTAATCTTGTTCATAGAATCATGCCCAGTGTCATGAACAAGTGTGATTCCCAGCATCCAGTAGGAACATGATAGATAAAAGTTGATTGAATCAGTCTGATGGTGGTGCAGCCCCCAAACTGGCTGACTATCACAGCAAGATAGACATGCTATGCTTGGGCGCTTTACAGAGAGTAAAATCATGAACTCATGGATGCCAAGTACCTATCAAAAGCTCAACTGAGAAAAACCGTTTTCATGAAGGTTTGCATGAATGCTCTGTTGGTCAGTCCTTCTAGACACAAAAGGAATGAGTGAGGTGAGAAGAGTGAGTTGTCTTTGGGAGGAGGGGAAATTCTTCACAAGTCACTATAGATAATTCACAAAAGTAATCTGTCTTAAGAATGACTTAAAGTTATTTATATAAGTATTCTCTGATTATTTATCTAAATAAAAATACACACATAGTAATAAGCTCTAAGAATTTCCTGTCTCAACAGTTAAGGCTCCAAAAAGCTGGGGGAAATTATGAATTCCAAAAAATCTTTTTCATTGGGGGGAGGGGGCTTGATCAAATTACAATAAATTCATGGATCTTCTCTTATTTTTGGTGCTCATTTCAGCAATTTCTTCTGGCAACATGTTTGCAGGCAAAATATTAATAGTTGGCTAGATGTAACCTTTATACTTGATTATGAATAGTGATCATCCTGGAATCTCCAGCCAGATTTCTTATCATGGATGGCTACATGGAAAATAAAATGCATTGACCTGTGATTTAGGGAAATATCTTGCACATGATCACTTTTCCTATAAAAAAAAATCCGTTATTACCCATAGGGAAAGAGAGATTAATACTTTATCTCTTAAGGGACCTTGCAGGCAGAGTCCCCTTTTTCCATTTTGTTACTTAGGAAAATTTCTTTGTCACAGAAAGCTTCCCTCAGGGGCTATTACAAGACCATTTTGTTTTTCTGCACAATTCAAAAATTGTTGCTTTTTTGGTACTAGTGCTTCTTTGCAACATTTTTTTCTTATTAGTCAGGTTGGCTATCACTGCTCTTTTCCAAAGCCCACTGCCAAACTCATCAATTTCTATTCCCAACCCTCAGGGATCTGTTTTTCCCCTTTTCACTAAAAGAAACATCCCTTATGCATTTGTGCATATTTTTTATTTTAAATTTTTGGATCACAACCACAGTAGAGGAAAGAACATGCATATATTTTTTTATACCCCATTTCCCCCCTTTTATTACTGTTTAGCTGTCTCTTCTGGTGGTGTCCTCACAGACTGAATACTGACAGTCAGCTAGATGACACTGTTTGCTGGCTTCTGGCCCAAAATTGTAATCTCATATGGAATTTCTTACACTATTCAAAACAGACTTAGAAAGGTAGAAAAAAAAACTCGTAATTTTCTATCTTCCCTTAAAGCAAAAATAATGTGATTCCTAACTCAACATTCCATATATATAAATACACACTTGTGTGTATTTAGCTTTTTTCATCTGGTAGCTCTCTTTTAAAAGGATAAAGAAATAATGTTACTTCCATTTGATGTAGTAGTGTCACATTATTTAATATGTAAAGATTTCTTAATAATCTGTTATCCAAACTGAGCGACACAAGCAGTTTAGCCTTCATCTTTTTTTTTTTTTTTAAATAAATTTATTTATTTATTTATTTATGGCTGCGTTGGGTCTTCGTTGCTGTGCACAGGCTTTCTTTTAGTTGCGGTGATCAGGGGCTACTCTTTGCTGTGGTGCACGGGCTTCGCATTGCGGTGACTTCTCTTGTTGTGGAGCACGGGCTCTCCGCGCACGGGCTTCAGTAGTTGTGGTTCGCGGGCTCGAGCGCAGGCTCAGTAGTTGTGATGCACGGGCTTAGTTGCTCCGCGGCATGTGGGATCTTCCCAGACCAGGGCTCAAACCCGTGTCCCCTGCGTTGGCAGGCGGATTCTTAACCACTGCACCACCAGGGAAGTCCCCTAGCCTTCATCTTTTATGGAAGGTCATTGTGAAGGTTTATTGAATTTTAAGGGAAAAATTTACCTAAAGTTCTCACTGACAGTGTACTAGACGGCTGTGCTCATTTCCTTTTTCCCTTGGGTCCCTAGTTATAGATCTTAGGAATTCAACGTTGGCCACATACTTTTCCCAGCTCACAATACACACTCGAAAGGAGGAATATAACATGGGTCCAGTATGAAAATAGAACATGCAATGGAGCCACCTTGATGGTGGGTGGCCAAGTGATCTCTATGGGTCCCAGGGGTGACCTATACTTGGGAAGTGTCTGGTGCCCTGATGTCTGCAATGGATCAGGGTGGAGCCTGGAAGAGCAAGTTGCTTATTCAGGCATGGAAGTCTGAAAGCAGGGACCATATATATTTAGACTACTGTGTATTCAGTGCCATTAGCACCTGACACCTGAGTCAAAGGGGCTCAATAGATATTTATTGGATGAATGAATGAATAAATGAAAAAAAGTCTCTACATGTCTGGCAAAATGGTGAAGCAGATGCCGTAGAAATCTGAGTGCTCAAAAGATTAAAGAGAAAAAAAAGAAAAAAAAAGGTTAAAGAAGCTTCTCGAAGATAAGACGTGTTCAAAGAAGTGAGAGGACTGACCCTCCCTTCAGTTGTACTGCTGATTTGTGCTAGAGAAAATTACATAATGATACGGAAGTGGTGTCACTATGGATTCTTGGTTTCCAATATCAAGAGAAACCCCAATGCTGCCCAAATGCAAAGGGTTGGGGCTGACCCACTCTATGTAGCAGCTGTTTCAAAGTTGCTCCGCTACCCACAAGCCTTCTGCCTACCTCCTTCAGATCACTTTGTGCAGGAAGAAAGACTGCTGCCAATTTTATGGAGAAAACGGACAGCACCTAAGCAAAAGAAATAATCTCATCTGCCTGACACCCCGTGTAGAAACATGTCAAATAGAAGTGTTACCTCTCCTTGTCCAAGTCTAATCTTAGTAGCCTACTATTCTACCCCTTCAAGGAGCTCACTCTTTCCATTATCGCTCTCTTTTAAAAATTTTTTAAAGAGTTTTATTGAAGCTCTTTATTGAAACTCTTTCATTGAAACAAACCGTGTATATTTAAAGTGTACAGTTTGATGAATTTTTACATATAGCTATACCTCAGAAGATACCATTACAATCAAGATAATGAACATACCTTCACCCCCAAACATATCTTTGTGCCCCTCTCTAATCCCTTACCCCCACTCCTGTCTCTTCTTCCTACTCCACAATAGGCAACCACTGATCTGTTTTTTTTGGGGGGGCCACTGTAGGTTAATTTGCATTTTCTAGAGTTTCATATAAAGAGGATCATACAGTAAGTATTCCTTTTGGGGGCTGGCCTTATATATTCATCTACTGATGGGCATTTGGAGTGTTTCCAGTTTTAGGCTGTTATAAATAAAGCTGCTATGAACGTTCTCGTACAAGTCTTTGTGTGGATGTATATTTCTTTTATCTTGGGTAAATACCCAGAAGCGAAAGGGATAAATCATATTTTTTAACATTTTAAAGAAGCCGCCAAGTTTTTTTCCAAGGTTGTTGTAGCATTTTACATTTCCACAAACAGTGTAGCAGAGTTCCAGTTTCTATACAACCTGCCGAATGCTTAGCGTGGTCAGTCTTGCTAATTTTAGCCATTCTCACACGTGTGTAGTGATAGCTCATTGTGGTTTTAATTTGCATTTCCCTGATGGTTAATGAGCATTTTTCTGTGCTTATTTGACATCAGTATATCTTCTTTGGTGAAGTACTTGTTAATTATTTTGCCCAGTTTTAACCAGGTTATTTGTTTAATTATTGAGTTTTGAGAATTCTTTATATGGATATAAGTTCTTTATCAATTACATGATTTTCAGGTAATTTCTCCCATCTGTGGGTTGTCTTTTCATTCTCTTAACAGAGTCTTTTGAAGAGTGAAAAAAAATTTAACTTTGATGAAGTCCATTTTATCAATTTTTTCTTTCATGAATCATGATTTTGGTGTCATATTCCAGAAAACTTTGCCCAACACTAGCTCACAAAGTTCTTCTCCTAAAAGGTTTTCAGATTATATTTTATATTATTTCTATGATTCATCTTGAGTTAATTTTTATATATGGATCAAAGTTTGATTTTTTTCCATATGGATAATCAATTTTTCCAGTATCATTTGTTGAAAAGACTACTCTTTCTCCACTGAATTACCTTTTCAGCTTGGCCAAAACTTAATTGACCTTGCATTTGTGGGTCTATATCTTGGACCCTCTGTTCTCTTCCATTGATTTATTTGTCTATTATAATGCCACAGTGTCTTGAGTACTATTTTCCATGACAGTTATGTCATAGACCACTTGCCAGCCTACGAATTGGTTTTCTTTGGATCAGGTTCCCATCCATGATCCAGTCAGCTGCAGCTGAGTGTTTGTGGGAGGAGGCTTGCAAAGCACAAAGCAGGGCTGCTAAGGACCACCTCTTCATGCGGGCTGAGAGCAGGGCAGTTTTCTTTAACATATGTTGTGCTTATGCAGGCATCACGGTCTATCCTCAAAACATTCCAGTCTCTCCCTGCATCCAGTTTTACTCCCTTCAGTAAATTTCTCACACTGTAGATCTTTCTAAAATGCAAATCTAATCATATAATTTCTTTTGAAAAAATCCATCAGTGGTTTCCCATTGTCTTTAGGATAAAGTCCAAGCTCTTGTTCTTTAAGATCCAACTACTGCTTCCCCTTCCATTTTCAATACTAACTACGCCCCACTCTCCACTCGTGTGCTATATGATTTGCCATATGAATTACTTACAATTCTCCAAACATGCCACACACTCTTGCTCTCCTTAGGCTTTTTTCATGTTGCTCCCTCTGCATAGGATACTTTCCCTCAATTCCTTCCCCCCAGCTAGCTTTTATAAGTTTTTAGATCCCAGTTTAGATAAAACATCAATTCAGTTCAATAAATATTTATTAAGCAACTAATATGACTTAAGAACTGTATTATGAGTAAGGAATATAATATGAACATCTAATACACCCTCATGTTCTATATAGTCTAGAGGAGGAGGTGGACATTAAGCAAGTAATTATAGTTAAATCCAAATCTACAATGATGTAGAAAATAACGTATAGGAAAATCGTATTCCTGATAATGCAAAACCAACTATAATGATTCCAGCCATTAATCCTGTCCTCTGCCCAGTTCCCATTTTCCAATGCAGTGGGCTAAAGTTCTTGACCTGGGATGGAGAGAGGCAAGGTGAAATGGAAGAAGTGGGATTCTGCATTCCCAGAATAATTCTGCATTATTCTCCCAACCCAATCTTCTTGGATTAGGCAGATGAAATGGATACCAAGTAACTGGAATTTGTGGTATGATCCTGGAATTCCCAGCTAGTCATAGGACCTAAAATCATTCCCAGCACGTTTAAGCTGGAACAGTCAAGTACCAGCAGGTTGCTCCAAACTCTAACCAGGAGACCAGGATAGATTCTGATTACACAGCCAGACCCCCGGAACTCTAGCAAGCAAACTGTGTAGGCTCACTCCAGTCATTTCGTAAACCTCCTAATATGACCTTGTAATTTATGAAACTGAAGTTTTGGGCCCGATTTGTTCAGTTGTAGTGGGTTTTACTATACACATAAGACCAGTATTACAAAGGGAAAACATGTGTACTAGATGTGAGTGTGAGGTAAGGGGGTGGGGGAAAGCCTCTCTGAGGGATACTTAACTGAAACTTGAAGAATGTAGCCCAGATGGATTAGGAAGATGGCCCTAGGCAGAGAAAGCCTTCTCCAGGAAGCCTTCCTTGGTCCCCCAGACTAACTTAGGTCCTCCTCCTCCGTGTTTCCAAGGCCCTCCTCGTACTAACTCCTGTCTAGCACTTATCACACATAGAACAATGGTCTTTTTCTTTCTTTATCTCCCTCCATTAGACTGTAAGCTCCTTGAGGGCAGGGACTTAATATTTAGGACCCAGTAGCCTATAAATGCCCTTTGTGTGAAGTAGGAAGGAGGAATTCCAGAAAGACCCTCTCTGGGCAGAGAGATTGAAAAAGGCGATACTCTGTGCAGAAGAGTCAGACATAGGCTGATGCAGGCCCACAAATACAAGACTAGGGCCCTCAGTACTGCCTTAGTACCAACCAATGTGTATTCCAGATGCACATTATCAGCTATGACTATGGAGGTGCCTGGCCAAAAATGGTGGTGCCATGTGGAAGGCAGTCATTTCCAGCAGAAGGCTCACCAGTAGCTGCTGAAGACCCTTCGTCATATCAGAGGAGTAATGAGGTAGCTGGTAGGACCTGTTTCTGAGTATACATGAGACTCTTTCAAGGAACTTTGCAGGGGTTTTAAGGGTCCTACAGTAAAATGTGGTGACGGGCCCAGTGAAGGTTACTTCCGGGTTACTTTAGGAGAAAAGAATGCACTTGTGTATGAACTATATCCTCCAGTGTCCTGTATCCCTTGGGAACTTCAGCCTGATCAGAGTATGAACTGAAGAGATTAAACTTTGACATAGTTTTTGAACTTAGACTGTGAGCTATGATATACTGGGGCAACAACTAAGTTTGTGAAAGTCGATTTACCAAAACAGAGTTAGGGGAATTTCTAAAAGTGTCAGGCAGTTATTCTAAGATATCACTCATTGAAAGGCGTGCCATTGTTACATGTACCCCTCAGCAAGAAAAAAATGCCAGTTACAAACTATAACTTTTAAAACACACCTCGATTTCAGAGATGTTACAATCATTTTTTTAAAAGTGTTACAGAGTTGATGAAATATAGATTATAAAATGTTTCATATTTTTGTGCTTCTAATATATTGCTATATACCTTTAAGGAAAATACCAGTTATTTCCCTGTGAGAGCAAACTAATGGTTCAAGTTCCCTTGACAGGTACATCTTCATGGCAGAGGACAGTTTGCTATCGAAGTTTCATAACACCATCTGTTAAGCTCATTTTCATATAATTCCATGCTCATTGAACAAGTAATTGGTGTTCCTGGAACCCTTCTCTACAGGGGAAAGAATATGTTGACCAATCTGCCTGAGTATTCCATTATGCTTGGCAGTCACAACTTTTACTGTAAATTAATATATCACCATGTGATTTACACATTAGTCTTTTATATGTTTCATGCATCCGAGCTTGATCAATTCTAGTCTGATTCTCAACCTGCAAAGCTAAGAGCTAAACTCTAGAGGAAATGACTCCACAGCATTATCACCTCGTGAGGCATTAGTTGAACAATAAACTGACCTCTTTCTTTGTCAACTTTAAAATACAAATAGCACTTTGAGCATGTGACTTTTGATCTATTTAACCATAAAATATTTGAGAGCTGAGTGTGTTCTATTTATATTCACACCTTCCACAGGGCCCAGTATAATGCTTGGAATACTGTAGGTACCACATGAATATTAGAAGAGAGGATGGCTCTACATCTCAGGGCATCTTTCAGGTATGCCTGGAGACCACAGCCATTCTATGCTGAGGGTGAAGTATGGCACTCAGGAACGAATCTGAACGAGAATTTGTAAGAGAGATTTTAATGCCTTGCAATAAACAGAGAAATGGATAAGAAAAATAAAGATACTATCATGTTATATTTTTAGACCTGTATTTCTACTTTGAACTAAATGTTTCCTAAATCTATTTTTTACAGGTTGCAACCACCATTCTTTCCCTTCTTACAACATATTTAGAAAATTTAAGTAAATGATACATGATAGAGATTTTAATGTTCATTTTGAAGACATTTAATTTCATTTACAATTAAACTAGAAATATCAAAGTTCAATTTCTAATTATTGCCATGTGGCTAAAGGAACACATTTGTACAATTACATCTCCCAGTTATTGATTACAAAGGAAATCAATGCATACAATGCAATACTTTGGCTTACTATTTTATGTTCATTTTCTTTAGTAAAACACATGGGATGGCTGAAATTACAGATGCCTTTTTTCCTTGGATGGATCTCAAGCAAATATTCTGGAACATCTGGAATCTTTCACTCTAGAAAAAATAAACAATAAAGACATTTCTCAAGTTTAATGTGGGTGAAAGTTTGATGAAGGCCTAGAGAGGGCTTTCTTCTAAGCAGGAGAAGGCTGGCTAGTTAGTTGCCAAGAATCCTTAAGCAGTGGCATCTACCTATAGTGTGAGATTAGTCTCTCAGCCTTGTAAGTCTAGTCAATTGATCTTGTCAGGTTTCCACGGTTGCTCAGACTGTTGCTATTTCCCCTTCTTTTCATTTTTTCCTGAACTCACTGCAGTGGGCTGAGCCACTCCTCTGACCTTGCTCTTACCAAGGTCACCAATGATCTTGCACACCCAGTGCACTCCGCTTACTTATATAACCTCTCTGCTGCATTTACTCAGGATGTGCAGAGACCCTGCTTTGTGCTCACCAGTCCCATTTCCTTTTCCTCCAGGGCCTACAGCCCAACTACATTTCCCAGCCTTTGCCTGCAGTTAAGTGGAGCCATGTGACTAGATGCTGACTAATAGAAAGTGAGAAGTGATGTGTGCCACTTCTGGGCTTGGCCACTTCCACTTACTGCACTCACGATTCTCCATGTGTGCTGTCTTTCTTTCCAGGGGATCCAATAGAAGACACTAAGACCTTAGGGGATGGCAAAGCCAGATGACAGAAGGACCCTAGGTACTTGAGTAACTGCTTTGAGGCTTCCCTTCCCCTTCCCACTAACTTCAGTGGAGTGTGATGTGAATAAGAAGTGAAATTTTACTGTGTTAATCCATTGATATTTGAAGTTATTTGTCATAGTAGTTAAGCTGTTACCGATACTTCCTTGGCTTCTGTGAGGCTGCACTCTTGCCTAAATCTCCTCATATCCCTCTGTCCCTCCATTTTTTAATTTTCTTGGCCTGCTCTACTCATTCCTTAAATATTTTTTTTTATCTGTTTCCCTAGCCCACCGTTTTCTTTCTTTACATATGTTCTGTGAACAAGTCCATACGCATGGTCTACTTCTGATATGCTGATGAGTTAGAGTAGTAAATGTGTTCCTAAATATTGGATATATTTTTTACTAAATATGTGGATATGAAACTTATTTTGTATCATGTTTTATGAAATTTTGTTTCAATGATTTTGAAATCGTTATTATCTATTTCCTCATCTCCCCCATTCCCTGGTAAATTGAGAGTTGATTATATCCTTTTGTGTAGTTCTTTTATTGGACTATAAAAGCTCCTCGTATACTCAACTAGTACTTATTGAATATGTGCAAGGAACTGTCTTATTCTTTTTTTTTTTTTTTTGCTGAAGTGCCTAGTACAGTGCCTTGCAAGGTATAGGCAATTGGTGAATGTTGGTTGAATTGAACAAAATTATTTACTGCATACTTTACATGTAAAAGTCTCTGTGCTGGGGTTACTGTGAGACAAAAAATAAATATAAGGCTTGATCTCTGTTTACTCTCTTCACCTCTCTCTATGCCAAACATCCTCTGACCTCCACCCTAATTAACACACGTCATAATATTTGAAATTCCACAAATGAGACTGTCTTAACAATTTTGGTACTCAGAGGTGGGTCCTCTTCCGGTGAGGCCCTAAGATAAATCCAAACTTGGACTTGACTTCATTACTAGGATAGTAGGTTTTTATTTTAATTGAAGTATAGTTGACTTACGATGCTGTGTTCATTTCTGCTGTAACTAGGATAGTAGATTAATCAATGTTTCTTTTTCTTCTTTTTGCCTGCAATTCAGAAGTATTGGAATGTGGAGAATTAACCATTTTTATCCAACATGAAATTGCATTTTCTTTTTGATTAGGTCATTTGAGACCACAGCTTACTTTGTATCTTTTATTGGGCAACCCCATTCACTGGAAAAACTAATAGATTCATATACTTTGCTAATAATGTCAAGTTTTAACGCTTTAACAATAGCCAGTCTGGCTTTTCCTTTCTTTCCTTTTTGTTTTCAAAGATTCTTCCCCAGGTCAGAGCATTCTTTTATTACAGTGAGTAGATGTGCTTTGTGAATTTTCTCCAGGGGTCAAACTGTTTTCCACATCTTGATTTTCATTCTCAACTGCATTTTCCTTTTAATGTCTTTAAATATTTTGGCCTTGAGCCACATAATCTGTCTTTGGATTTTTCTAGTTGCCTGCATTTTTTTTTTTTTTGCATTACCTTATTCAAGATTTCTGCCCTTTTCAAGGTTTCTCCCTCACAGAAGGTTTTTTGAAATCTATTTTGTTTATAAAGAATTTCATCAACCATTACTACTTTTACTATTCCAATTACTACCATTATTTATACTACTATTTCTATAGTATTACAGTTTAGTTGCTTAATTCTTGTATAAACAAACAATTTCATTAGTGAGACAAGTTCCTGATCATGGTTGAGTTCTATTTGCTGGTGGTGTGATCTGATGCACATCAGTCAGTCAGTGGTGTACACTCACAACAGAGTTTTTGTTTTTGTTGGTAACTGCTTTTGTAGTGATATGTTATAAGAACATTATAATTTTATTTATTGTAAGTCCAATAGTAAACTGAGAATGTCCAATTTTAATGGATTCTACAGATGAAATAACCCAAAAGACAACTCCCCCAAATTAGCTGAAAATTTATATACATTTGATTGTTTACCCATTTGTGTAAATAAAGAAGAAAATTTTGTATTTTGAAAGAGTCCAAAGAGCTGTGTGACGTTGAGAAGATTACCTAACCTCTCTTTGCCTCATTAGGTTTTAGGTTTTAATGAAATTGAATGAATTAGAACAATGCTTGGTAAATAGTAAGCACTCAAAAGTGTTAGCTATTATTATTAACTAATTCAGCAAGTATAAATACCTGTTGTTTGGAATCTATGTTTGCTGATAATGATGATGAAGTCACCATCCTATAGTAAAGGGAGTGTTTCTCATTCTTGTCAAATACGTGCAATTACAGTGTATTCCTCTGAATGCCAATGACATCTTGAGGGTTTGGAAAAGCAGAGTTTTACGATAGCAGCTAAACTAACTAATGAAAACTTTTTTTTTTTTTTTGAGAACCCAGAGATTCAGAACAGCCAAAGAACTTATTAAGGCAGGACTAGTAGATTCCTCAGGAAATTTTGATTCATGTCAGACATGTTAGCAACTTTTATGTTTGCTCAGTTCAAAAGCAACGAGAATAGCTCCTAATCAATGTTTCTCAAAGCGTGGTCTGTGAAACTCTGTCCTCAGACTCTGAGGTGGATACTTGTTTAAAAAGTTTTCTAGAAGTCTCTCGGGACCTACTAATTCTTTGAAGGGTAACCAGCATACCGGGTGCTTCTTACATAACTTTAATTCGGAGACCCACAACACATTCAGTAATGCAGGGAGAAAGTATGTTCACAGAATCAAATTGGACCAAACCCAGGGAACCTTTTAGGGTAGGCTTTTCCGTTAACTGAGATGCTACACTTGATGCTCTTCTTGTCCATCAAGCATCTCCCAACAATTGGTCCCCTTAAGATCCAGAAACCTTCTTCTGCCATTACTCTACAGTTGTGACCGGCAATGTCGAGTCCTTTAGCTGTTTTCCTCAACAGTAGAAAGAAAAGGAACTGTGGCCCTCTCGTGATTGTGGAAATCAAATATGGGTCTGTTCCACCTTAAAGGGCCTAGACTTGCCTAAGTGTTTGGGTCTTGCAGAGTTTGGGCACCACCATATTTGGAGCGTGCCTACTTTGGGGCGGGAACCTCCTTGAGAGTGATTAGGTCAGCGCTGGGGGAGGTGACCTTGTTGGGTTTCTGGCACCCGAGAACAGTGGTGCACTGTTTCTGCTGCACCCTTTGGTGTAATTGGCCCAGACGCTCCACCAGCGCGAAGCCGCCGGAGAGCTCCTCGCTGGCCGCCCCCGCGGCCCGCAGCTCGGTAAGAGGCGGGAAAGCAGCGCGCCTGCGCCGTGGGAACCGGGGCCGAAGGCGAAAAGCGGGGAGCGGAGGGGGGCCGTTGGAGCCGAGTAGCGTACAGAGCGGCGTGTGACGCGGGGACGCCGCGCGCTCCCAACGTCGCCCCGGTTTGACGCACACGGCACCAAACTGTGAGTTTCAGGGGTTATTTGGTCGGATTCGCCGGGGCCTGTGTGGGTTTCGGGCCTCTGGGTTGTGGCGGCTGCGGGACTGAGGGTGGCGGAGGAACTTGGGGGACCTGGCTTTCGGCGCTCGGGCCCGGGGAGCTACGCCCTAGGCTGGGTCCCAACCATCCAAAAGGACGCATTTTGCCGCACAGGCTAAGATGGCGGCGGCGGCCGAGGAGGCGGAGTTGGTGCTACACAAGGAGTCCGGGACCCGGGTTCGGGGAGGCGGCGGCCGCGGCGGCCGCGGGGGGCGGCGGTGCTTGAGGTGAGCGGCGGCCGCCGCCGCGGGGCGGGACTCGGCGGAGGTGGGGAGGGGGGGACTTTTCCACGGCGGCGTCGGAGGATCCGGTAGCGGACACAAAGGGGCTGAGCTGGGCACTAGACTTGGGGGTTTTGTTTAGTCACATGAAGCTGAGCAGCCAGTGAGCAGTAGGGGGAAGGGGCCGAGATCAGGCGGCTTGGGGAGCCTTGCGGTCGCCATTGCAATGCACTGAGTAACGGGGCGGTCCGAGAGCAGCCACCAACCCCTCTCTTTGGGGCTGCTCTGCCTCGGCCAGAAGCGTAGGCTCTGGCGTTAACTGTACACACCCCTCCCCTAACGTGGGACCAGGACCGCAGAGCCCTCCCCTCCCCCTGTTTTGCAAGATCTTATGCCGATAGGTGCCTGGGAAGTAACAGCAAGAGGTAAATCGCTCAAAGTGTTTGGGTTGCCAGGGGCTTGGTGGGTGTCCAGCTAAAGCTTTTTGCTTCTCCAGGTCTGATTCCCTGGCCTTTGTGTCCCTGGGAGCTTAATCTCTGCCAGAGGAAAGCAGGTGTGCTCCACTCCTCCCGTGAACCTGAAGATGAGTTGTCCCAGACCCTTCTCAGTGATTGGAAACTTAGGTGGTGGAACTAACGGTTTCTTGTTACGAGACTTCCACAGACGACTCTCGTGTTGGGATCCATCCATGGTTTAGCAACATTAGTGGAAAACTTTTCTTGAACTGTTTTAAGTAATATTGACATAAATTTAGTTGTTATAAAACTTTTATGTTTAGACTTCATATTTTGTGTGGTCATTAAGAAGTACTCAACGAGGAGAGAAACACAATTGAGAGCCTGAATGATGGTCCTGTTTTGTATACAAGTTAATAAATTCAACAGAAATAACCAAAACACCATCATCTATTCTGGCCAGTCCTAACTAATGCCAGGCTTGTTGCATCTGGATGATAGATTAGATTTGCCTTAATAATATATTGCCTCTCTGCAGTAGTTTAGTTACATAGTTTTGGTCCCACAAGAAAAAGAGCATTTCAAAAAATAGACAACTCAAATTGCTCAAAGAAAGGAAACCTGCTGTTTGCCTTCAGTCATATGTGTAAGTATCCAGGGAACTAGATGGCAGCAATATTACATCGATAGGTTTTTGTAAGAAAAAATTATAAAGAAGTTACAGCTTAGTATAGACATTTTAATAGGTGAAACACGAAGGCTTGACTAGTGTTAATGCAGTGATGTGTATATTGCTGTTAAAATCATGGTGGTGTAAGTTTTAGAATTTCTAACAGTTTAAACTTATACTGCACTTACATCTACATCGTACTTGGTATATTTGTAATACTTAAAGTACAAAATTTGGAAACAACTAATGTTTTGGCTAGGTCACATTAACAAATTAAATTACTTGAGGGGTATTTAAGCACATTTATATAACTAGCTTTAGATCCCTGTTCAAATCGAATTTGAACTTTTCAACATTACTTAAAACTTTCATTTTCCTTGTTTTTTCCCAGATTTATGTTTCCCCCCTTTTAGGTTTTCTCCTTCTAATAGAGAACACTCTCGTGTTAATGAATAGGAGATATATTAATATCAGCAAAATTGTTATTGAATCATATAGCTTTAGTGTAGAAGGAATCTTAGAGAACAAGTAGTATTACTCTCTCTTTTTCAATATATTAAGGGCCAGAGATGATTAAGTTAATGGCATGATGGAAAATTGTCTCTCAACTTATACCCCATTGGTCTTTTCATTGGTCACATTGCTGGGATAAGGAGGTGACTATCTGCAACTAATAATGGTTATAAAACAAAACAAGGGAGTATGCTTGAGAGTACTTGTTATTCAGATACTATTATATTAATGAGAAATTCTGTGACAATAAAACTTTTATTTAACTTGATATGGTAACTTAGTTTTTAAAGTGACTTCCAAAGTGAAACAAAATCAGTTACAAAATCCAGACATTTCAGATAATTTCAAAGCAATATTGCTTTTGAATTCTGAGGTTTCCAAAACAGTCGACTCAGAGATTTGAAAAACAGAACAGGTAGCTTGATAAACTTCTTGGAAAGTTTGAAGTAATTGCTATTTCTACTAGTTATTAGATAAGAAATGAGATAGAGGCTTGAAACAGTGATGCTAGTGCATTTCATTTTGTAATAGTGTTTTAGTTGGAAAAATGGACATACCGCTTTGCCTCCTGTTAAAAACAACTTGTTAAGACTAACTAGTACTACTGCTGAGTAGTAAATCTGTAACATCTGTTAGGAAATTCAACAAGTAGTAAAATCATTTATGATGGGATCCCGCAGTTATCTTTAACTTTAGATATCACGTTTAAAAAAAAACAGGTAAATTGTCTTTAGGTTTTAACGTTTTTATGGGTCTTTTAAGGTGCACTTAAATTATTGATTTTTCTAGGAAAGTTGATATATTTCTTAATTTTCAACACTATGTGAGTGGATTTAATTATACTTTGGTTTTGTGATAATTGAGATTACTCCTGGATTCTCTGTATCAATAATTATGAAGTGAGTCTGTCACCTGCAGACCTTAAACTTTTTGCAGGTTTAATTTGTCATTCAAGTTATAAAAGAGGGAGAAGTTTGTTGTGGTTGAATTGAGACTGTATTGGGTAACAGGAGGAGAAAAGAAAGACTCAAGGACAGTTACTTAAAGTGGTGGGGTTACCTGCAATTTAAAAAATTTAAAGAAATCGATTGTTAGAAAAGATCAGGTTCATCTTTCTCTCACCCCAAATATATTACTAGTGTTTAGGGTTACTTATTTAGACTCTTCTCAGAATGTGATTCTAAAGGAAAGCGGGGAATCTTACTCTTGTGGGAATGCTTTTCTCATGACTGCTTTTTCAGACATATATTAAGGCAACTATAGCTTGCACCGAATGCAGAAATTGGAATGTTGAATTATCCAGCCCTAATTTTTAAAGAACACTAGTTTTAGCAGTTCTTTTTTAATGTTTAAAAAATTTTTAAATTGATAGTCTGTAAAATAAAACATGAGAATAAAGGATGGATACTATAATGTTTTGGATATTCAAATAAGCTCTAATTTTTTTACATTTATTTGTTATTAATCCATCTGGTATAGAGAATGTCTGCTTTGTAGATAGAGAATCTGTAAATATTGAACAGAATTGTGTAGCACTGACTGAAGCAGTTTTAGAAGTGTTGTCTTTTAATTCAGGTTTATTAGGAAGGAATAGCTGCTTTTAATAGTGCAACCCATTTATATCATTGAATTTTGAGAAAACTGAGAATAATCAAACTGATACTAGCACTAGCTCACCCTGCTGGTTGGCTAAAGTATTTCTCTTCTTTCCCCTCTTAAAACTAAACTAAACTAAACTAAAACACCAAACATAAAGATCACTTGAGACCTAGAAGGTAGAACACCAAGTTCAATTCGTGGTCTTTCTTCAGATAGCTGGAATCTCCATGAAAAAGGTGTATTATTATTCTCTCTAGGGCCTCAGTTGCTGTACTGTTTAATTTTTTCTTAGATCTGCTGAAGCTGAACTGTGAAGTTACTATCCTCTCTGAATTTACTGGGAACTCTTAGTGATTAGGAGGAGTTAGTATGTTTTTGTTCCTTTAAATTCAAGATAAAAGATCCTTTGACTACTGAGAGATGTTAGCAGTCCTGTGAGATAAACTTTCCAGGAGGAGAAAAGTCGAGGATTTCAAGAGGAGGAAGAGGAGAAAAATGCTAGGGTAGCAGCAACAGCAGTGCATACTTGTCTTGGATGAAGGAAAGCGAGACTGTATTAAGATTAGCGTTTCTAAGAGATTTCCCTTGTACCTCTACTAACGGTTGCCCTAACTCCTCTTCTGTCTGTAAGCTGTAGCCTTCCCATTTCATTTGGGATTCTTGGAACTGTGATTTTGTAGGTAGCTTTGTTTAAAGTATGGATGAGTGATTTGTTCCTTGAAATATGATTCTGTTAGTCTAAACTGTGATAGAAGTGAAGTTGGTTAGAGTGATAAACAATGTTTTAGGTATTAAGCTTTTTAGAATGTATATCATTCATTGAAATTGAAAATACAGTTTTGTTTAATTGAAATATAGTTGATATACAATATTATTTTAGTTTCAGGTGTACAACTTAGTGATCAACATTTAAATACATATGGAATGATCACCAGGATAAGTCTAGTAACCATCAGACCCCATACAGAGTTATTATAATATTATTGACCATATTTCTTATGCTGTATATTATATTACCTCCCCATGACTTACTTATTTTAAAATTGGAAGTCTGTACCTCTTAATTCCTTTCACCTATTTTGCCCATGCCCCTCCCCATTCTGGCAACCACCCTGTTTGTTCTCTGTATCTATGGGAAAATACAGCTTTTAAGAGACTGTACAAAGTCAGGAAACTAAATATGTTGTGAGTCAAAAGGACAATTTCAAATTAAAAAGCACCTAATAAAGTGTTGGGATTAAAGTTCAGTTTGCAAACCATATTTACCTGTATTATATCAGTTATTTATCTAATATTTATGAAGGTTGAACATTTTTATCCTTTCTTCCAGAGTATTTATCCTTTTACTTGAAAGCATAATATCTTTTCATCAGTTTCTTGAAGATGTCAAACATAACTAGTATTTTCAAAACACCAATTACTGGGGAGGGGGATGGTTCCTAATTATTGTTGAATAGTTTGTGCAGGATGGGAGGATAAGGTTTAAAAAGTGTAAGCCTTGAAGTAAAACTGGTGTGGCTAAGATCTAGCTGTGTGAGCACTAGGCAAGTAGATTTAACAATAAGAAATCTTCATAGAGATTTAGGTTTATATTACATAATTCATGTAGTAAAGTCCTTAGCTTTCTGATATGTGATGAATGCTGAGTAAATGTTAGCTGTTAGAATAATAGTTATTATTATTATCATTGTTTAATTTTGTTTCCTACAGTAACGTGAAGTTTTCACCTGTGAGTGATCTGAAGTTGTATACTTTTTCTAACGTTCCATTTTGAGGCCCATATCTACAAAGGAAGTAAGAGACAGTCATCAAAGTGTGGCATCTCCAGTTCTAGCAGCTAAAGCTATAACCAGGGTCAATATTTCGGGAACACATTCTCTTTTATGGCTGTCAGCTAATGATGATGATGATAATAATACATTTGGGAGTGAGTGCATTTGAGTGAAGGGCTTTCCCAGCCCGTGGGTTGGTTTGCTTCATTACAACATCCTCAATTTCTTCACTCCCCTTTAAATTCTTGACCATGAGGATGGTGGTGACCATTAGTAGAGAGAAGCGGGTGAGTGGCTATGTGTATTTGTATATAAAGTACACAGAAACCCCAGATGAGAGTGAGGAGTGGCTTCAGCAGAAGCTAGATTGAGGAGAAGAATGTTATCTTTTCATTACTTAGTCTGAGTCAGGGGAATTTCCTCAAACAGCATTTCCTTTTGCTGTTTTCCTCTCTACACTTCTCTTTGTTTTGTATATATCTCTGCTGGTATAGTCTTAAACTTATTTCCCACTTTAAGTTTTTCTTGTACCACCTACCTTCCCCACCACAAACACAAATTTTAAACTTTAAAAGAAACTGTAAAAGGCAGTTAGTAAAAGTACTTTTAAGTTCACATGAGGAGGGGGTGTGAGTATGAAATATCAGAAGTTTAATATTTGTTGAAAAAATATTTTCAATGGTTTGGAAAAGGAAGTGGGGGGAAGTCACCGATAATGTTTTCACCATTATATAATCATTAGTATTAAAGGAAAGGGAGAAGAGACTGACATTAATTAAGCATCTAGTATGTATTCCTTATAATTATGCTGTGATATATATATATTCCCATTTCATATGCAGGAAAACAAACTCAGACTTGGGTCACGTAGATAGTAAATAGTAGAGCAGCCAAGTTTCAACCTAGGCATATCTTGATTCTACAGATGAGACCTTTCTATTCTGCCTTCCTAGCCTTTCTTTCTGTATATCTACGTTTTTACCTTATACAGTTGTAAGTTTTGTCTCCTCCTTATGAAACGTAACATTATAGAAGCGTTTTTCTGCATACCCTTATTTCAAGTGGTGTCTTATTGCCTGCATTGTTTATTCATACCACCATATAAAGGTTCTTTGTCTTGGCTGCTGGACATTGATACAGTGATATTGGTCAAAATAGAAGCTGCTTATTTCTTTACTCAGTGACTAAGATGAAAAATAATTAATTAGAAAAAATACTCTAATATTTTAGAGTATTAAAATACTCATATTTTAATAATAAAAGTATTAATAAGAACTAACACTCTCTGGGATTAGAAATTCTACGAGTTTAATACTACTATCTATCCTTTCTGCTGAGACATTTAACTCAAAATGGATATATGTAAAATGTAGGTGACATTTTCAGTTTATAGCCATATGAAAACAGAAGTTTTAAAATATTTTTACGCTTTGAAATGTCTTAAGCTTCCTTGTTAAAAACCTTTAAAGTTGATATTAAAATTAAATAGGTACTTAAATCAACTGTTTAGTTATTAATAATTCTTAATGTAATCTTTAATATATAAAAAGAGAAAAGCTTAATATTGAATTTCTTACACTCGTATTGGGTGGAGGCCATATATTAAAAGATAATTTGTGGGACATTTATAAATCGCTTGTATAGGTCAGCACTGCCGAGTAGAAATATGTTGAGCCACAATGTGATTTAAATATTTTCATAGCCACATTAAAAAATAAAAAGAAATAAGTAAAATTAATATTAACTTCATTTTATTTAACCTGGTATATCCAAAATATTATCATTTCAACATGTACGCATTGAGATACTTGCCATTCTTTTTTTTCACACCAAGTCTTCAAAATCCAGTGTGTATTACATACTTAAAGCATATCTCAGTTCAGACTAGCCAGACTTCAAGTGCTCATTAATCACAGATTGGACAGTGCAGATATAGACAGTAAGTTCTATACAAGTATGGAGAAAGGGTAAAGTAGAAATTGAACTGAATCTTAAAGGATAGTTGAGAAAAGAGTATGCTGGGGAAGAACATTCCCAGAAAGAAGTGATGGGAATTAAAGTAGGAGACATTATTAGAAGCCAGATAATAGTGGCTTGAATCCAGCTTAGGGAATTTGGTTTCTACGTGTGTGTGTGTGTGTGTGTGTGTGTGTGTGTGTGTGTTGGATAAATGCTGGAGGGTGCCTAATCCATGTCTTGCACATGAGCACTTGATGAATATTGAATTAACATTTAAGTGAATTAATATGAGGCAGAATAAGAAAAATGCTGGCAGAATACTAACAAAGCCTTGTGGGTCTTATAAGGGGAAAGAGTTGCGTTTAGGGAATATTGGTGTTCTGTGATTAGAAATATGATAGAGAATGATGAAAAAGGATGAGAATTGAGAAAAGCTTTTTAGATTTTACCATTATTGGTGACTTGTTGTTAAATGTTTTATTTATATATAATTTACATATATTGAAGTGCACAATGTTTATATGAGTACAACTCAGTGAAATGCCACAAATAAATATACCCAGGTAACTTCAACCCAGATCAAGATACATAACATTTTCTTCACTGAAAAAGGTGCCTTGTGCCCCTTCTTATTAATTCTTTCTCAAAGAAGTAAGCATATTCTGATCTCCATCATCTTAAATAGTTTTGGCTTATTCTTGAACTTGCTTATGGCATATTTGCCCTTTCCAAGGGTAGTGAGAGTTGACGCCTGAATTTGTCTCTTTCTTTTCTATCATTGGCATTGTTGGATGAATTTGGAGGTAAATCAGATGATAAGTAGTTGGTACTGTGGCCCTGCTTTTTTTTTCCAGTGTGATATATACCAACATCAGAGAGATATTTCTTAGTTTTCATTAATAGTAACTTTTTAGAGGTCAGTTTTAATGACCAGAAAATTTGTTTAGAATGCAGGGGTTTGAATTGCTTCCATAGATACCATAGTTGTCTGGCTTGCTTTCATTACAGTATTCTCTAGGCATATAGCCAAGAAGTAGGTAGAAGAGATCTTGGATTGCCTCCTTATATAGCTGCTTTTTGGAACGTCTTTATTAAGTAGCTTCTAGGCATTATGTAAGTTAGCTTTCAGGCATTTCAGATTACTTAATAAGGTATTTGAGTATTTCTGATTGTGATTGTAGGGGGAGGAATAAATTGGTGCACTTTTGTTTACAGGTAAGTATCCACTCTCAACCAGAAAGATTTTGCCATTTATGTGTAAAGAATGAGAATGCTCCCTTAAGGACAGTTGCACAAAAGTTTGAATGGTTAAAATCCATGAAGGACACTTTGTAAATGGATCTGCAATGGAATTATTGATCATGATTTTTTTCTTGTAGTGCTTGAGTCATTTTTTCCAAATGGGATTAATGGTTACAGCTTTGTTTTTCATAACTATTGAGCACTGGAAGCCTTATTGTAGTGTAACAATTGGTGCTTTTGGGAGAAAGATTTTTTTCTGAAATATGTATCACTTACAATAAAGTTGTTAAAAGTACATAACAATGAAAATATGTATCATCACATTCCAGTATGCCAAGTTTTGAGGAATATGTTTTGTAAACTGTGCAGAAGTGGACATGAAAATACTTTCTAATTAATGTTTGAATTGTGAATGTTTCTGAGCTTATGAATGAAAGTATTTATATGAAGTTTTGTTTTTTGGAATTTGTACCAAGTTTGCTTAATATACTCTTGCTCCAAGAATTTTAATTGTTGTCTTGAAGAAATAAAACCTCATCTGTGAACTTTTATTATGTAGGTTTTGTATTTGTGAAGTATAGAAGGCCAAAGTAAAATTGATTAGATTAGACATTGAAAAAGTTTATTATCTATAAAATATTAAGACTTTATATAATAGCTTTTTTGGGCTAGAGTTAGAATATTACAAACAAAACAATTAGCATGTTATTATAGCTTTAAGACCTGACTTCTGTGTGTAGAAAAAAAAATATTTAAGGGTATGTTCTATGTTTTTGTGTTGTTTTGAAAAAATGAATGTTATATTTGAATTTTGTTTTGGGAGATTTAATTTTTTTGTATTCAGAAAAACCTTGTTTCCGTGGTTGTATTTCTCCCAACCTTCACTTGTTTTAACTGGGTTAATTATTATACACAAATCATTTAGTACCACACTAGGGTAAGACTGCAGATACATAGAGCAAATGATGTGGTTCCTGCTCCAAAGAGGTCATTATCTAAGATACAACTTAACTTAAAGAGTGCTTAATAATGAAATATTTGAATTACTGGACTGACACAAAATCATATGAACAGTATACAGTAAGACTGGAAAAGATTCTTGGGAAAAATACTTTTTAATCTAGATTTTGAAGAAGCGTTATGTAAAGATTGGTGGAGAGGGTAGGGAGTATCAGCTGGGGGAGGGTATGTTAAAAAGTACAGAGATGGATCTTGTGGAATACAAGCATTTTCCTTGTTTGAAGTAGCATCTATTTTAAATGAATGTAATGAAAAATAAAGCTTATAAAGTTGTGGCCTGAGCTGGAGGAATCTAAAAAAGTTTGGATTAGAAATAAGGAATTCTACTAAAGGCCATTGAACCGAAATACATGAAGGAAAATGAGAAAGATCAGCAGCCAGATATAACATGATTAGGGAAGCGATTGAAGTGAGTAAGGTCAGTTAGAGGTTATCAGCTTGGTGAATGGCGGGGAGGGTATATTAGGAATAATAACGGGTAGTTTTAAAATAAAACGGGCGAAAAATGTGGCTCCTAAGTTTGTAGTGCAAAGTTAAAATAAGAATGGAACCATTTTATTATCTTCTGGTATTGAAAATAAACTTACTTGGAGACACAGTTTGCAAGTAAGTTATTAATACCAATTGAGGTATTATTGTACATTTGCCTTATCCTATAAAAAAAAACTTGCGAGCTTTTTAAAAAACCTTTGATTTGAAAACTAAGTAAAACCCAAGAAAGTTTTGCTATAGTAGTATTTTCTGAATTGCTAGTACTTTCAACTAAAAAACTATTTGAGATGAATAGTAAGAAGAGCTTGTAATTGTATTGCTGTATTTGGACTTATAATAGTACATTTAAGCCACGGTTTAAGAGACATTCTAATTGGTATGGGAGTTGGTATGAAGACAAAAGATAACAAAAATTAATACCTGGACTACCAGTGTTTAAATTGTAAAAAAATAGATATTGTTTTAAAAACTGGGGACAGTTGAGAACACACTGCTTTTATGAGGGGGATCCCTAAAATGTAGTTCCCTCTGGGATATTTAAGATGTAATATGTTTGTCTTTACTGGAGTTTTTAAGAGTTCTTAAATTGAATGTATATATACTGTTATCTTACAATGAATACCATTATTCTTAAAATGGAATTAGAAAATATGAAAAAATTATAAAAGTAATATAATTTTAAAAGTATTTTTCTGCCTTTTCTGCCTTTTTTAGAGTTAGTAAATAGAACAGAGTTTAGGAGTTAATAGAGTCTTGGAGTTTTAAGACAGTATGTTAGTCTTATAACAAGCTTATATTTTAACCACTCTCACAGTTAGCATAGACTTAACTTTGGTTAGTAAAGAAGTTAGTGTGGTTTCTGGCACCATGGTAAAATAGGGAGGTACGTTTGACTCCATCCAAGTTACCTGTGGAGGCAAATCAGCTAAAGCAAAAGAGAATAGGTTGTCCCCTACCATGGGTGGGAAAAAGATTTCATCCACCTCTCTGAAATTTGGGGTTTCTATGTAGATAGAGTGGGTGAGAATAGATGACAGCAGAACAATCTACTGTTCCTTGATTATTGGATGAACTGGTGGTTTGGGAATAGGAAGCTTGCTTGAAAGCCCTGCCCTAACCTCTTTCTTAAATAGTTCCCTATTTATACTTTTTTGTGGCTGCAATACTGGAAATAGACCTATCCTCACCTGTGTTCGCTGCCATGGGTCTCTGCACGCTGAAAAGCCATGAAAAATCACTGCATAAATAAGGAGAGGCAACAGTTTAAATGGGTTGGAAACTAAGAAACCAAATTGACTATTCCATATATATTGATCCAACTGAAACAGCTCATACAGTAAAGGAGGAGATAGAGGTAACCGTCAGCGGCTGTGGTGGAAACAAAAGTCTTATGCAATGAAACTGAATGTCTTAATGGTGGCATTGCCATTAACAGTGATACAAATGGCTTCCTAAGTAGGTGTCCTTTGGTGTGACGTTGCTCGCCTAATCATCTCCTGGTTTATCTCATTTTCCGAGCCTTATTCACCAACTTTCCTGTCAAATTTGATTACCCAGTACCCTTCTAACAGCTTTTTCTTAAATTAATTGGAATTGATTTCTTTCCCACTCTCCTCCCGTTTTACAAATTGAATTAAAAATTCTTGATATGTGGTTTTATAAAAGTTCTATCTAAGTAAAAATAACAAATGTTTGAAATAAAGAAATGGCAAAAATGATACTAAAACTTGCAAGTTTCATTCATATCAAGCAAAGGCTAAAACTTTTCTAGGCCAAAACCTTTGAATGAGAAAAAGGAATTTTTTAATTAATAAAAAATTAGGACCACTAAGCAATATTAGGCTTGAGCTTTTGTGTGATGAACTCAGAGCACTGAAACATATGAAGTAGAGTTTCTTTAGAGAAATTGGTAACATCAGTCTTTTCAGGAGACTAACTCTCAGATTTTAATAGATCAAGTAAACAAAAAGGCTATAAAGATTTGAATAACAATATGCTTTATTTAATAGGTGTATGTCAAACTTTGTTCCCAATAAAGAAATACACATTTTTTTTCCAATTTATGTGAATTAAAAAAATTTTTTAAATGTCTTGGGCTTGAGAATTTGAAATTTTAATAAGAGAAATTATATAGGTCAATATTTTTTGACTACAGTATAGAAAAGCTAGATGTTAAAGCCAAAATGATCGTAACTACTTGGACGATTAAAACTCTGTATCCTACTGGAACTTGAGCCTAAATTTCATACTATTTAAAAAGGAACAACAGTGAAGACATGACACATCAAAACTGATGAGATGAATATCTTTTTAAACATGGTGGATTAAATAACCATTTACTTTGATATCAACCCCCTACTAGAATTATAGTAATTTTTTTTTTAATCATAGGCTGTCAAGGACAAAGAAAACTGGAAATTTGATCACAGAAGTAAAACTTTGGAAGCTGGAAAGCAACAACTTCGTAGCTCTACTTTCTACTCAACTTTCTACTTTCAGTGGGGAAGGCCTAGAATGGTCTACAATTATGCTGTTGAACCCTGGGGCACTTCAGGAATTTAGTGGCTACAGGTTCCTTGAAAGAATTGTGTAAGAGTTAATAACAAGTTAACAACACTCATGGTGCCAAGAAACTTTATCGAAGTTTCTTTTCTGATATTCAAAGGGAAAATCTCTGTTCTTGAACAGTAGGCAAGCTCAGGTTAAGGGTGTCTGTCATACTCAAAAACAGAGAATTGAGTAGAAATTTACATGTTGAACTGGGAATCATCCACAGTCTCTTTTCTCCTCCTAGTTCTGAGAATACTAGGTATCAGACTTCTTCCCCCAGGTGTGAGATTGGAAGATTCATCCTGCTGTAGCAAACTGATTATCAGGAAAAAAGACCAACAGATAATAATAGATAAGGATCCACTAGGGAAATCATCAGGCTGATCATCTCACACTGACACCTACCCATTAACACAGAACTTCAAGGCAACTTTTTAAAAAAAAGATTCTTTACCATTATAGTTTATCACAAGATACTGGATATAGCTCCCCATGCTACACAGTAAGACCCTGTTGTTTATCCATGCCATACACAGCAGCCTGCCTCTGCCAATCCCAAACTCCCAGTCTATCCCTCCCCTGACACCAGCCGCAACCCATAAGTTTGTTTTCTGTGTTTATGGGACTGTTTGTATTTTGTAAATAAGTTCATTTGTATCATATTTTAGATTCCCCATATAAGTGATGTCATATGGTATTTGTCCTTCTCTGATTTACTTCACTTAGTATGATAATCTCTAGGTTCATCAGCTAGACAACTTTTAGGTGTTTCATTTTAAAATATGAGATTAAGGATCATTAAACATTTTAGGATAACAATAAGAAAGAGAAGAAGGAAACAGAAACTTTCTATTAAGTTTTAAAACTTTCTATTTAAGGTTTAAAAGAAAACTTTAAAAAGTTACTGATATCTTTGCAAGTAAGGGGATAATTGTATCTTTGAAATAAGAAAGGATGCTATAAAAAAGCAGTCCTCAGAAAAAAAAGACAATCTCTTTCTTAGACATTTAGAATATGGAATACTTAATAGAAGAGTTAGAAATTTAGGATGTTAAATTTCTAGTTGAAGGTTAGAAGATAAAATTGAGAATATCTTCCACAAAGTAAGACAAAAGAGATGTAAAGTAGGAGAAGAGGATCACTCTTGGCAAGTTCAACATGTGAAAAATCAGAATTACAGAATGGGAGGAAATGGGTGGAAGCAATTATTTTTAAATAATTGAACAAAAATCTTGAGTTTCCACATGAAAAGGACTCATAGCATGCACAGCATGGTGACTGGAAAAAAAAAAGGAACCATAACAAAGTACATCATGATGGAATTTCAGACACCAGAAATAAAGGGAAAATCCTAAAAGCTTTTGGTTATGGAGCATATAAAAGATTAGGAATCAGTAACATTGGATTATTATTAATATTATTAATATTAATGTTATTAATATTATTTCAATCAATAATGAAAGAATGCCTCAGAATCCTGAAGGAAAGTTATTTCCAAACTACTAATTCTGTACCTTCCCAAGCTGTCAAATGTGGGAGTAGGCTAAAAGTATGAAACATGAGGTTGTTAGAATATTTACTTCAAATGTACTGTATCTCAGGAAGTTAGTAGAGTACATGGGCTCTATCGGAACGATTGGGTAAATCAAAAAAAGGAGGGATCCAGGAAACAGGATTTAGTACAGGAGAAAATGATGATTGTGCAGGGAGATGCAAGGAATGTGGCTGTGCAGCAGGTCTGAAGAATAATCAGTTCCTGAGGAGGACAAAGGGATCTAGATGGTATGTCTTCTGAAAATACACACACAAGATATAGAAAGGGTTTTTGTGACTTTATTCGTAAGGGATATTTATCTGTAGTTTTATTTTCGTGTGTATGAGAAGGATTGGTGTCAATTCTTTAAACGTTTGGTTTAAAGGTAGATTTTACCAGAGAAGCCATCTAGTCCTGGCTTTCCTTGTGGGGAGTTTTTTCATTACTTACTCAATCTGTTGTTATCGATCTATTCAAGATTTTCTGTGTCTTTCTTTTTTTTTTTTTTTTTTTTTGCGGTACGAGGGCCTCTCACTGTCATGGCCTCTCCCGTTGCGGAGCACAGGCTCCGGACGCGCAGGCTCAGCGGCCATGGCTCAGGGGCCCAGCCGCTACGCGGCACGTGGGATCTTCCCGGACAGCGGCACGAACCTGTGTCCCCTGCATCGGCAGGCGGACCCTCAACCACTGCGCCACCAGGGAAGCCCTCCTGTGTCTTCTTGAATCAGTTCTGGTAGTTTGGTTTTTTTCCTAGGAGTTTGTCCATTTCTTTTAGATTTCTTAATTCGTTGCCATTCAGTTGTACGCTTCCCTTATAATTTTTTGTTTCCTATTATAAAGCCAGTATTAAAACCGTTTTCATTCATGATTGTAATACACCTTGAGATATTTTAGGTTTGGTTCCAGACCACCACAATAAAGTGAGTCACATGAACTTTTTGGTTTCCCAGTGCATATAAAAGTTATGTTTACACTATTCTGAAGTCCATTAAGTGTGCAACAGCATTGTGTCTTAAAAACAGTGTCCATACTTTAGTTAAAAAAACTCTATTATTAAAAAATGCTGACCATCATCTGAGGCTTCATCAAGTTGTAATCTTTTTGCTGGTGGAGGGTCTTGCCTCAGTGTGGACGACTGCTGACTGATCAGGGTGGTGGATGCTGAAGGTTGGGGTGACTGTGACAACTCTTAAAACAAGCCAACGGTGAAGCTTGCCGCATCGATTTACTCTCCCGCTCACTTGAACACTTAGAGGCCACTGTAGGGTTATTAATTGGCCTAATTTCAATATTGTTGTGTCTTAGGGAATAGGGAGACCTGAGAAGAGGGAGAGAGGCGGGAGAACAATCAGTCAGTGGAGCTGTCAGAACACACAATATTTATTAAGTTCACCATCTTATGTGAGCATGGTTTGTGGTGCCCCCAAACAGTTACAATAGTAACATCAAAGATGACTGATCACTGATCACCATAACAAATGTAATAATGATGAAAAAGTTTGAAATGTTGTAAGAATTACCAAAATGTGACACACAGACACAAAGTGAGTAAATGCTATTAAAAAATGGTGCTGATAGACTTGCTTGATGCAGGGTCACACAAACCTTCAGTTTGTTAAAAAAAAAACAAGGTAACTGCGAAGCTCAATAAAACAAGGTATGCTTGTAATTTGTCTTTTTTTTTTTTTGGTCAGTAGCTAGCTGAAGGTTTGTCAATTTTGTTGATATTTTCAAAGAACCAATTTTTGGTTTCATTGATTTTTCTTTATTTTTTAAAAAAATTCTGTTTCATTTCTGCTGTAATCTTTATTATTTCCTTCTGTCTGCTTTGGGTTTAATTTGCTCTTTTTCTGCTTCCTTAGGATGGATGGTTAGGTTATTGATTTGATATCTTTTAAAGTAGGCATATATAGCTATAAATTTCCCTTTAAACACTGCTTCCACTTCATCCCACCAGTTTTACTGTGTTGTGTTTTTGTTTTCATCTCAACATATTATATAATTTCTCATGTGATTTCTTCTTTGATCTAATGAATATTTAGGAGTTTATTGCTTAATTTCCACATATTTGTTACTTTTCCAAATTTTCTTCTGTTTTTAATGTCAAGTTTCATTCCATTATGGTTGGAGAACATACTTCATATGATTTGATTTCTTTTAAATGTGTTGAGACTTGTTTTATGGCTTAACGTATGGTCTATATTGGAGAATTATCCATGTGCACTTGAGAAGAAAGTGTGTTCTGCTCTCCTCGAGTATTCTGTAGCTATCTGTTAGGTCTAGTTAGTTTGTAGTGTTCAAGTCTTTTATTTTCTTGTTGGTCTTCTGTCTGGTTCTATCCGTTATTGAAAGTGAGGCATGTAAGTCTCCAACTATGTTTGTTTTTGTCTGTTTCTCCTTTCAATTCTGTAAGTTTCTGCTTCATATATTTTGAGGCATTGTTGTTAGGGATATATATGTTTATATAGTTCATCCATAATTTTTAATGAATTGACCCTTTTATTATAAAATGTCCTTCTTTGTTTCTAGTAATGATTTTTTTCTTAATATCTTATATCTGATAAGAATATAGCCACTCTAGCTGTCTTTTGGTTATTGTTTGCATTGTACATCTTTTTCGATCCTTTCACTTTAAATTTACTTGACTCTAAAGTGTCTTTGAATCTGAAGTATGTCTCTTGTAAGCGGCATATAGTTGGATTGTGTTCTTTTACCCATTCTGCCAAATCTCTGCTTTTTGACTGGGATGCCCAATTAATTTGCATTTAATATAATTACTGATAAGGTAGATTTTATGTCTTCCCTTTTGCTGTTTCCTATATGTCTTAAGATTTTTTTTCTGTCGTTGTTCCTTTATTCCTCTATTATTGTCTTCCTTTGTGCTCTTATTGTCATGCACATTGTCTTTCTATGTCTTAAATCCAATAGGAGAAAAAAAGAGTCAAAAATTTTTAAATGACAGTGTCTTTTTTTTTTTTTTTTGCGGTACGCGGGCCTCTCACTGTTGTGGCCGCTCCCGTTGCGGAGCACAGGCTCCGGACGCGCAGGCTCAGCGGCCATGGCTCACGTGCCTAGCCGCTCCGCGGCACGTGGGATCTTCCCGGACCGGGGCACGAACCCGTGTCCCCTGCATCGGCAGGCGGACTCTCAATCACTGTGCCACCAGGGAAGCCCTACAGTGTCTTTTATGTTTACTTATCGGGTTACCTTTACGTGCCCTTTAATTCTTCAGGCATACTCAAGTTACTGACTACTGTCCTTTGATTTCAGCCTGAAGGACACCCTTTAATATTTCTTGTACAGCAGGTCTGCTAGCAGCCAGTTCTCTCATTTTTTGTTTATCTGTTCAATGTCTTAATTTCTCTTTCATTTTGGGAAAGTAGTTACAGAATTATTGGTTGACAGTCTTATTTTTTTCAGTACTTTGAATATGTCTTCCCATTGTCTTCTAGCTTTCATGGTTTCTGACATGAAATTAGCTGTTAATTTTATTGAGGATTTCTATATGACAAGTTGCTTATCTCTTGGCTTCTTTCAGGATTCTCTCCTTGTTTTTTGAGAGATTGATTATGAAGTATCTAGGTGTGAATCTTTTTGAGTTTGTCCTACTTGTGATTCCTTGAGCTTTTGGGGTGTTTAGATTAATGTTTTTCATTAAATATGGAGTAATTTCAGCCATTATTTATTCAGATATTACTTCTTCCCCTCTTTCTCCTCTCTTTTGGGACTCCCATTCTGTATTGGTGTTCTTAATGATGTCCTTCAGGAATATTAGGCACACTGTTTTGTTTTTTCCTTTTCTTTCTGCTCCTCAGAGTGGATAATCTCAATTGGTGTATCTTCAGATTCACTGATTCCTTCTTCTGTCTGCTCACATCTGCTACTAAAACCTCGTAGTGAATTTTTCATTTTCATTCTTGTACTTTTCAGCTTCAGAATTTCAGTTTTGTCCTTCATGATTTCTCTATCTCTTTTTTTTTTACCAATTTCAAGAACTATACACATTTTATTTTCTACAGACCTGAATTTGACTTTTTAAAGTTAAATTTACACACATTTACATGCACAAACTCTATCTGTATATTTTTAACAAATGTATACACATTTATAGCCTACATTCCTATAAAGATGCAGAGTTTTTCTATCACCTCAAAAATCTTCTTGTGTTGATATTTTCTGCTTGTGAGACATCCATACTTTCCTTTAGTTCTTTTGACATGGATTTCCTTTAGGTCTTAGAACATATTAAAGCTGATTTATAACTTTGTTCACTAAGTCCAATGTCTGAGTTTCTTCAGAGACAGTTTCTTTTGACTGCCTTTTTTTTTTAATGTGTATGAGCCATACTTTTTTTTTTATTGCTTTGTCATTTTTTTGTTGAAAACTGCATTTTAAATAATGTGGCAGCTCTGATGGTTAGATATTCTCCCCTCCCCAGCATTTGTTGTTGTTATTGTTTGTTGTTGTTAGTTTGTTTAGTGATTTTTCAGAACTAATTCTGTAAAGTATGTATTCTTTGCTATGTATGGCCACTGAAGTCTCTCTACTCAGTTAGCTTAGTGGTCAGCCAATAATTGGACAGTGATTTCCTTAAACGCCTGGGACCAGTAAGTCTCCCAGTATTTGTTGAGAGGCTCTGTGTGTGTGTGTTGGGGAACACCTTCAGCACTCAGCCAGTAAATTTGTAACTTTGCCTTACCCTTCATTTCCTGTTTGTGCAGAACTTCCAGGTTAGCCGGAGGTGAGCACTTAGGGCCTTCTCAGGCCTTTCCTGAGTATGTGTACAACCTAGAGCATGTGTGCAGCTCTGGGCACACATTTGACCATCTAGATTCTCAGGAATATATTGGAGCTTTTCTAAGCCCCAATTTTTCTTTTTTTTTTTTCTTTTTCTTTCTTTTTTTTTTGTGGTATGCAGGCCTCTCACTGTCATGGCCTCTCCCGTTGCGGAGCACAGGCTCAGCGGCCATGGCTCACAGGCCCAGCCGCTCTGTGGCATGTGGGATCCTCCCGGACCGGGGCACAAACCCGTGTCCCCTGCATTGGCAGGCGGACTCTCAACCACTGCACCACCAGGGAAGCCCCCAGTTTTTCTTTTTAAGCTTTTTGGTTAGTCTATTGTTGGTCTTATCTGTTATCCACTGCCTCAGTCAGCTGTAACATGATACAGTTTTTTCCAGTCGTTTTTGACAAATGCCCTTGGGGAAAGGCTTTTTTTTGCACTGAGTGCCCTCTTAGGTCAAATTTAAGATAGCTTTGGGAGTGGTGTCTTCCAGGAAACCACCGGACATGTCAAATAATGACAGCCCTCTGAGAATGCAGTAGTGAAGGAGCTCTCACCCTCTTCTGCCCCTCTCAGTTAACTGCCAGGCTGCTGGTTTTCACCAGGCCTGTGGACTGTTGGCTTTCAAGTCTACTGTGGCACTAGGGTGGGAGGATGGGAATAGGGCAAAATAAATGCCACAGAGTTTGCTGGTCTCATCAAGATTCAGCCATCTTTCTTGAATAAACTCTCCCCAGATTGCTGCAAGTCTTTGGTTAATTTCTAGAGTTTGGAAAATGTTGACTCTGTTTTTGTCAGTGTTCTTGTTGGTTTTATGGAGATGATTTTTGAATCTCTTTATTTTGGTATTTTTGCTGGTGTCTTACCAATGAGTTTTCCAAATTATTATATATATATAATTTTATTTTAACACACTAGTCATTTTAAAAAATATTTATTTTTAGCTGCGTCAGGTCTTAGTTGCGGTATGCGGGCTCTTTGTTGCAGCATGTGGGATCCTCTGCTGCAGCATGCGGGCTCCTTGTTGCAGTGTGTGGGCTTCTCTCCATTTGTGGTACATAGACTTAGTAGTTGTGGCACTCAGCCTCTCTAGTTGTGGCCCACATGCTCAGTAGTTGCGACACGCGGGCTTAGTTGCACTGAGGCATGTGGGGTCTTAGTTCCCCAACCACGGGTCAAACCCATGTCCCCTTCATTGGAAAGGCGGGTTCTTAACCACTGGACCACCAGGGAAGTCCCCAAAGTTATTTCATGTTTTAGATATGAGTCTTTTGTCAGGTATGTAGTTTGCACACATTTTCTCCAAATTTGTCACTTGCTTTTTAATCCTCTTCACAGGATCTCTCACAGAGTAGAAAATTTTCATTTTGATCAAGTCCAGTTCATCAGATTTTTTCTTCTAAGGATCATGCATTTGTTATTTCTAAGAATACTTTTCTGTCTTTAGAGCCTGATGATTTTTTTCTATTTTCTACCAGATTAATAATATTACATTTTTCATGTATACCTATAATCCACTTTGAATTAACATTGGTATAGAATGTCAGATTTAAGTCAGTGTTTTGTTTTTTCTCTCCACATATATCCAGTTGCTCTTGTACAATTTGTTGAAAATACTTTTTTTCTCCATTGAATTGCTTTTGCACTTTTGTCAAAAAATCAATTAGCCATCTTCCTGTAGGGCTATGGAATAATTTGGGGAGGCTACAGAGGGATATAAGAGGGTAAGTCATTTTCTTACACTGGAAATAATCAGATGCAAAATGAAAAATCAAGATATAACTGTATTGTTTAGAAATTGGTGGGGGGGGACTTACTGCTGTTTTTCATAACATGCTTTATTTGATTTTTAAAATATGTATTTGTATAACTTTGATTAAAATAAAAACAAAATACTATAGGATAATGCTAGTGCCTTATTTACGGAAAAATTCAAAGCCTTGAATGTCTGTGCTTTTAGTTTTGAAACATTTTTACTGTGGAAAAAATGCTCAGAATAATGCATGGAAAAAAATGTCCAACTTAAGTATTCAAAAGTACATACCTGCTTAGTCACCCACTGTCAAAAATGAAAACATTGCCAGATCCTCCACTCTGCTTCTTCCCAAACCTCTTCTTCTCTGTTAGGGTATTACCGTCCTACGTTTTCTGGTACTAACTTTTTTGCTTTATATTTTTACTATTAAAAAACACATTTTTGAAATGTTTTCTGTTAATGAAATTTATGTAAATGGGTCCTGGCTTTTCCAGTTTTGTTTATGAGCTTTAGTTCTATTGCATATAACTGTAATTCATTCACTTCCATTGCTGTACAGTATGTGAATAGTCCACGGTTTATTCATTCTATTTTTGATGGAAATTTGAGTTATTTCCATTTTTAGGCTTCTGTAAATAATGTTGTGCATTAACTTGTACGTGTCTCATAGTACACACATGAACATGTGTATATTTAGTAAATACCTAAGAGTTTAATAGCTTGGTTTTAGAGTGTATTTATGTTTAATTTCAGAAGACATTCAACATTTGTTTCCCAAAGTGTTTGTAGCAATTTATAGTCCTCAACAGAGTTCCTTTTGCACTTCATCTTCTCCAACACTTTATATTGTTAATCTTTAATTTTAGCCATACTAGAGGGTGTGTAGTGCTGTCTCATAGTGGTTTTATTTTCCATTTCCCTGATTGCAAATGTGGTTGAATACCTTTTATTATGTTTATTGAGCAGGTTTTGTAAATATTTTGTGTATTTGAAAAAGAATATGTATTCTGCAGTTTTGGGGTGCAGTATTTACATGTGTCTGTTAAGTCAGGGGTCCCCAATCCCCAGGCTGTGGACCAGTACTGGTCCACAGCCTGTTAGGAACCAGGCTGACCAGCAGGAGGTGAGTGGCCAGCGAGTGAGGGAAGCTTCATCTGCGGCTCCCCATGGCTCACATTACCACCTGAACCCTTCCTCCCCCCACCCACCGCCACCCCTGCCCCCCGGTCCGTGGAAAAATTGTCTTCCATGAAACTGGTCCCTGGTGCCAAAAAGGTTGCGGACCGCTGTGTTAAGTCAGTTTTGTTAATCATGTTGTTCAAAACTTCTGCATCCTCACCAGCTAAACTTCTGCATGCTTGTTCAATTAGGGAGGTATGTTAAAATCTGCTGCTGCCATTATGGATTTGTCTTTCTTGTGTTGCTGTCGACTTTTGGTTTACATATTGGAATCCATATTACTAGGGGCACACAAATTTAGAATGGTTTCATGTTTCTGATGAGTTGAACCGCTTATCATTATTGATTCTTTTTATCTTTGGTAATGCTTTTTTGCTTTGAAATCTATGTTTATTGATAATAACACAAGCCTTCTTATTGTTAGTGTTTGTGTGGTTCATTTTCTCCCCCCAACCATTTATTTTAAATTTTCCTGTGCCTTTATGTTTTAGAAGTATTTCATGTATACACCATATCATTGTTGTTTTACTTTCAGTCCCATCTAACACTCTTAGTCTTTTAACTATAACATAAAATTTATTTAGATTTCATAATATTACTGGTTATTGGGACTTAAGTGAGTGATCTTATTATGTGCTTTCTATTTATTAGGACTGTTGTATTCTTTTCCTCACTTTTCTTGCCGTCTTTTGGATTAACTATTTTTATTACTTCTCCCCTTCCCCTGTCTTTTTTTTTTTTTTTTTTGCGGTACGCGGGCCTCTCACTGCTGTGGCCTCTCCCGTTGCGGAGCACAGGCTCCGGACGTGCAGGCCTAGCGGCCATGGCTCACGAGCCCAGCCGCTCCGCGGCATGTGGGATCCTCCCGGACCAGGGCACGAACCCGTGTCTCCTGCATTGGCAGGCGGACTCTCAACCACTGCGCCACCAGGGAAGCCCCCCGTCTTTTTTTTTTTAACTGTTGGTTTTGTCTGCTAGCCACAAGTATCTTTTTGTTTATTTGAAAATATCTTTTTTTCATTTTTGAAGAATAGTATCACTGGATATAGAAGATGTTCCAGTATCCACTTTTTTCTGGTGATAAGTCAACCATTACTTGTATTGTCATTTCCCATATATAACCAGTCACTTTTGTCTGGCTGTACTCAAGGTTTTCTTGTTGGCCTTTAGTAGCTTGACTATGATGTATATGTAGAAATGATTCTTTGTGTTTATCCTGTTCGGGTTTGTTGAGATTTTTGTATCTATAAGTTAATGTTTTCTACCACATTTGAGGGGTTTTTTTCCATTATTTCTTCAGCAAAAATTATTTTGCACCCTCTTTACTCTTCTCGCATTCCGTTACATCTTGTTGTACATATGTGTTGAGTTGGGTGTCATCTATTTTGGACTGCCTGATATTGTCCTACTGGTCTCTGAGACTCTTAATTTTTCTTCAGT
The DNA here is from genome assembly GCF_005190385.1 of Monodon monoceros. NCBI lineage: Eukaryota > Metazoa > Chordata > Mammalia > Artiodactyla > Monodontidae > Monodon > Monodon monoceros. The sequence goes on from NW_021703774.1 coordinate 101,406,484, forward strand.
CATTTTACCTCCTTTTTTTTGGATTGGACAGTTTTATTGCCCTATCTTCAAGCTCATGAGTTCTTTCTTCTGCCATCCCTAATCACCTCCTTTGGGTGAATTTTTATGTCATTTATTTTATTTATCAGCTTTTTCTTTGTTATAGTTTCTGTCAACTCTTTGAATGTATTTTCTTTTAATTCTCATAACATACTTTAACATAGTTGCTTGGAATTCTTTATATGCTAACTCCTATATTCAGGGTACTCAGAATTATATCTACTGACACCCCTTTTTTCCTGAGTATGGATCACTGTTTCCTGTTTCTTTGCATATCATGAAGTTTTTGCTTGAAAACTGGACATTATGAATAAATTTTAGTGACTGGACTCTTTTAATGTTCTTCTGAGAATTCTTGTGTGAAGTTTATAGTCAGATTTTGAAGCTTGATTGTGGTTTACATGTTTCTAGAGATTCCACTAATTCCCAGCTGTTCTGCTGGGCTTGGATTCTGTCCTCTGACACTTCAACCTTGTAGGGCTTCAGCTTCCTGCTGCCTAAACTGTACACAGTTGAATGTACCCTGTTGAAAAAGCATCAAACTCACAGTAAAGCTCTGTTTTTCAAGTGTAGCTTTCCCTCTGGCCTCTGTCAACTTTTCCCCCTCAACTCCTTCAGTTTTCCTCTGTGCGTACATAGTTTATCAGTCATCCAGTGATTTGGGCAAAGTTTACCCTGAGAATTTTTGTTATATTCCTTTTTTGGTTCTCTCACTGCCATGCTTTCTCCATTTAAATTTACAACTGCTTTTCCATGCCTCAGTTCTGAGCCCTTTGGTGATGTTATCTTTCTCCAGAGATAATTTTTGTTAGTTCGTGCCACACCTGAGGTCTCCAGCAGTCTGGGTTTACCTTAATTAAATTTTAAGGATTGAGATGTTTATTTGGCCACCTAGATGTGTTCAGGTGGGGCTGCAGTGCATGTAAGAACTTTTTTTTTTTTTTACTTCTGGTTCACTACAGTTTAATCCTTTAGGTTCTCAACTCAAATACTGGGTAACAGTTAGTATAGTACTCAACAGTTCTGAACCTTGCAATCTCCATTTGATCCCCCTAGCTCTACAACAGTGTCAGAAATAATGATCAGTTTCTCAGCTGAATCAGGTGGATTGGCAAATAACCCAAAGGTAAAAGCATCCTCAGGTGCTGGGTTTCTATCTGTAGGTCTCCATCGTGTCTTGGATCTTGGCCTGGTCATTCTTCTCTGTTGTGTTAACTTTTTGATGCCATCAAATTGATGGTTTTTAATATCTTGCTCAGTTTTTCTAGTAGGTCTCAGTGGGTGGGTTGATAAATATTACCTCTTCTGCTATTATTGCAGTTATTTGAATTGACATGTTTGAATCAATGAGTGCAAATGATAGCATTAGGATAATGTCTCTGTCTCTTGGCTTTGATTTTTTTCTGTGGTGACTTTATTCCTGAATATGTTAATCTCCATGAGGTGGAAAAGATGGCCACTGTCTGCTATGATGTACCTCATTGTCATAGCTGTTATTTCCACTGGAGAGTATACCTTTCCCAGTAGTCCTTGCAAACATCATGAGAAGGATTCCAGATTTCCCATTCTGGACTACATTCCCATCCATAATAAAATTATGATGGCTAGGAGAACAAGGTACTCTGATCAGCCTGGGTATCACTTGTTCATCCCTTGATCCAGGGGTGGGCCTAAGATTGGTGCAACTTTAATAGTTGAGTAAGAGTGTTTCCTTAAAGGAAAATACCATTAGCGTAAATAGGAAAAAGAATGTTAGGCAAGGTTGCAGATTGCTCTGCAACAGTTTATATAGATTTGTGGCATATCCTGAAAGATTTCATTGTATTCTTGAATCCAGTAAAACTATCTAGCAACAAAATTTCATGAAAGATTGTAGTTGACTGATAACATTAGTTGTTAAAATGATTTTGCTCAGTTTATATATCTCTGAGATTGACAAACTGTGGCATGTTTTCTAGAGTCACTGTTAGTAAAATAATAAAAGAGATTTTTATGTCTCCTTTTCCCTTGCCTTCAAAAGTTAAGAGACCTAGATCAATCGTTAATCTAAAATAACTCTTTCTAGGGATAAGAATAATATGGTATCTTTAAGATAGAGTTGCTATATCAGTTAGCTATTGCTGTGTAATAAATTACTCTAAAACTTGGTTTAAAACAAACATGTATTATTAGAACAAGTCTATGAGTCAGGCAGTATTTCTGGTCTTGGCAGGGCTCGTTTAAGTCTGCATTCAGAAGCAGCTCAGGAGGATGATTCTGCTGCTCTTGGCTGGCTTCTCTGGGATGGCCTGGGGTGGGACATCTGGGCTATCCTCTTGTCCTCCAGCGGATTAGAGTGGGCTTGTTCTCATGGTAGTGGCAGGATTCCAGGAGAGCAGAGGCATACACAGTCTCTTGAAGTCTAGCTCAGAACTGGCCAACTGTGACATTTGTTACATTCTATTGATCTTCCTTATAAGGTCAAGCCCAGAATTAAAAGGACTGGGGAAAGATTCTACCTCTTGGTAGGAGAAACTGCAAAGCCTTATTGCCAATTGCATGAGTAATGGGATGGTACAGAATTGGGGTTATTTTTGCAGACAGACTTTTTGACTCATGTTGTAGAATTAATTTTTGATGTTATTTTGTTCTAGGTCAAGCCCCATTATATTTCAGTAGGAATTGAGTTTAAGTATAGAAGTTGTGACAAGTGTAAATTAAATACATTGATCTGTCCAGTAGTCCAGATGACTTGTTTTACTTGGTTCATGGGATGTGTCTGATGAGATTTTGGAAGCATTGTTTATGTACTGAGTTACCAAATATAGGGTAATTGTAGTGCCAGTTGTCTTACGAGTTGTAGGTGTTAATAGATGATTAATTTGTATCTTTACTCTTTTAGTTATAAATGACAATGGTTTTTTTGTGTTTATTATTATCATTCTAACCTTCTTAATTTGAGATTTGACTTTATTTTTTCCCTGCTTATTATTCTTTGCATATTCTGATATTTTAAATAGATTTATTGAAGTACCTTTGACATATAATAAATCACACGTTTAAAGTGTGCAGTTTGAACGGATTTGATATCTATATACACCCATGAAATCATCACTACAAGATAATAAACATATCCTTTATCCTCAAAGATTTCCTTGTGCCCCTTTGTAATCCTTTCCTATTTATTGCTCCTCCCCTAATGCCCAGACAGTGACCGATCTGCTTTCTGTCATTTATGGAGTAGTTTGAGTTTTCTAGAATTTTATGCAGATGAAGCTATGCAGTGTGAAATCTTTTTGTCTGCATTTTTTTTTCACTCAGCATGATTATTTTCAGATTCATCTATGTTGCATGTGTCATTAGTTAAATTCTACTTATTCCATTTTACAGATATGATTTAAGGATTAGTGTGTTGCTGGACATTTTTTCCCTCAGCTTTTGGCTATTACAAATGAAGGTGATTATTTGTATGTAAGCCTTTGTGTGAACATATGCTTTCATTTCTTTGGGTAAATACCTAGGAGTAGGTGTATGTTTGACATTTTAAGAAATGGTGAAACTGGGCCTTCCTTGGCGGTCCAGTGGTTAAGACTTCTCTTTCCAATGCAGGGGGTGTGGGTTCGATCCCTGGTCAGGGAGCTAAGATCCCACATGCCTCGTAGCCAAAAAACCAAAACATAAAACAGAAGCAATATTGTAACAAATTCAATAAAGATTTAAAAAACAATACTAAAAAAAAAAAAAAGACATTGAAACTGTTTTTACAAAGTGATTGTACCATTTTATCTTCCTGTATGTGTGAGTTAGAGTTTCAGTTCCTTCACATGTTCACTTGGTATGGTCAGCCTTACTAACTTTAGCCATTCTTGTAGTTGTGTAGTGATAACTTGTTGTGGATTTAGTTTGCATTTCCCTATTGACAGATGATACTGAGCATGTTTTCATGTACTTACTTGTCATTCATGTATCTTTGGTGAAGTGCTGCTTCAAATCTTCTGCCCATTTTATAATTGGGTTGTTTGTTTTGTTGTAATTGAAGTTTTAAAAACAGATTTATTGGGATATAATTGACATGCAGTGAAATACACATATTTAAAGTGTACAGTATGATAAGTTTTGAGATACATATATATACACTCAGGAAGTCATCACCACAAAACAGGATAATGAATATATTTATCACCCCTGAAAGTTTCCTCTTGCCACTTTGTAATTCTTCCCTCTTCAGCTACATTCCCCTTTTGGGTCTGTCTTTCAAAAGCATTTAATGTAGCGTTGCTATAGTTAGTGCTGCCTGACTTAAGAGGTTTTATACTCTTTCTAAAGGGAACAGGCATTATTTCTGACTTTGTGTGAGACTAGGGCAATAATCCCTCTTATCCTTTTGAGTGGCTCTTTCCTTCACCTTGGGTAGTTTCCACACAGGCTTGTTCTAATCGTTATGCAGCTGAATACTTAAGGGTGTGGTAGCTCTATGCAGTTGTCTTCTCTCCAGTATTCTGCCCTGCAATCTCTAGCTGTCATGGCTTCGTTGGACTTCCAGCTGAGTCTCCTCAGTTCAGGGAGACCATCATATTCTACCTGGGTAGCTCTTCCCTGGGGGGCTGTATTTTCTTCAGGTGGTAAGTTGGGAATGTTGGAAGGCTCACCGCATTTGTTTCTCTTCTTTTAGGGTTCACCATCAGTGACTGCCTAATACCTGAAAACTTTCATTTCATATATATTTTTTGGTTTCTTAGGCTTTTCAGGTGGAGGGCAACTTCAATCCTTGCTATTCCATCTTGGCCCTTGTATGTAATTTTTTCTTGATATTTCTTTGTTTTTTTAAGTTGTAAAATACACAACATTAAATTTACAATCTTAACCATTTTTAGTTGTACAGTTCAGTAGTGTTAAGAATATTTGTACTGTGCAGCCAGATCTCTAGAACTTTTTATTTTGTGAAACTGAAACTCTACCATTAAACACTAATTTTATCCCCCCCTGCCCTATCCTTAACCCTTGGCACCTACCTTTCTACCTGTTTTTTCTGTTATCTTGACTATGTTAGATAATTCATACAAGTGGAATCATACAATATTTGTTATTTTGTAATTGGCTCATTTCACTTAGCATAATGTCCTCAAGTTCATCCATGATGTAGCATGTAACAGGATTTTCTTCGTTTTTTAAAGACTACATAATATTCCATTGTATGTATATACTGCATTTCCTTTATCCATTTATCTGCTGATGAACATTCAGTTTGTTTCCACCTCTTGAATAATGCTACAAGGAATATGGGTATGTAAATATCTCTTTGAGATCCTACTTTGAATTATTTTGGTATATACCCAGAACTGAGATTACTGGATCATATGCTAATTCTTTTTTAATTTTTTGAGGAACTGCCATACTATTTTCTATAATTGTTACACCATTTTACATTCCCACCTACACTGCACAAGAGTTCCAATTCTCTGTATCCTTTCCAAAACTTATTATTTTCTTTTCGGTAGTGGCCATTCTATTGAGATGTGAAATGATATCTCACTGTGGTTTTGATTTGTATTTTTCTTGAACATCTCTTCATATACTCTTTGAACATTTGTATTTTTTTTTGATATTTGTCTACTCAGATCTTTTGCCCATTTTTTAATCAGGTTGTTTTGGGGTTTTTTTTTTTTGTTGAGTTGTAAATGTTACTTACATATTTTGGATATTTAACCCCTTATCAGATATATGATTTGTAAAAATTTTCTCCCATTCTGTAGATTACCTGTTCACTCTATCTATTGATTCCTTTGAAGAAGAGGAGTTTTTTAAGTTTGTGGTAGTCCACTTTGTCTGTTTTTGCTTGTGTTGTCTCTGCTTTTGGTGTCATATCCCAAACTCAATCTCATGAAGCTTTTTGCCTTTTTTTCAAAGTTTTAGCTCTCATGTTTATGTCTTTGATCTATTTTGAGTTAATTTTTTAATGTTGTATTAGGTAGAGATCCAACTTCATTCTTTCGCATGTTTTGATCCAGTTTTCCCAGCACTGTTTATTTCCCAGCACTATTATAAATGGGATTGTTTCATAATTTTGTTTTTCATATTGTTCATTGTTAATATGTAGAAGCACAACTGATATTTGTGTATTGGTTTTGTATCCTGCCGTTTTGCTGAAACCATTTATTAGTTTTAACATTTTTTAAAGAAGTTTTAACATTTTTTAAAGAATTTTTAACATTTTTTAAAGAATCTTTAGGACTTTCTATGTATAAGAGCATGTCATCAGCAAACAGGTAATTTTACTTCTACTTTTCCAATTTGTGTGCCTTTTATTTTGTCTTCCTGTCTAATTGCTCTGCTTTGTACTTCCAGTATTGTGTTGAGTAGAAGTAGCAAGTGTGGGCATCTTTACTTTCTTTTTGCTCTTAGAGAGAAAACTTTCAGTCTTTCACTGTAGGGTATGATGTTAATTAACTGTGGGCTTTTCTCATGTGGCTTTCACTATGTTGAAGTGGTTTCCTTCTATTTCTAGTTTATTGCATGTTCCTATCATAAAATGGTATTGAGTTTTGTCAAATGCTTTTTCTGCATCAATTGAGGTGGTCACGTGGTTTCTATCCTTCCTTCTGTTAATATGATGTATTGCATCAATTGATTTTTATTTGTTGAACCATCCTTGCATTCCAGGAATAAATCCAGTTTGGTCATGGTGAGTATCATTCTTTTGATGTGCTAATGAATTCAGTTTGCTGGTATTTTGTTGAGGATATTTGCTGATATTCATCAGGGATATTTGTCTGTAGTTTTCTTTTCTTGTTGTGTCTTTGGCTTTGGTATCAGGGTAATGCTGACCTCATTACGCTGAACGAGAATGAGTTTGTGCATGTTCTAAAGAAGAGTTTGAGGAGAATTCTTCTTTAAATGTTTGGTAGAATTATCCAGTGGAGTCATCTGGTTCTTCTTTTTTTCATTCAGAGGGTTTTGATTACTGCTTCAATCTCCTTACCTAGTTTCAGGTCTGATCAGATATTTTAGTGCTTCCTGATTCAGTCATCATGGTCATGTGTTTCTAGGAATTTATCTGTTTCTTCTAGGTTGTCCAATTTGTTGGCAGCTAATTGTTCATAGTAATGTTTTATAATCCTTTTGGCATTTGTTATAATGTCCCCTCTTTCATTTGTAATTTTATTTGAATCTTCCCTCTTATTTTCTTAGTCTAGCTAAGAATTTGTCAATTTTGTTGATCTTTTAAAAAACAAACTCTTGATTTTGTTGATTTTTCCCCCCTATTTCTGTTCTTTATTTTATCTCTGCGTTATTCTTTATCATTTCCTTCCTTTTGCTAACTTTTGGTTTAGCTTGTTCTTATTTAAGTATAAAGTTAAGTTGATGATTTAAGATCTTCCTTTCTTAATGTAAGCATATAAACTTCCCTCTTAGTACTGCTGTCACTGAATCCCATTAGTTTTGGTATGTTGTGTTTTCATATTTATTTGTCTCCTAATATCGTCTAAATTCCCTTGAGATTTCTTCTTTGACCCATTGGTTGTTTAAGAATTAGTTGTTTAGTTCTTGTATTTGTGGATCTTTCTGTTTTCCTTTTGCTTTTGATTTCTAGTTTCATTTCATTGTGGTGAGAGAAGATAGTTTGCATGATTTCAGTCTTAAATTTGGTAAGACTTGTTTTGTGGCCTACCTTATATGTATTTTTGATGTGCTATGTTTACTTCAGGGTTTAATTCTGAAGCCTTTTCTAATTTTTCAGTGTTTAATTTTCTGAAATATGTTCATGCCTTTTCAATATACTTAAAATACTTGAAAAATTAAGACATTACTTTTTATTTGTTTTTTAAAATAAATTTATTTGTTTATTTATTTTTGGTTGTGTTGGGTCTTTGTTGCTGTGCACGGGCTTTCTCTAGTTGCAGCGAGCAGGGGCTACTCATCATTGCAGTGCACGGACTTCTCATTGCAGTGGCTTCTCTTGTTGCGGAGCACGGGCTCTAGGTGTGTGGGCTTCAGTAGTTGTGGCACATGGGCTTAGTTACTCTGCAGCATGTGGGATCTTCCCAGACAAGGGCTCGAACCTGCGTCCCCTGCACTGGCAGGCGGTTTCTTAACCACTGCACCACCAGGGAAGTCCCAATATTACTTTTTAGAAATTTTAGATTTATAGAAAATTTGAAAAGGATAATACAAAGACTTCCCACACTGTCCTTCTTCCCCCATGCACACTTTGTTTTCTCTATTATTAACAACTTACTTTAGTCTGGTACAATTGTTACAGTTAATAAACCAATATTGTTACATTGTTATTAACTAAAGAACATAGTTTATTCAGATTTCCTTAGTTTTTACCTGATGTTCTTTTTCTCTTCCAGGATCCCATCTAGGATACTGCATTACATTTAGTTGTCATTTCTCTTTAGGCTCTTTAAGGCTTTGTTTTTGATGACCTTGACAGTTTTGAGGAGTATTGGTTAGGCATATCGTAGGATTTTCCTCTACTGGAATTTGTCTGATGTTTTTCTCATGATTAGACTGGGATTATGGGTTTTGGGGAAGATATATTTGACATTTTAGTCTGCAGTTTTAAAATGTACCTTTTGAGGTAAAACCAGTTATATCAGTTACTTTGTTTTCTCTTTTCTGTATCCCCCTTCCAGTATTCACCTAAAGAATATCCTAATTATATTATACTTTTAAGGTATGGATTTAAAAGGAACTTTCTGTCAAACTTCCTTATAAAATCCACCTTTTAAAAAAATACAGTGTTTAAAATGGCCTGGTTTGTCTCTTTGGGGAACAGATACAATTAAAAGTGGGTTTTTTCCCCCCAGACTTTGAAATATAACTGTGAGCAAAACAAGATAAAAAAATGAAACAGCTAAAGTCCAAGTTAGTTATTGTGTGTAGTATTTGTGTATGCTTTTGTTTTATTTATTGTGATAAATGTACATATAATGAAATTTAACATTTTAAACATTTTGAAGTGTATAGCTCAGTGGCATTAAGTACGTTCACTTTGTTGTGCAAACATGTATATCCTTTTGTATTAGTCGGCTAGGGCTGCTATAATAAAACAAACACAGACGAGGTGGCTTAAACAACAGAAATTTATTGTCTCACAGGTCTGGAGGCTAGAAGTCCAAGATTTGAGAGTTAGGTTTGGTTTCCACTGATTCCTGTCTCCTTGCAGATGGCTGTTTTCTCACGGCCTTTCCTCTGAGCCTGCATCCCTGGTGTCTCTGTCTCTTCTTATAAGGACACCAGTCATATTGGATTAGGGCCCTACCCTTATGACCCTATTTAACCTTAATTATCTCCTTACAGGCCCTATCTCCAAATACAGTTACATTGGGAGTTAGAGCTTCAACATAGGAATTTAATGGGGACACAGTTCAGTCCATAACATCTTTTATGTAGTGCTTCTAATTTATCTCCCAGAAAACCTGCCATCATCATCAATATATTAGTTTCCTAGTCTGCTCTCACAAATTATCAAAAACTAGGTTGCTTAAAATAATGGAAACTTAATTCTATCACAGTTCTGGAAGCCAGAAGTCTGAAGTCTATCACTGGGCAGAAATCAAGGTGTCAGCAGTGATGATCTCTCTCCAGACTCTATAGGAGAATCTGTTCCTCGCCTTGTCTCAATTCTGGTAGCTGCTGGCATTCCTGGCTTTGGCTGCAGTCTTTAAGGCCAGTGTTTTCAAATCTCTTTCTGCTGTCTTTACCTTCGCTGTGTATAGTCAGATGTCTCCATGCCCCCTTCTTTATAAGGATACATGTGATTGTATTTAGGGCCCATCCAGATGATCCAGGATAATCTCTCCATCTCAAAATCTTTCACTTAGTCACATCTGTAGAGGCACTTTTTTTTCTTTTGCCATATAAAGTAAAATTTACAGGTTTGAGGGAGTAGGATGTGGATATCTTTTGTAGGACCATTTTTTAACCTATCATACTGAGCAACTCATAGTAGACTTCTGATGTTCCCACTTTGATTTATAGTTTGTAATAGGTCTCAGTATCTAGTTCTGGGTGGGTAAAGGCTGGTGGCAGTGGGTGGCAGAATATTCTCATCTCTTCTAGACATTATGCAAAAAATTCTAGGCCTGTGTTCTCAGGGGGTGGTCCCAGAAGTGTCAGCATCAGCATCACTTTAGGAACTTAGAAATACAAATGATCAGGCTTCAGTCTTAGACCTGCCAAATCAGGAACTCTGAAGGTAGGGCCTAGCCATCTCTGCATAACAAGCCCTCTGGGTCATTCCAGTGCACCCTGAAGTTTGAGAAACACTTTTCTAGATTATTGACATTATCAGTATTAAAACCATATTCCCTATCCTCTCCAAAGTTTTTCTGCTTAATGCTAATACTTAAATTAGTCTAGGATTTATTGTCCACAAACTTTGTTTTCTGTAGAGATACAAACATTTAGTACCAAATCTTGGTACTGATAATCAGTGAAATTAATTCATTTACTCAATAAAAGTTTGCACTGGGCTAATTTTTGTCAGTTGTATTTTATTTAGATGTAGTCATTTTATAAAGTAATGTTACTGGGATCCAGAAGTGATATGAATTTTTTCTCTAGTCCTTGAAAATGTGGATAAACTCATTAGCCTGAATTTTACTTTATCTTCTGTATCCCTGTGTACATTTGGGGATACAATACAAAATTTGTAATCTTTCATTCTGCCTACATTGTTAGGCTTTTATTATGTGCTATCCAGTGAAAGTGCTGAAGTGAGATAAATTAATTCTTTTCCTCAGTGTGTCCACATTGTAGCTCAGAAAACACACAGGTAAACAGAATTGATATAGAGCTATCACTAGTTGCTATCACAATTGAGAAACACAGCTTTACATAGTTGAAGAAGTTAAAGAAGCATCTGCCAGGATGACTGAGCTAAATATCGAAAAACTAGTAGAGAGGTGTTAGCAAGGTTAAGGAGAGATAGAAAATAGGTATAGTTCACCATGTGAAAAGGCAGGAAAGCTGAGAGAGCATATGGGCTCTTCTGGGAGTTGAAGGGGTTTAGTATAGTAGAAACGTGGAGTGAAGGGGAGAGTAAAGATTGGGGTTAAATAGATGAGGCTTAGGTCATTGATGAGTACTGTTGAAGGCCTTGAGGCATAGATGTGATGTCTTCAGGGTAGCCATTGCAAAATGATCACTTACATAGTTTTGGGAAGGATGAATTTGAGAGGATAGTGAGTCTAGAAATAGAACAGTTACAGTAATCTAGGTGAGAATAGTAGTAGCTATGGTGGTGCCATTTTTTGAGAATAAAAATTCAGAAGAGGAGCAACCTGGTTTTAGGAATGGGGGAAAGGTGATGTGTAGAGTTCCGGGTAAGATATATTGAGTTTCATCATTTGTGAAGTGTGATAAAATTAGGGGTGGGTAGATTTTTGACAAGTAAATTTTCAGTGGAGTGTTGGGGTGGAGGTCACCTTATACTAGATTGAAGGCTAAATTGAGGAAGCAGGAGAGTATCAATATACACTATTCTCTAGAATAATCTTTCCTGGCATTTAGTAAGTATTTAATCAGTGTTAGCCATTATTATGGCTATTAGCATACACTTTTATGCCATCTCATTTTTTTTTTTCTTCAACTTTTTGGTGTATTTTTTGGTATGTATGTAATAATATTAGATAAGCATTGATATAGATAGAAGTGTGTGTTTTATTAACAAGTAATAATTTTATTTATGCTATTGCCATACTATTAGTATTAATGAAAACAAGAGAACTAAAAAGTTTGTTTCTCATTTGAATAGATGATTGTTCCTCAAAAAATGGTACTTAGCAATAGTTTCCTGAAGATTACTGTAATAATTCAATTTATAGTTTTTAATTTAAAAGAATAGTGTATCATAGATGTATTTATTCATACCCGAAGGAAAAAAACTAAATGATTGCCTTTACATGTATTCTTTCAGGTTTGATTTAATTTCGAATGAGATTGTTCTTGCAACGAGATGTTAATAAGACAAAATCAAGGTAAGTAGAAGACAACTTTGTTAAATATTACATATCAAAGTAGGAATAATACAAAAAATTTATGTTTAAAAAGCGTGCCTCCAAATCCAAAATCAATGAGTTTTTAAATTAAATTTTGAAATACAAAGAACCAACTTTTTGATGCACTTGGTCCAGTTGATTTGATGGAAGTGAAAATACAGCTGTCAAATTGTGAAACTAAAGTATGTAGTTTCCAGTGACTACTAAACATGTTCAGAAATCAAGTTGATGTTTGGTTTAGCCACTCGGAAACCAGTTCAGTAAGAGATTTGCTAGGTTGCTTCAGTGTTCCCTTCTTAGTGGGTTATAGTACTTGAGTAGTCTTTGCTTTTGTAAGTTTTACTTTCTTATTTCCATTAACAAAGAAAGCACTTCTACAGTTGTTTAAATTTGCCAAATTATGACTTCTTTATGTTAATATAATGTTCAGAGTTATAAATGATTGTTTTAATTTTTTTGTATCTCTACCGAATGACTTTTCTAATTTAGCATTCTGATTTATTTTCATTTTCTAAGACTGTTGACTTCAGAAAATTGAATTGTGATCATGTACTTTTGGTCTGATATGTGAAAGATTGCTTTTTTAATAATATAAGTTTTTGAAATGTTAAAAAGGTGCATTTACTATCTGTTGGTAAGTGAACATGGCTTCAGGATATAAACAGATTAAAAAAGAATACTTTGATTACATTGCAGTTAAGTTGGGTCTTTCTAAATCTAACTAGATGTTTCAACTGTCAAGAACTTGCTGATCTCAATGGTTAAAAAAAAAAAAGAAAAAAAGCCTAGGATGAGAAGTGCTGTAGTTGAATAATGTGCAGTTAAATAGTGTATTCTCAATTAGTGGTTTAGGCATAATCTGAAGGAAAGTTTCCATTTTATTGGTATTATGTAGTAATAATAGTAGTGGTAGTGTGGAGAATACTTATCGTATTAAGTGCTTCTCGCGCCTTATTAATCTTTATGGTACCTCCTATAGGGCAGGTACTGCTGTCTAGAAAATTTTTATTTTTTGGTTAATAGTGAGCTATTTCTTTTTCTTTAGAAACTTTATTTTCACAGCATTTATTATAAGGAACACTTGCCTGTATATCTTTCTGAAGGGGAGAAGAAGCTAGATTTTTGTACTTAAAGTCTTCTAGTGATTTTTGTTTGCTAGTTGAATATGGTGTCTATTAGAATGTTTGTTCTGATTTCTTACAAGTTAGATATTGCTCATGGGGTGACACTGGTTTAACTTATTCTGATTTTATTCCAGCACAATTATATATCACTTTTCTTTTTTGGTTAAGGTATAATTTACATTTTTATTAAGTTATGTATGGTAAAATGTACAAAATTTAAAGTATAGAGCTGAATGAGTTTTTATGTATATGTTCACATGTATAACCACCATGTAATTTAAGATGTAGAACACTGTCATTGTCCCAGAAAGTTCCTCGTGCTCTTTCCTTTCCAATCCAATAGCCTTTCCCCCAAGGTAAGCATCTTTCTGAGTTCTGTCAGGATAGCTTAGTTTTACCTGTTCTTGAACTTTATGTACCTAGAGTTATATAATATGTACTCTTTTGTATCTGGCTTTTTTCATTCAACATAATGTTTCTGAGTTTCCTCCATGTTGTTATGAGTACCAGTAGTTTATTATTTTTTATTGCTGAGTAATATTCCATTGTATGAACATAATACAAATTTTTATGTATTTTCTCTATAATTTTGTTTATTGTATTCTCCATGACTCTGACCTCACTTGCCAACTTTCTACACTGCTTTCCTTCATCTAGTTGTCTCCTTCATTGTCCCCCATCACCTGCACAATAAAATGTAAACTCATAACATGGTATATAATGATCTCACTGCAGCTATTCCAGAATGCCTAGAATTATCTGAATAAACCAAATATGATGTTCATAGTGTTAGTTTTAGTTCTGTGTATATGTTGTCACTCTTGCCTACCCCCTTGCCTCCCCAACTGCTAATATATTTTCTCCTGGTTGTCAGCTAATCTCCTGAAATAGTCTACCTCAAGCATCATCTTGTCCTTAGAGCCAGACCTGCCATACTGCAGTAGTCTTTTTCTTACTAGACTGTGAGCTCTTTGAAGGTAGATACCATCCATGTCTTATTTATCTTAGTAGCACAGTGCCAGAGTACTGTGTATACTCAGTGATTTGTTAAACATAGAACAGCCAACAGAATTCTCTCTCTAACACTAGGGGCTCAGAGTACTGGCTGGAATGGGATGAGAGCATTGGCACTTCAGTTGCTGTTGGACTATAGGAAGGAGCCAGTGAAGGCAATCCAAAAGTAACATTATAGGCATTTTGGAAAGAGAAATAAAATATCCTCCTAGTCTTCTTTCAGTCCGGTTGGAATAAAATGGCTAATAATGTTCTTAGTCCAGACCTTAAGGAAGATTGAGTGTCGTTGATTTTGATTACTCTTTCCAAATAAAGGCATTAATCCATGCTATGGAAATTGGAGTATTTGCTACTAGAAGTATTCTCTTTGTGAGTTCCTACTAGTTATTTCTTTCATTTAAAGATTTTAAAAGATGTGTTAGACTAATACAAGTAGAAGATTAAGAAGACTGGTCACATCTTTAAGAAGTGAAGAAAACTTTTCCTCATTTTCCTGGGGGTAAAAAACTGTTGGAGTGGAAGAAAAAATTGAATCATAGTCTGGAATGGTAACATTTTTGATTCCTATAGCTTAGGAAGCTTGCTGTTTGCTGAGAAGTATTTTTAAAGATTATGTTTTATCATTATAGATCTGTAATTTATATAAACAATATGCTTTCTTAAGAAATGAAACTTTAAAAAAATTTTAAAGCATTTTGCGCTAGTTTTCTTCTTTGAGGTTTGGAATTGGGCTAGTTGGGTTGGCTATCCTAGTCACTTGGGTGGTTTTTATGCCTGAAGCTTTATTGCCATCTAGCAAGTCCAAAGCAAGGAGAGGTTCTTCCCCACTGGGATCAATTTGTTGCTTTCCCTCTCTGCAGCTTCTACCATAAAGCTTGAACACAGAGTTGGGCATTGACCCCATCTCATGCTGTTCCTTCTGTCTCCCTGCAAGGATTTTTCTTAGACACAGATTCTTATCAAATGTAGAACCTTGGTTATTTCTTTTATCTCATCCTGGATGTAAAGTGTGTTTAGTTCTCTTTTTGATAAAATTTGAGTATTGAGAGAAGTTTACCCTTGAGATTGCTTGACTTATGTGTCTCTAAGAGATTTTAGATTAGTTTTTCTTCTCAGAGGCTGACAGGTATACCTCGGTTTCAGACACTTCCTCTTCATTTTGTACTTCAATATTTAACAGTCAGATGCTGCTAAGCTTTTTTATTTTGCAGAATTCGTGAATCCAGGAATTTAAAGTTCTTTATGAATGTCTTATATTAGTTTAATTTCATTAATTTCCAAATTAACCTTTCCGTGCTTCCATTCTTTAGTAGTACTGTAGATGTGCTTCCCTTTGTTGTACTGTGAAAAAGAAAACTTTTTAATTAATGAAATTGTTTGTTTCTAATTCTAGATAAGATTGCACAATGTACATTCAGCCTTTTCCAAATATATTGCCAAGTAACATTTAGTATTTTCAAAGCTTTATCTTTTTATATAAAAGCCACATATGCTTATATGTATAAGCAGACAGTACAGAAATATTTAAAATAAGAAGTAAAACTCTCCTCTCGCTCAGCCCTGTACTCCCCATAAGTTGTCCAAAATGGCTGGTATGTATTCTGCCTTGTTTTGTCACTGTTTTCCAATATGTCTTGGACATTTTTTTCATATATGCATTACATGTAATATAACTGTTTCCTTCTTAATAAACACTTGGGTAAATCTCAGGGGGTTTTTTGCTGCTAGAGCAGTGCTGCAGTAAATATTCTTAACTATATCATTGTGATTGTGTGAGAATGTCTATAGGATAACTTGTAGCAATGGATTACTGGGTCAATGGGTGGTTACACTTTAATTTCTGATATATATACTGCAAATGAGATTGTACCACTTAATATTCTATTAGCAGTTTTTGAGAATATTTGTTTTCCCAGACCCTGATAAATATTAACCAGTGTTTTAATCTTTGCTAGTCTGATCATTGAAAAGTGGTATTTATTTGACTGTGCATTTCTTTGTGAGATTCTCAAAGGCTTGAAATATCACCTTCATCATAGCTTAATCCATTGAGAACATATAATTTGCAAAAGGTTTTTTTTTATTGTTAAATCCATCAATTAACATACCTTCATGTTTTATGTACTGCCTTCAGTTACTTAATATTGAATAACCAGATTGTCTTCTTTGTTCCCTTCATAAAGCTATTTATTTAGGATAACTATTTTCTTATGATGAATTTCTTTATAGTTTGCTACAAACTAATGTTAGCATAGTCTGTAGAAAGAAAATAAAAGCCATTACTAAGTATTAGGTAAATTAAGTCTAGATTAATAGCATGCTGCCAAAATCTGTTGTCTCTTGGAACTCAGGCATTTGAAAACTTTCCTTGTTTGTCATCATTTTTTTGCTGCCTTCAGCAGTAAAAATAAAAAGTGGCAAACGTCATTCAAATATGTAAACAGTAAACCATAAAACTGTCCTGTCAGACCAAACAGTTTTGGAATTGCTGTAGTTTAGTCTTCTATAGTAGGTCTAAACTGTAAATAAAGGTGCTAAATAAAACAAGGCATTCAGTAAGCCTTTATTGAAACCTAACGTTCTAGGCACTATGCTATATGTTAAGTATGCATTGGTAATTAGAATCTCAGTTCTGTATAATTAATTATGTCATGAACAGAATACTGACTGGTATGTATAGGGGAGTATAGTGGGACTAAGGAGGGAATTTTGAAGGAAGATAATGAGAAAGGCTTTATAGAAGAGGTGATATTTGAATTGTACCCTGAAGGAAAGAATAGAATTTTGATTGTAGGGTGACCTTGGGAAAATATGGACAGAGAGGGTGTAAACTGAAGCTCTTATTTTAGTTTCCAGAAATTATTTTGTATAACAGTTTCATTTAACTGGATGTCCATATTGTCAGAGTTACTGATATTTTCTTAAGTGTACTCAAGTTTACAATTTACTACAGCCTAGGAATTCATTGCTTGAACTACTTCCTTGTTTGGCTTTTTCAAACTTTTTTTTACCAAGTCTGATTTTGAACCCACCAAGAAATAAATTATACTGTAAAAGGCTCCATACTGATCATTAATTTAAATATTATAATATTACATTTAAGGGTATGAGGTTCATAATAAGAAAAGAAAAACAACTGGCTTGAGGTCAGGTAGATAGTTGCAAAGATGGAATTAGAACCTGTCTTCTGACCTCTGATCTACTGTTCTTTTGAGATGACCATTAAAGCAGACATTTGAAACCTTTTAGAGTCTTCTAGCTAGGCTGAGGACTGTGGGCCTGTCACGCTATGGTAAATATCTGTTTAATGTTTTGTTGATTCATTCAGTGTTTTATGCACTGGTTGCTATAGTTAAATTGGTTGTAGCTCATACTTGATACTAGTTACTAGTCTGAGGAGGAAAGATGACTAAATATGTAATTACAATCAAATGTGATTAATGTTGTGATAGTCTGTGTCCTGGATTACAAAGACCATGTCTGTTTTATTTATTGATATATAAGCACTTAGGACAGTATGTTTATTAAATGATAAAGTTTTATTGAATGACTAAATGGAAATGTGGAAAGGCCTCCCAGAAGAAGTGACACTTAAACTAAAACTTGGAGGAACTTTTGGTGATTTGTCTAGATAAAAAGTTGGGGAAAGACTGTTGTTAGTAGAGGAAGTGGCACGTGGAAAGGATGAGAGGTAAGAGAAAGGGAAGATTGGTGGAACTGAAAGAAATATGGTATGTCTTGAGTGTAGTGTTCTACATGCAGTAAGGCTGAGAGGGGTGGCTAGTGTCAAGAGATAAGACAGAGTAAGGCTTGAGCTATTTTATTGAGGGTCTTATAAGTCACTTTAAGGAAGTTGGATTAACAGAGTAATGAGATGCCATTCAAGGAGTTTAAGTGTGAGGACGTGATGTGATCAGATCAGGGTTTTAGAAATGTGGAGAATTAAAATGGAGAACAAATTAGTGGAGAAGCTAGGTTGGAATCAGATTGACCCATTTGTAGGGGGAGGCTGCTGGCCTGACTTTAGAGTGGTTGTAATGGAAAAGCTGTAGTTGGATTTGAGAGAGATTTAGACAAGAAAATAGATCAGCTTTGGTGATGAATTGTAAAGGAATTGGTGGTAGGAGAGTAAGGAAGGAGTTGAGGATGATATCCATGTTTCTGGCCTGGCAGTCGTGCGATATTCACAGATAGGAATGGTGGAGAAGAAGCAGGTTTATAGAGAACAAGAGCTAAATTTTAGCTATAGTGAGCTTGAAGTAGCTCAAGACATCTGAGTGGAAATGTCAGGTGGCAGTTAGATGCAGGAGACCTGTAACTTAAAGAGATCTGAGAGTCATCAGCATTAAATCTTCATAATATCTCACAAATTTATTTTTT
Source organism: Monodon monoceros (assembly GCF_005190385.1). Lineage (NCBI taxonomy): Eukaryota > Metazoa > Chordata > Mammalia > Artiodactyla > Monodontidae > Monodon > Monodon monoceros. The sequence goes on from NW_021703774.1 coordinate 101,425,028, forward strand.
CTTTTGATCTCTCTCTGCAAGATACTACAAAGCATCTTTATATATGAGCTATTCAGTTGACCTAAAGATTGTTGAAAATGAGTTGCTCCATATAAATTTATGAGCTGCTGTTTTTATTAGATTCTAGTCTCTGCTTACTCTTAATTAAACAAGATTTAATACCATTAATGAACAATTAATCATACTATTGATGGCAATAGTCTTACTAAAGATACTTGAATAGCCTAAGGATATATTAAATGTGTTAAATCTTGGATTTCCATTAATAGTGTCTAATACATATTAGCTAAATATGAACTCTGATATTTGATAATTTAGATATTTTCCTGCCTGTGTAACAAAGTTTAGGTTAAAATGGTCATGAAGTCTTTTTTTTTTTTTAGTATTTATTTATTTATTTTCTTTCTTTTGGCTGCGTCTGGTCTTAGTCGTGGCACGCAGCAGCTTCGTTGAGGCATGCGGGATCTGTCATTGCAGCGCACATGGGCTCTTTGTTGTGGTGCGCTGGCTTCTCTCTAGTTGTGGTATGTGGGTTTTCTCTCTCTAGTTGTGGTGCGCGGGCTCCAGAGTGCGTGGGCTCTGTAGTTTGTGGCACGCAGGCTCTCTCATTGAGGCACGCGAGCTCAGTAGTTGTGGTGTGCGGGCTTAGTTGCCCCGCGGCATGTGGGATCTTAGTTCCCCCACCAGGGATCAAACCCGTGTTCCCTGCATTGGTAGGCGGATTCTTTACCAGTGGACCACCAGGGAAGGTCCTGGTCATGAAGTCTTTAGGTTAATTGTGATTCAGCAAATCATTAGGAAAAAAGGTATATGTGACAGTAGGACTTCGCCTACTTTGTTCACCATTGTGTATCACCATCTAGAGCTGTTCTTGGCACAGAGGAACTCAATAAACATTTGCTGAATAATCAGTCAATGTTTACATATAACGTTTAATATCTAATCAAATTTTATTTTTAGTCAAATGACAGGCGTGGCAGACAAGTTAGTTCTTCCAACTTAAAAGATTATTCTTTTACTTGAGTAATATTTCCCCCCTTAAATTACCCTGTAACCATTCATATTTATACTGCCTTCCTTCCATTCCAACAAACATATTTCACTTTCTAATCAGAAATATTTTTTTAATAAATTTATTTTATTTATTTATTTTTGGCTGTGTTGGGTCTTCGTTGTCGTGCATGGGCTTTCTCTAGTTGTGGCGAGCAGGGGCCACTCTTCGTTGCAGTACGCGGACTTCTCACTGCGGTGGCTTCTCTTGTTGTGGAGCACGGGCTCTAGGCGCGCAGGCTTCAGTAGTTGTGACGCCCAGGCTCAGTAGTTGTGGCTTGCGGGTTCTAGATTGCAGGCTCAGTAACTGTGGCGTACGGGCTTTAGTTGCTCCACGGCATGTGGGATCTTCCCGGACCAGGGCTTGAACCCATGTCCCTTCCATTGGCAGGTGGATTCTTAACCACTGCGCCACCAGGGAAGCCCTAATCAGAAATATTTTTAATGACATTATTGAAACATGTCTTCTACTAAAATCACAATCAGTTTGGATACTTTCATTTTTGTATTCTAACATCACCATATTTAAACTGAATTAGTCACCTTTACTCTCAAAACCTGTTCTTGCTAGCGCCCCATTCTCTTGTCATTGAGACCAAAATCCCTCTGAATATTTACATTGCTTACTTTCTGTCTTAAAGATTTGGTCAGTTACTAGGTCTTTTTGCTTTTACCTTGTCAGTGTAATGTGTATCTTTCCATTCCCATTGCTGTTTTGTTTATCCTCTCTATTGTATTCATCTGAGAATGATATGTCTTTGCTCACTTCATTTTATTTCTGTAAGATCATTTGATTCAGTGTTTTAGGAAGTTACCCTAATTACATTATTTGCTCAAAAAAAAAATTTAACAACTCCTTAAGGATAAATGTTAATTTTTATTTATTTATGTTTTTTGGCGGTACGCGGGCCCCTAACTGCTGTGGCCTCTTGTGTTGGGGAGCACAGGCTCCGGATGCGCAGGCTTAGCGGCCATGGCTCACGGGCCCAGCCGCTCCGCAGCATGTGGGATCTTCCTGGACCGGGGCACGAACCCGCGTCCCCTGCATCGGCAGGCAGACTCTCAACCACTGCGCCACCAGGGAAGCCCCAAATTTTAATTTATAGATCTTACATTCAAGAGCTTTCAAATTCATGTTCCAGTCAACTTTAATGTTTCATCTCCTACTATTTTTTTAAATAAACATTTTGCTGTAGCCTAATTGATTATCATTGTTCTTGGAAAATCCTGACACTTTCACAGTTACTCATATCACCACTCTCATCCTCAGTTCATCTGTACCCTTGAAATTTAACTCATCCAAGAAAGTTCACCTTAAATCTTGGCTCTGTCTTGAGGACAAAGTCCCTAGGAAGTTACTTTCTCTGTGTATCTGTGATGATTGTAAACTGAACAACCTATTGATTCAATGAGTTAAAAGCATGACAAGATAATAAATAAGATACTAAATAATAACATCTCCTACAGTACCCTTAGCAGGTGATAGGTTCTTATATTTTTTGACTGATTAAAACTTAAACTATGATAACCTTAGATTTATTTCATAAACAAAAGTTTATATAGTGTTTACTGTCTCCACAGTTGACAAACAAGCAGATTTTTAAAATCTGATTGATTAAAACCAAAACCATGATAAGCCCAGATTTCTTTTTTTTAACATTATATAGTGCTTACTATATGCCAGGCATTGTTATAAGTACTTTATAAAATATCAACTCAATCCTCAGTTTCCAGATAAAGAAACTGGGATACAATGAGTTTAATTGACTTAGCAGTGGAAGGGCTGAGAATTGAATCAGGTAGTCTAGCTTCAGAGTTTGTGCTCTTAAAGGCTTTTTATACTGCCTCTCATAAGAGCTGTGGAATAATTTTGCTATGAAGAAAAGAAACCATGCGTAAAAAGGTGTAATCAAATATGTAGTATTATCTCATTTAGACTCTCACTCATTTCTCCTTCACCCTCAGGAGAAGGTATTATTTTGGAGCAATAATACAGTATTGTTGCCCAACTACTCTCATTGGTAATTTTATTTCTTTTTTATTTTTTTCATTGATAATTTTAAAAACATTAATGTTGATACACTTTCACACTTAGAAAAGTTACTAGGTAGTATAAAGTGCTCCTCTGTACTCATACCCAGATTCACCAGTTAACATTTTGCGACATTTGTTTTATTTGTGTTTCCTTTATCTGTAATCTATACACGTATTTATTTGTTGTCATTTTTCTCCTGAACTATTTGAGACGAATTTGCAGACATCATGTCCACTTATCTGTGAATACTTCAGTATCTATTTCCTAAAAATAAGGACTCTGTCAGGAAATGTACCATTGGTGCAGTATTATTGTCCTATCTAACCCATAGCTCATGTTAAAACTTTACCAGTTGTTTCAGTAATGTCCTTTATATCATCTTTTATTTCTCTTTAATGATCTTGGCATTTTTGAAGAGGGCAGTTTAATTTTGATGTAACTGTAGCTTCACATGCAGTTAAAAGAAATAATACAGAGATCCCTGTACCCTTTACTTAATGGTAACATCTTGCAAAAACCGCAATACAATATCATACCCAGGATACTGACTTTGATATAGTCAAGTTATGGAACACTTCCCTCACAAGAACCCCGAGGGATGCCTTTTTATAGCCAACTTGCTTCCCTTCCCCTGGTCCCCTAATCCCTTGTAACTAGTAATCTGTTTGCCATTTTTATAATTTTGTCATCCCAAGAATGTTGTACAAATGGAATCATACAGTATATAATCTTTTGGTATTGGCTTTTTTCAATCGGCACAATTCCCTCAAGATTCATACAAGCTACTGTGTACATCGATTCGTTCATTCCTTTTTATTCTGAGTAGTATTCCACAGTGTCAGTGTACCACAGTTTATTCACCTATTGAAGGATGTCTGGGTCAATTCCAGGTTGGGGATATTATGAATAAAGCTAATATGAACATTTGTGTATAGGTTTGTATGTAAACATCAGTTTTCATTTCTGTAGAATAAATGCCCAAGAGTGCGATTGCTGGGTTGCATGCTAGTTGCATGTTTAGTTTTATCAGAAATGGCCAAATTGTTTTCCAGCAGTGTATAAATGATCCAGTTTCTCCACATCTTTGCCAACGTTAGGTGGTAGATGTCACTTTTTTTTTTTTAGCCATTTTGAAAGGTGCGTAGTGATATCTCAGTGTGCTTTTTTTTTAAATTTATTTTTAAATTTATTTTATTTATTTCTTTTTTATGGTACGTGGGCCTCTCACTGTTGTGGCCTCTCCCGCTGCGGAGCACAGGCTCCGGATGCTCAGGCTCAGCGGCCATGGCTCACGGGCCCAGCCACTCCGCGGCATGTGGGGTCTTTCCGGACTGGGGCACGAACCTGTGTCCCCTGCATCAGTAGGAGGACTCTCAACCACTGCGCCACCAGGGAAGCCCTCAGTGTGCTTTTAATTTGCATTTCCCTAATGGCTAATGATGCTCAACATCTTTTCCTGTGCTCATTTGCATTTTTATATTCTCTTAGGCAAAATATCCGTTCATGTCTTTCACCCATTTTCTTATTGGGTTTTTTTGTTTTTTTTATATTGAGTCTTGAGAGTTATATACTCTACCCACTAGTCCTTTGTCAGATACGGGGCTTGTAAATGCTTTCTCCTGTTCTGTAGCTTGTGTTATCTTCTTAACACGGTCCTTTGCAGAGTAGAAGTTTTAAATTTTGAGAGGCCCATCATTTTTTTCTTTTTGAATTGTGCATTTGGTGTCAAGTCTAAGAACTCTTTACCCTAGATCCCAAAGATGCTTTTTGTTTTGTTTTGTTTTCTAAAAGTTTTATAGACTTGCATTTTACATCCAAGTTCATAGTGATCCATTCTAAATTAATTTTTTACAAGTTGTAAGACTTAATTCAAGGTTTTTTTTTTTCTTTGCCTATGAGCATCTAATTGCTCTAGGACCATTTTGTTGCAAAGGCTACCTTTCCTCTGTTGACCTGTTTTTGGATCTTTGTCGAAAATCAGTTGGGCATATACTGGTGTGGATCTATTTCTGGGTTCTCAGTTCTGTTCCTTTGATCTATATGTCTATCCAATAGCATGCTGTTTTGACTACTGTAGCTGTATAGTAGGCCTTAATTTAGGGTAGAATGATTCATCCCACTTTATTCTTACAGATTGTTTTAGCTATTCTAAGGCCTGTATCTTTTCATATAAAGTTTAAAATAAGCTTACATGTATCTACCAAAATCTTTCCTGGGATTTGATAGGATTTGCATTAAACCTATAGATTGATTTGGGAAGAATGAAATTGAAATCTTTACTATATTGAGTCTTCAATCTATCTTCCATTTATTTAGGTTGATTTTTTTCATCAGCATTTGTAATTTCAACATACAGATATTTTACATGTTTTGTTAAGTTTGTACCTGAGTGTTTCATTTTATTTGGATTGATTGTTAGTGGTGTGATTTTAATTTCAGATTCTGTATGTTCATTGTTAGTATATAGAAATGCAATTGCTTTTTTTCCTTTGAGGGAAAATTCACCTAAAATACATTATTAATTTTAAAGTATAAAATTCAGTGACCTTTTAGTGAATTTGCAATATTGTGCAACCATGACCTCTAACTAGTTCCAAGATACTTCGACACTCCCAAGGAGGAGATCCTGTACCCATTAAGCAGTCACTCTTCATTCCTCCCTCCTCCCAGCCCCTGGCAACCATGAATCTGCTTTCTATCTCTGTGATTTTCCCTATTCTATATATTTCATGTAAATAAGATCATACAGTATGTAACCTTTTGTGTCATGTTTATTTCACATAATGTTTTTTAGGCTCATCCACTTTGTAGCAGATGAGTACTTTATTCCTGTTTATGCCTGAGAAACATTCTATTGTATGACTATGCTAATTTCTTTATCCATTCGTCTGGTCTGTGGATGGGCGTTTGGGTTGCTTACACTTTTAGGCTATTGTAAATAGTGCTGCTGTGCACATTTGTGTGCCTTTGTTTGAATATCTGTTTTTAATTCTTTTCTATATATACGTAGAAGTGGAATTAATGGGTCATGTGATAATTCTGTGTTTTAACTTCTTGAGGAACCGCCACACTTTTCCATGGTGACTGCACCATTTTGTATTCCCACGAGGAATGTACAAAGATTCCTATTACTCTGTATCCTTGCTAACACTTATTATTTTTCAATATTTGGGTTATAGGCATCCTAGTGGGTATGAAGTGGTGTCTTATGGTGATTTTGGTTTGCATTTCTTAAATGACTAATGAGGTTGATCATCTTTTCATGTGCTTCTTGACCGTTTATAGATTGTCTTTGGAGAAATGTCTATTTAAGTCCTTTGCCCATTTAAAAAATTGGATTGTTCATCTTTTTGTTGTTGAGTTGTAGGGATTCTTTTTATATTCTGGAGACTAGACACTTATCAGAAAAATAATTTGCAAATATTTTCTCCCACTCTGTAGAGTGTCTTTTCATTTCTTAATGTGCTTTGATGCACAAAAGTTTTCAATTTTGATGAAGTCCAATTTATTGTTTTGTTTTTTGTTGCTTTTGTCATATCTAGGAATCCATTGTGAAATCCAAGGTCACGAAGACTTATTCCTATGCTTTCTTCTAAGAGTTTTATAATTTTAGCTCTTATATTTAGGTCTTTGATCTATTTTGAATTAATTTTTACATACGGTATGAGGTAGGAGTCCAACTTTATTATTCCTTTGGATGTGGATATCCAGTTATCCCAGAATCATTTGTGGAAGAGACAAGACTTTTCCCATTCAGTGGTCTTAGTGCCCTTATTGAAAATCAGTTGGCTATTGATGAATGGATTTATTTCTATACTTTCAATTCTATTCCATTGGTATATCCTTATGTCAGTACCACATTTATTACTGTAGCTATGTAGTAAGATTTGATTTCGGAGATTGAGTCCTCTTTGTTCTTCTTTTTTAAGATTGTTGTACTGGCTATTTGGGATCCCTTGCAAATTCATATGAACTTTAGGATCAGCATTTCTTTTTTTTTTGCAGTATGCGGGCCTCTCATTGTTGTGGCCTCTCCCGTTGCGGAGCACAGGCTGCGGACGCGCAAGCTCAGCGGCCATGGCTCACAGGCCCAGCCGCTCCGCGGCATGTGGGATCTTCTCGGACCGGGGCACGAACCGTGTCCCCCGCATCGGCAGGCAGACTCTCAACCACTGCGCCACCAGGGAAGCCCCAGGATCAGCATTTCTATTTCTGACAAAAGCACTGTTGGAATATTGATGAGGATTGCACTGAATCTGTAGATGGCTTTTAGGTGGTAGTATTGCCATCTTAACAATATAAAGTCTTCCAGACCATGAACACAGGATACAGGATGTGTTTTCATTTATTTATGTCTTCTTTAATTTCCTTTAACTATGTTTTTTAGTTTTTTGTATTAATTTGCTTCTTTATTTAAATTTTTCGCAAGTGTTTTATTCTTTTTGAAGCTATTGTAAATGGAATTTAAAAATTTCATTTTCAGATTTTTCATTGCAGCTGATTTTTCTATATTCATGTCGTATATTGCGGTTTTTTCTGAACTTGTTTATTAGCTCTAATAGGTTTTTTGTAAGTGTGTGTATTATTTAGGGTTTTCTTTATATGAGATCATGTAGGCTGCAAGTAGAGATAGTTTCTTTCTTTCCGATCTGGATGCCTTTTATTCCTTTTTCTTTCATGTTTGCCCTAACTACAACCTGTTATACAATGTTGAATAGAAGTGGGAAGAACAGACTTCCTTGTCTTGTTCCTGATCTTAGTGGGAAAGTCTTTTCAGTCTTTCACTATAAAGTGTGATGTTGGCTGTGGGTTTTTCATAGATAGTCTTTATCAGGTTGAGGAACTTCCCTTATATTCATACTTTATTAAGCGTTTTTGTTATGAAAGCGTGTATAATTTTGTCAGATGCTTTTTCTGCTTTTATTGAGATGCTCTATTGGTTTTTGTTTTTCAATCTGTTAATGTGGTATGTTACATTGGTTGATTTTCTTATATTAAACTACCATTCAATTCTGGGATAAATCTCAAATGGTCATGATACATAATCATTTTAGTAGGTTATAGATTTATTTTGCTAGTATTTTGTTTAGGATCTTTGCATCCATATTAATAGGGAATCTTGGTCACTAGTTTTCTTTTCTCATGATGTCTTTGAAATCAGTTTAATGCTGGCCTTATAGAGTTGTTGGAAAGTGTTTCCTGTTCTATTTTTGGTAGAATTTGAGAAGGATTGATTATTAATTCCACTTGAAATGATTGGAACAGTTCACTAGTGAAACCATCTGGTCTTGGGCTTTTTCTTTTAGGGAGATTTTTGATTACTGAATCGATCTCTTATTATAGGTCTTTTCAGATTTTCTGTTTCTTCTTGAGTTATTTTTGGTAGTTCATGTGTTTCTAGGAATTTGTCCATCTCACCTAGGTTATTAACTTGTTACTATACAATTGATTGTAGTATACTCTTATACCCCTCTTACTTCCATGAGGTTGGTAGTAGTGTCCCTCTTGCATTTCTAATTTTAGTAACTTGAGTTTTCTTTTTTTTTTCTTGGTCAGTCTAGCTAAAGCTTTTTCCGTTTTATTGATCAAAGAACGAATTTTTGGTTTCACTGATTCTGTTATTTTTCAGATCTCTATTTTGTTTATTTCCACTCTAATCATTATTATTTCTATCATTTTGCTAGTTTGCAGTTTAGTTTTGTTGTTGTTCTTTGATGTGTAAAGTTAGGTTATTGGTATGACATGTATCTTTTTTAATGTAGGCTTTTATAGTTATAAATTTTCCCCTGAATACTGCTTTTGCTGCGTCCCATAAGTTTCAATACATTGTGTTTTCATTTATCTCAAAGTATTTTCTTATTCCCTCATGAGATCTTCTCTGGTCCATTGCTTGTTTAAGAAGGTGTTTTTTATTTCCACATGTTTGTGAATTTTTTAGGTTCCCTTCTATTACTAATTTCCAGTTTTACTCCATGTAGTCGAAAAAGATACTTCGTATGAGCGCTCTCTTTTTAATACATGGAGACTTATTTTATGGACTAACATATGGTCTGTCTTAGAAAGTGTTCCATGTACACTTGAGAAGATATGTATTCTACTCTTTTTGAGTGGAATGTTTTGTATATATCTGTCAGGTCTAGCTGACTTATATTGTTGTCGAAGCCATTTATTTCTTTATTGATCTTCTGTTGGATTTTTCTATCCGTAATTATGAAACTGGGGTATTGATGTATCCAGCACCTGTTATTATAGAACTGTCTTTTTTCATTTCTGTCAGTTTTTCTTCATATATTTTAGGTCTTGATTGTTAGGCACATATATGTTTATACTTGTTGATTTTCATAATGAATTAACCCTTTCATCAATATATAATGTCCTTTGTTTTTTGTAACAGTTTTTGTTTTGAATTCTATTTTGTCTGATATTAGTATTGCAACTGTGGCTCTTGTTTGGTTGATACTTGCGTGGAATATCTTTTTCCATCCTTTCACTTTCCATCCTGTGTATTTCATTAAGTGTGAATCTTGTGAACAGATATAGTTGGATCATTTTTTTAAATCATGCCAATTGCTGCCTTATCATTGGTGAGTTTTGTTTAGAGTACTTACTTATAAGTGAGGACTTTTGCTATTTTGCTGTTTTTTGTATACATATCTTACAACTTTTATTCCTTATTTCCTCTATTACTGCCCTTTTAAAAATTGTAGTTTAAAAAAAACCTATATAACATAAAATTTACCATCTTAACCATTTTAAGTGTACAGTTCCAGAGTATTAAGTGTATTCACATTGTTATGAAACAAATACAGAACTTTTTCATCTCGGAAATCTGAAACTCTATACCCATTGAACAACTCCCTTTTTTTCCCCTCCTTTCAGTCCCTGGTAACTATATTCTACTTTCTGTTTCTATGAATTTGACTACTTTAGATACCTCATACAAGTGGAATCACCAATATTTGTCTTTTGAGACTAGCTTATTTCACTTAGCATAATGTCCTTAACGTTCATCCATGTTGTAGCATGTGACAACATTTTCTTCCTTTTTAAGGCTATATAATATTCCATTCGGTGTACATACCGCATTTCCTTTATGCATTCATTTGTCAACTGACATTTGGGTTGCTTCCATGTCTTGGCTATTGTGAATAGTGCTGTTATGAACATGGGTGCACAAATATCTCTTCAAGGCTCTTTTAAAATTTCTTCTGGATATATACCTAGAAGTGGGATTGCTGGATCATATGATAGTTATATTTTTAAGTTTTTGAGGAACCTCCATACTGTGTTTGCACCACTTTATAATCCCAACAGTGCACACCGTTTCCATTTTGTCCACATCTTCATCAACATATATTATTTTGATAGAACCATCCTACTAGATATGAGGTGATACCTCATTATGATTTTGATTTGCATTTCTCTGATAATTAGTGACGTTAAGCATCTTCATATACTTGTTGGCTATTTGTAGATCATGTTTGGAGAAAGGTTTATTCAAGTCCTTTGTCCAGTTTTGTAATTGGATTGTTTGTTTTTTGTTGCTATTGAGTTATATGAGTTCTTTACATATTCTAGATATTAACTCTTTATCAGATATAAAACTTGCTAGTATTTTCTCCCTTTCTGGAGATTGCCCTTTTTTTTTTTTCTGTTGATTGTATCCTTTCACGCACAGAAGTTTTTAAGTTTGATGTACTTCCATTTGCCTCTTTCTGCTTTCGTTTTCTCTGCTTCTGGTGTCATATCCAAGAAATCATTGCCAAGTCCAATATCATGAAGCTTTTCCCCTATGTTTTCTTCTAGGAGTTTTATAGATTTAGGTCTTACATTTAGGTCTTTGATCCATTCTGAGTTAATTTTGTATATGGTATGAGATGAGTCCAGCTTCATCATTTTGTTTGTGTTTATCCAGTTTTCCCAGCACTAGTTGTTGAAGATACTATCCATTCTCCAGTGAGTGGTCTTGGCATCCTTATTGAAGATCATTTGACCATATATATGGGTGTGTTTCTGGACTCTCTCTTCTATTCCTTTGGTCTATTTGTCTGTTTTTATGCCAGTACCAGAATATTTTATTTACTGCAGCTTTGTGATATATTTTGAAATCAGGACGTATGAGACCTGCAACTTGGTTCTTCTTTTTCAGAATTACTTTGGCTATTTGGGATCTCTTGAAATTTAATATAAATTTTAGGATGAATTTATCTACTTCTGCAAAAAATTAAATGCTACTGGGAATTTGATGGTGATCGAATTGAATCTGTTGATTGCTTTGGACAGTTTGGATATCTTAAATAAGTATCCCAATCCATGAACACTGGATATCTTTCAGTTTATTGTTCTCTTTCATTCCTTTCAGCAGTATTTGTAGTTTTCATTGTACAAGTCTTTCATCTCGTTGGTTAAGTTTATTCCTAAGTATTTTACTCTTTTTAATGCTATCATAAATGAGATTGTCTTCTTACTTTTTTTCAGATTGTTCATTGTTAGCGTATAGAAGCACACCTGATTTTTGTGTGATGATTTTATATCTTATAACATTGCTGAATTTGCTTATTAGTTTTGAAAGTTTTTTGTGGTATATTTCAGGTTTTTTACATAAGATTTTGTTGTCTGTGAATAGAGACAATATTTTGGTTTCCTTTCCAATTTGAATGTCTTTTATTTCTTCTTCTTGCTTAATACCTCTTGCTGAGTCTTCCAGTACTATGTTGAATAGAAGTAGCAAGAGCATACGGCTTTGTCTTGTTCCTAATCTTAGAGGAAAAGCTTTCAGTCTTTCACATTTAGCATGATATTATCTGTATGCTTTTCAGAAATGGACTTTATTATGTTGAGGTAGTTTCCTTCTACATGGTATCAAGTTTTGTCTAATGTTTTTTTCTGCATCAATCGAGATGATCATGTTTTTGTCTGTTCTGTTAATGTAGTGTATTATATCATAGTACATTGATAATTTAGTTTATCAATTACATTGATTGATTTTTACATGTTGAACCATCTTTGTGTTTCAGGAGTAAATCTCACTTGGTTGTATAATAATTCTTTTAATGTGCTGTTGAAGTCAGTTTGCTAGTATTTTGTTGAGGATTTTAACATCAGTATTCATCAGGGATATTGAGCTGTAGTTTTTTTGTGTCTTTGGCTTAGGTATCAGGGTAATGCTGGCTTCCTTTTCAGTTTTGGGGGAGAGTTTCAAGATAATTGGTGTTAATTCTCCTATAAACATTTGGTAGAACTTCCCAGTGAAGCCATCCTGTCCTGGGCTTTTCTATCTTGGGAAGGTTTTGATTACTGCTTTAATCTCCTTACTAGTTATGGATCTGTTTAAATTTTTTATTGCTTCATGTTTCCATTTTCAGAGGTTGATTGTTTTTAGGAATTTATCTCTTTTTGGTTATCCAGTTTTTTGGTGTACAGTTGATCCTGGCATTCTCTTATAATTCTCTTTATTTCTGTGGTATTTTAAGTCCCCTTTCATTTCTTATTTAGTTATTTGGGTCTTCTTTTATTCCTTAGTTAATCTAGCTAAGGACTTGTGAATTTTGCTGATCCCTTCAAAAAGTCAATCCTTTTTTTCCCCCTTGTTTTTCTGTTCTCTGTTTCACTTATCTTTGCTCTAATCTTTATTAATTTTCTTCTGCTAGTGTTTTTCTTTTCTAATTTCTAGAGGTGTGAAGTCAGGTTGTTGATTTAAGATCTTCTTTTTTAATGGAAGTACTTAAATCTGTATACTTACCTTTTAGTACTGCTTTCATTTGTCTTAAGGTATTTTTTAATTTCCCCTTTTCCTTTTTTCTTGACTCACTGGCTGTTTAAGAATGTGTTGTTTAATTTACACAGATTTGTGGATTTTCCAGTTTTCTTTGTGTTGTTGATTTCTAGTTTGATTCCATTTCATCAGAAAAGGTATTTGTGTCATTTGCATCTTTTTGAATTTGTTATGATTTGATTTATAGCCTAACATGTGGTCTATCCTGGAGCATGTTCCATGTGCACTTGAGAAGAATATGTTTGTTGTTCTTGGGTAGATTATTCTGTGTATGTCTGTTAGGACCTACTGGTCTATAATGTTGTTCTCTATTTCCTTATTGATAATCTATGTTGTTGTTCTATCCATTACTGCTTTCTTTTGTGTTTATCTTTTTGTTGTGTATCACTTTGACTTCTCATTTCCTTTTATGTGTATTTTTCAGTTATTTTCTTGTATTTACCTTGACAATTACAATTAATATCATATACTTATAATAATCTAGTTTAAATTAATACTAACTTTGTTTCAATAGTGTAAAAACTCTGTTTCTATTCCGTTCCATTGGTCCTCTGTTTTGTTGTTACTGTCCCATGTTACATCTGTATATATTAATACTGGCTTTTATGTTTACCTGTGGAGTTGCCTTTCATTATTCTTTCTTTTTATGACTTTGAGTTGCCATAAAGTATCCTTTCATTGCAGTCTGAAGGACTCTCTTTAACATTTCTTGTAGGGCAGGCCTACCAATGATAAACGTTCTCAGCTTTTGTTTATCTGGAATTGTCTTAATTCCTCTTTCATTTTTGAAGTATAATTTTGCTAGGTATAGAATTCTTGGTTCACAGGTGTTTTCTTTCAGCACTTTATAAATATCATGTCAGTGCTTTCTGGCCTCCATAGTTTCTGATGAGAAAGTACCTTTTAATAAGGACCTCTTGTCTATGATCACTTGCTTCTCCATTGCTGCTTTTATTATTCATTCTTTGTCTTTGAATTTTGACAATTTTATATTAATGTGACTTAGTCCGGATCTCTTTCTATTTATCCTACTTGGAGTTTGTTGTGTTCCTTGTTTGATTAGATTCATTCCTTTTCAGGTTTTAGATGTTTATGGCCATTAATTTTTGAAATATTCTTTCTACCTCTTCACTCCTCTACTTCTTTGTCTGTCATTATAAATGTGTTGGTACACTTGGTGGTGTCCACAGGTCTCTTAACCTCTGTTCATTTCTCTTTATTGTTTTTTCTACTCAGACTGCATAATTTCATTTGACTGATTTTCACATTCAGTAATTGTTTCTTCTGCTTGCTCAAATCTACTTTTGAAGCCCACTAGTGAATTTTTCAATTTAATTATTGTGGATTAGTGTGGTGAGGCTGGACATTCTTGCCTTTAGAAGATTTTATTTTAGGAGGAAAGCATTCAGTCTTTGTACCATTAAATATAATGTTAGCAATAGGTGTTTTTAGATGTTCTTTTTCAAGTTGAAGTAGTTTACCTTTATTCCACTTGTTGAGAGTTTTTATTATGAATGAGTGTTGGGTTTTCAATTGATATGCTCATGTTATTTTAAATAATTTTCCAATTTGTAATTCTCCAGTGAAACTATCTTGGCCTAGAGATTTCTTTTTGGGGAGTTTTACAATTTAAATTCAGTGCCCTTAAGAGTTATTGGGGTATTAAAATTTAATTTCATATTTAGTGAGTTGTGGTTGGTTGTGCTTTTCAAGATGTTGGGCCATTTTTTTTTTTGACCACAACAAAAGCAACAGTGATTGCAATTACCAAACATGAAACACACTCATACTATGTCATAATATTGACATTTAGTCCATTAATCCTCCACTGTAACAGCTCCTTTACTTTGCACTGAAAATTGATTTGTATATTTTTTGCCTCTGAGTCCTTGTGGGATTTTTCTTTATTCAAACAGAAAGTCAGAAACATTATAATCATCCTCATCAGTTCACTCAGTCCCATGCAATTAATTATTTTTTCATCTTGATCTTTTGTTAGCACTTTTATGAATTCATCAGTTTTCCACTAGAGTTTGGAAAATGCTTATTCATTCAGTTCAGCAGTATAGTCAGTTACCAGAAACCTGTACTTGTCAGAGTCCTTTCCATGAATTCCTTGAAGATGAAACCCTTTTATAGGAACATTTTTGCAAAAGCATAAGAGTACACCCAGAACTGTCTGTAGATGACAAAACACTTAAAAATGACTACGGTTAAAGATTTGATGAAAGTTCATAATACACTTGACAAGGAAATTTGGTTATTTCTGAGATATACATTTTAAAGTAATAACTAGAATTATGACTTATAACATTATACCAGAACATATAAGATTTTTAGAAATTTCATGTAATGTCTGAAACGTTTATATTAACATGTTTCCATACAAATAACTCAAAGAAAGTTTAGTACTAGTTGTTTTGTTTGATTTTTTATACTGCAGGTTCTTATTAGTCATCAATTTTATACACATCAGTGTATACATGTCAATCCCAATCGCCCAATTCAGCACAGCACCATCCCCACCCCACCATGGTTTTCCCCCCTTGGTGTCCATATGTTTGTTCTCCACATCAGTGTCTCAACTTCTGCCCTGCAAACCGGTTCATCTGTACCATTTTTCTAGGTTCCACATACATGTGTTAATATACGATATTTGTTTTTCTCTTTCTAACTTACTTCACTCTGTATGACAGTCTCTAGATCCATCCACATCTCAACAAATGACTCAGTTTCGTTCCTTTTTATGGCTGAGTATTATTCCTTTGTATATATGTACCACAACTTCTTTATCCATTCGTCTGTCGATGGGTACTTAGGTTGCTTCCATGACCTGGCTATTGCAAATAGTGCTGCAATGAACATTGGGGTGCATGTGTCTTTTTGAATTATGGTTTTCTCTGGGAATATGCCCAGTAGTGGGATTTTGCTGGGTCATACGGTAATTCTATTTTTAGTTTTTTAAAGAACCTTCATACTGTTCTCCATAGTGGCTGTATCAATTTACATTCCCACCAACAGTGCAAGAGGGTTCCCTTTTCTCCACACCCTCTCCAGCAATTGTTGTTTGTAGATTTTCTGATGATGCCCATTCTAAGTGGTGTGAGGTGATACCTCATTGTAGTTTTGATTTGCATTTCTCTAATAATTAGTGATGTTGAGCAGCTTTTCATGTGCTTCTTGGCCATCTGTATGTCTTCTTTGGAGAAATGTCTATTTAGGTCATCTGCCCATTTTTGGATTGGGTTGTTTGTTTCTTTAATATTGA
>NW_021703774.1:101441255-101558755 GCF_005190385.1 Monodon monoceros
TTGTTGAGCAGCTTTTCATGTGCTTCTTGGCCATCTGTATGTCTTCTTTGGAGAAATGTCTATTTAGGTCATCTGCCCATTTTTGGATTGGGTTGTTTGTTTCTTTAATATTGAGCTGCATGAGCTGTTTATATGTTTTGGAGATTAATCCTTTGTCTGTTGATTCGTTTGCAAATATTTTCTCCCATTCTGAGGGCTGTCTTTTCCTCTTGTTATGGTTTCCTTTGCTGTGAAAAAGCTTTGAAGTTTCATTAGGTCCCATTTGTTTATTTTTGTTTTTATTTCCATTACTCTAGCAGGTGGATCAAAAAAGATCTTGCTGTGATTTATGTAAAGAGTGTTCTTCCTATGTTTTCTTCTAAGAGTTTTATAGTGTCCGCTCTTACATTTAGATCTCGAATCCATTTTGAGTTTATTTTTGTGTATGGTGTTAGGGAGTATTCTAATTTCATTCTTTTACATGTAGGTGTCCAGTTTTCCCAGTACCACTTATTGAAGAGACTGTCTTTTCTCCATTGTATATCTTTGCCTCCTTTGTCATAGATTAGTTGACCAGAAGTGTGTGGGTTTATCTCTGGGCTTTCTATCTTGTTCCATTGATCTATGTTTCTGTTTTTGTGCCAGTACCATATTGTCTTAATTACTGTAGCTTTGTAGTATAGTCTGAAGTCAGGGAGTCTGATTCCTCCAGCTCCGTTTTTTTCCCTCAGGACTGCTTGGGCTATTCGGCGTCTTTTGTGTCTCCATACAAATTTTGAAATGATTTGTTCTAGTTCCGTAAAAAATGCCATTGGTAATTTGATAGGGATTGCATTGAATCTGTAGATTGCTTTGGGTAGTATAGTCATTTTCACAATATTGATTCTTCCAATCCAAGAACATGGTATATCTCTCCATCTGTTGGTATCATCTTTAATTTCTTTTATCAGTGTCTTACAGTTTTCTGCATGCAGGTCTTTTTTTTCCCTAGGTAGGTTTATTTGTAGGTATTTTATTGTTTTTTTGTTGCAATGGTAAATGGGAGTGTTTCCATAATTTCTCTTTCAGATCTTTCATCATTAGTGTATAGGAATGCAAGATATTTCTCTGCATTAATTTTGTATCGTGCAACTTTACCAAATTCATTGAGTACCTCTAGTAGTTTTCTGGTGGCATGTTTAGGATTCTCTATGTATAGTATCATGTTATCTGCAAACAGTGACAGTTTTACTTCTTCTTTTCCAATTTGTACTCCTTTTATTTCTTTTTCTTCTCTGATTGCCACGGCTAGGACTTCCACAACTATGTTGAATAATAGTGGTGAGAGTGGACATCCTTGTCTTGTTCCTGATCTTAGAGGAAATGGTTTCAGTTTTTCACCATTGAGAATGATGTTTGCTGTGGGTTTGTTGTATATGGCCTTTATTATGTTGAGGTAGGTTCCCTCTATGCCCACTTTCTGGAGAGTTTTTATCATAAATCGGTGTTGAATTTTGTCAAAAGCCTTTTCTGCATCTATTGAGATGATCATATGGTTTTTCTTCTTCAATTTGTTAATATGGTGTATCACATTGATTGATTTGTGTATATTGAAGAATCCTTGCATCCCTGGGATAAATCCCACTTGATCATGGTGTATGATCCTTTTAATGTGTTGTTGGATTCTGTTTGCTAGTATTTTGTTGAGGATATTTGCATCTATATTCATCAGTGATATTGGTCTGTAGTTTTCTTTTTGGTAGTATCTTTGTCTGGTTTTGGTATTAAGGTGATGGTGGCCTCATAGAATGAGTTTGGGAGTGTTCCTTTCTCTGCAGATTTTTGGAAGAGTTTGAGAAGGTTGGGTGTTAGCTCTTCTCTAAATGTTTGATAGAATTCACCTTTGAAGCCATCTGGTCCTGGACTTTTGTTTGCTGGAAGATTTTAAATTACAGTTTCAATTTCATTACTTGTGATTTGGTCTGTTCACATTTTCTGTTTCTTCCTGGTTCAGTCTTGGAAGGTTATACCTTTCTAAGAATTTGTCCATTTCTTCCAGGTTGTCCATTTTATTGGCATAGAGTTTCTAGTAGTAGTCTCTTAGGATGCTTTGTATTTCTGCGATGTCTGTTGTAACTTCTCCTTTTTCATTTCTAATTTTATTGATTTGAGTCCTCGCCCTCTTTTTCTTGATGAGTCTGGCTAATGGTTTATCAATTTTGTTTATCTTCTCAAAGAACCAGCTTTTAGTTTTACTGATCTTTCCTATTATT
This sequence comes from Monodon monoceros, assembly GCF_005190385.1. Classification (NCBI taxonomy): domain Eukaryota; kingdom Metazoa; phylum Chordata; class Mammalia; order Artiodactyla; family Monodontidae; genus Monodon; species Monodon monoceros. The sequence goes on from NW_021703774.1 coordinate 101,443,487, forward strand.
TTCTTTGTTTCTTTTTCATTTTTTTCTGCACTGTTCTTTATGATTTCTTTCCTTCTGCTAGCTTTGGGTTTTGTTTGTTCTTCTTTCTCTAGTTCATTTAGGTGTAAGATTAGATTGTTTACTTGAGATTTTTCTTGTTTCTTGAGGTAGGCTTGTATAACTTCCCTCTTAGAACTGCTTTTGCTGCATTCCATAGGTTTTGGATCATCGTGTTTTCATTGTCATTTGTCTCTAGGTATTTTTTGATTTCCTCTTTGATTTCTTCAGTGATCTCTTGGTTATTTAGTAACATATTTTTTAGCCTCCATGTGTTTCTGTTTTTTACGTTTCTTTCCCTGTAATTCATTTCTGAACTCATAGCGTTGTGGTTAGAAAAGATGCTTGATATGATTTCAATTTTCTTAAATTTACTGAGGCTTGATTTGTGATCCAAGGTGTGATCTCTCCTGGAGAATGTTCCGTGCACTCTTGAGAATTAAGTGTAATCTGCAGTTTTTGGATGGAATGTCCTGTAAATATCAATTAAGTCTATTTGGTCTGTTGTGTCATTTAAAGCTTCTGTTTTCTTATTTATTTTCATTTTGGATGATCTGTCCATTGGTGTAAGTGAGGTGTTAAAGTCCCCCACTATTTTTGTGTTACTGTCGATTTCCTCTTTTATAGCTGTTAGCAGTTGCCTTATGTATTGAGGTGCTCCTGTGTTGGGTGCATATATATTTATAATTGTTATATCTTCATCTTGGATTGATCCCTTGATCATTATATAGTGTCCTTCCTTGTCTCTTGTAACATTCTTTATTTTAAAGTCTATCTTATCTGATATGAGTATAGCTACTCTAGCTTTCTTTTGATTTCCATTTGCATGGAATATCTTTTTCCATCCACTCACTTTCAGTCTGTATGTGTCTCTACGTCTGAAGTGGGTCTCTTGTACACAGCATATATATGGATCTTGTTTTTGTATCCATTCAGCAAGCCTGTGTGTTTTTGTTGGAGTATTTAATGCATTCACGTTTAAGGTAATTATCGATATGTATGTTCCTATGACCATTTTCTTAATTGTTTTGGGTTTGTTTTTGTAGATCCTTTTCTTCTCTTGTGTTTCCCACTTAGAGAAGTTCTTTTAGCATTTGTTGTAGAGCTGGTTTGGTGGTGCTGAATTCTCTTAGCCTTTGCTTCTCTGTAAAGTGTTCAATTTCTTCATCGAACCTGAATGAGATCCTTACTAGGTAGAGTAATCTTGGTTGTAGGTTCTTCCCTTTCATCACTTTAAGTATATCATGCCACCCCCTTCCGGCTTCTAGAGTTTCTGCTGAGAAATCAGATGTTAACCTTATGGGAGTTCCCTTGTGTGTTGTTTGTCGTTTTTCCCTTGCTGCTTTCAATAATTTTTCTTTGTCTTTAATTTTTGTCAATTTGATTACTGTGTGTATTGGCATGTTTCTCCTTGGGTTTATCCTTTATGGGACTCACTGCGCTTCCCGGTCTTTGGTGGCTATTTCCTTTCCCATGTTAGGCAAGTTTTCGACTATGATCTCTTCAGATATTTTCTCTGGTCCTTTCTCTCTCTCTTCTCCTTCTGGGACCCCTATAATGCGAATGTTTTTGCGTTTAATGTTGTCCCAGAGGTCTCTTAGTCTGTGTTCATTTCTTTTCATTCATTTTTCTTTATTCTGTTCCGCAGCAGTGAATTCCACCATTCTGTCTTCCAGGTCACTTATCTGTTCTTCTGCCTCAGTTATTCTGCTATTGATTCCTTCTAGTGTAGTTTTCATTTCAGTTATTGTATTGTTCACCTCTGTTTGTTTGTTCTTTAATTCTTCTAGATCTTTGTTAAATATTTCTTGCATCTTCTCGATCTTTGCCTCCATTGTTTTTCCGAGGTCCTGGATCATCTTCACTATCATTATTCTGAATTCTTTTTCTGGAACGTTGCCTATCTCCACTTCATTTGGTTTTTCTGGGGTTTTATCTTGTTCCTTCATGTGGTACTTAGCCCTCTGCCTTTTCATCTTGTCTATCTTTCTGTGAATGTGGTTTTTGTTCCACAGGCTGCAGGATTTAGTTCTTGCTTCTGCTCTCTGCCATCTGGTGGATGAGGCTGTCTAAGAGGCTTGATGGGAGGGACTGGTGGTGGGTAGAGCTGACTGTTGCTCTGGTGGGCAGAGCTCGGTAAAACTTTAATCCACTTGACTATTGATGGGTGTGGCTGGGTTCTCTCCCTGTTGGTTGTTTGGTCTGAGGCAACCCAACACTGGAGCCTACCTGGGCTCTTTGGTGGGGCTAATGACAGACTGGGAGGGCTCACACCAAGGAGTACTTCCCAGAACTTCTGCTGCCAGTGTCCTTGTCCCCACCATGAAACAAAGCCACCCCCCGCCTCTGCAGGAGACCCTCCAACACTAGCAGGTAGGTCTGGTTCAGTCTCCCCCAGGGTCACTGCTCCTTCCCCTGGGTCCCGATGCACACGGTACTTTGTGTGTGCCCTCCAAGAGTGGAGTCTCTGTTTCCCCCAGTCCTGTCGAAGTCCTGCAATCAATTCCCACTAGGCTTCAAAGTCTGATTCTCTAGGAATTCCTCCTCCCATTGCCAGACTCCCAGGTTGGGAAGCTCAGAACCTTCACTGCAGTGGGTGGACTTCTGTGGTATAAGTGTTCTCCAGTCTGTGAGTCACCCACCCACCAGTTATGGGATTTGATTTTATTGTGATTGCACCCCTCCTACTATCTCATTGTGGCTTCTCCTTTGTCTTTGGATGTGGGGTATCTTTTTTGGTAATTTCCAGTGTCTTCCTGTCGATGATTGTCCAGCAGCTAGTTGTGATTCTGGTGTTCTCTCAAGAGGGAGTGAGAGCACGTCCTTCTACTCTGCCATTTTGGTTCCTCTCCCTGGGCCATTTAATCAAATTGTTAAAGTTATGTTTGTAAGTTGTTCATAGTATGCCCTTAATTATCCTTACAATGTTTAAAGGGTCTATGGTGATATCTCATTTCATTATTAAATTGACAAATTTTTTTTTAATCTTTATCATTCTTGCTGGAAGTTTATTAATTTTATTGATTTTTTTCGTATAACTAGCTTTTTGTTTCAGTGATTTTTCTGTTTTCAATTTCATTTATTTCTGCTGTTATACTTATTATTTCCTTCTTTTTGCTTGCTTTGGATTTATTCTGCTCTTCTTTTTCTTTTCAAATGTTACATTTAATGGTATAAATTTAAGTTTCCCTGTCAGCATTGCTTTAGCTGCATCTCTTATATTTTGATAAGTTGTATTTTCATTTTCATTAAGTTCTCGTTTTTTTTTGTTTGTTTGTTTTTGTGGTACGCGGGCCTCTCACTGTTGTGGCCTCTCCCGTTGCGGAGCACAGACTCCGGATGCGCAGGCTCAGCAGCCATGGCTCACGGGCCCAGCCACTCTGCGGCATGTGGGATCTTCCCGGACCGGGGCACAAACCCGTGTCCCCTGCGTCGGCAGGCAGATTCTCAACCACTGTGCCACCAGGGAAGCCCTAAGTTCTCATTTTTTAAATTTTCTTTGAGAATATTTGAGCCATGGATTATTTAGAAGTATGTTGTTCAATTTTCAGTTGATAGAGATTTTCCTTTTATTTTTTCATTACCAGTTTCTAGTTTGATTACCATTCTTTTAAATTTGTTCAGGTTTGTTTTATTGCTGAGGGTATTGTCTATCTTCATAAATGTTTCATAGGCACTTGGATAAAATATCTATTTCTCTGTTGCTGGTTGGAATGTTTTAAGTATTTCAGTTAGAGCCTGTTGGTGGATCGTTTTCAGATTTTTTTATATTCTTGCTGATTTTCTTTAGTAGTTGAATCAGTTGCTGAGAGAAGAGTGTTAAAGTCTCCAACAGCAATTGTGGATTTGTCTGTTTCTTTTTAGTTTTATCAGTTTTTGTTTAGTGTATTTTGAGGTTGTGTTGTTTGGTATAACACATTTAGGATCATTGTCTTCCTGGTGGGTTGATCATTTTATCATTATTTAATGTCCCTGTTGATCACTAGTAATTTTCTTTGTTTTTAAGTTTGTTTTACCAGATATTAGTGTTTGCGTGGCATATCTTTTTCCATTCTTTTATTTTCAGCCTGCTTATGTCACTGAATTTGAAATAAGTTTCTTGTAAGCTGTATATAGTAAGGTTGTGTTTTTTTTAATCTACTCTGTCATTTTCTTTCTTTTGATATATTTAGATTATTTACATTTAAGGTAATTTTTGATGTTTTCTCTGGTTGTTGTTACTCTTTTCTTGCCTTATGATGGGTTACTTAAACAGTTTTTTAAGGGTTCCCTTTTTGTTCTGTGTGCAATGCATTTTTGATGTCTCTCTGTATGTCCTAATCTCTCTTTATAAAGACACCAGCCAGACTGGATTAGTGCCCACCCTAGTTACCTCTTTTTAACTTAGTTACCTCTTTAAAGGCCTTGTCTCAAATATGACTACATTCTGAGGTACTGGGGCTTAAGGCTGCAATATATGATTTGCGGGAGAGGTGGGGTGGAGACGTAATTCAGTCTATAACAGTAAGTTTCAAGTGTTCTCCTATGTAACTGAATTAAAGAGTTAAATGAAATTATTTGGAATTGTTTTTTTCTAACCATTTTAAACCATTCTCTTAGAGTGTAATAACAAGGTGTGAGGCATCAAGTCAGATATGTAAGTTTCAGTTTGCTGTGGCAAGTAGGTATGCATCTGTGTCATCTGAGAGGTATATTAAAGTACTTAGAACAAAAGTCGTAAATCTGGGAGGCAGTTATAGCCTTGTTTTATATCATTTATGATACAAATTTGTTTTAAAAATTCATTTTGACCCATTTTAATTATCATTATGATGTTGTCATAAAGAAACAGTAAATGTTTGTAGTATATGCCAGATTTATACAAGTCAATCTGGAGATAGTTACTGTTTAGGCACCTGAAAGTGAATGATAGAACAGTTAATGTTGTAGAGATTTATATTATTCATATGTAGTAGAAATAGTAGAATTACTAATAGAAATTAGTAGAAATATTAAATAAGCTTTTATCTTTTGTGCACACAATGATGGCTAGGGAAAGGCTACTCAGAAACATGCAGTATGTCTAGATAAGACAATTGAAGTTAATAAAAAGAAAGTTTGCTTTGTTTAATTACCAAAATTGACTGATTGCAGGCTTTATTATTCACTTATAGTTAGTCTACTTTATCTGTATCTCTTCATTAGTATTCAAGCACATTCTAGTTGCTTAAAAACACAGTGTATATAACAAAAGACATGGTGCATGTTCTCTTCGAACTTCAGTTCAGTGGGAGAGATACATTAAACAATGATAATATCAATTGAATATTTGAAAGATATTAGTGCTCTGAAAGGAACAGTTCTTCAAAAGCATATGATAAAGGAACTTGACAGAGTGTTTGAGGAAACCTTTCTAGAGTAAGGGATGTTTAAGCTTTGATCTGAAGGAAAATTATGAGCTAAGGTTAACTGAATTTATGTGATAGAGGGCTGGGGAGAGGAGAGCAGAGGATTCCAGACCAAAGAAACTCCATCTGCAGAGGCTTTGTGATGAGAAGGAATATGCTGGGAAATTTGAGAGGGCCAATGTAGTTGAATCCCTGAAAACTGTTAGGAGGAAAGTGTGTGACAAGACTAGAAAGGTAGGCAGGGTCCAGCAAAGCCATTTCAGCTATGTTAAAAGATTTGGGGTTTCCTCTGTCTTGAGACAGAGGAAAACATTGTGTTCCACAGAGGAGTAATGAACTTGAAGAGATCACTCTGCCGATATGTGTGAAGAATTGGTTAGAAAGGAACAAATAGATCCATTGAGAAAGCGCAGATGCATTAATTTTGTAAAATTCTTTCTGCTTATGATAGTACACACAAAAAAGTAGTCACTCCAGGTACTGTTTTAGATAACAGGGGTGTATCAGTGAACAAAACATAAGTCTCTGCCCTCAAAGAGCTTACTTTGTAGTTGGGAAGAGAAAACAGATAATCAAATAACTATATCATCTTTCAGGTGTTAGTAAGTACTGTATTAGTACTTACTATTAGTAAGAAAGGTAAAACCAGATGGGGAGATAAAGAGAGACTGAGAGTGCTGTGTTATTAAGGATGGTCTAAGAAGAACTGAGGAGGAGATAACTGGAACTGAAGGAACAGATCTGCATATCACATATATTTGGAGGAAGAGTTCCAGGCAGAGAACACTAAGTACTAAGTACAGAGTATGTGGGGCCTGGTCAAGGAAGAGCAAGGAGGCCGGTGTAGCTGAGGTACAGTGAGAAGAGGGAGAGTGTTAGGAGATGAGGTCTAGGACTAAGTGCATTATAGTTGGGTTGGATGTGAACTATATAACACTTATCACTTTGATATTTTATATATATAGCTTTATACTAAAATTTAGTAATTTCTTTTGCTGGTAATTGTTCATGAAATTAAAATAGTATTATTAAACTTCTGGACTTAATTCCAGTGATTGGAGGGGGGAGGGGGGTTCCCCCACACCACCAAGCATTTCTCCAGATACCAGTTGGTGTCCTACTATTCAACTCAGTCCTGACACTATCTACCCAGAGACAGCATCAGATTCCACAATAAGGGTTTAGTCCAGAAGACTACACTCCCCCTCTGCCCAATCACACACACACACTTGCGATGCCATTTGCAAGCCCAGGTTGTCACCTATGCTTCTGACTAATTGGCTACAGTTTGGAGGTTGTCACGACCCTGTCCTTGGACTTCAGATGCCAGTTTCAAGGCCAGGTTTTTACCTGTTCTTCTGGCCAACTGGCTCTAAATCAGAGCTTCCCATGACCCCCTCATTGGGTTCAGTTAATTTGCTAGAGGGGCTCACAGACCTTCAGGAAATCCATTTGCTCACTAGATTACCACTTTATTATAAAAGGATATAATTCAGGAACAGCCAGATGGAAACGATGCATAGGGGTAAGTATGTGGGAAAGGGGCTCAGAACTTCTATGCCGTCTTCGGGTAAGCCCCTCTCCCAGTACCTCCATGTGTTCACCAACCCAGAAGCTCTCTGTACCTCATCCTTTTGGGTATTTATGGAGGCTGCGTCACATAGGCATGATTGATTAAATCATTCACCATTGGTGATTGATCCAACCTTCAGCCCCTCTCCCTTACCTGGAGGTCAGGGGAGTTGGGCTGAAAGTACAAAATCACACAGTTGGCTCCTCTGGCAATCAGTCCCCATTCTTAGGTGCTTGCCAGAAGTCCCCATTAACATAACAAAAGACACCTTTGTAGCTCTCCTGACAGGAAATGAAGGATTTTAGGAACTCTGTGCCAGAAACGGGAAGACCAAATACATGTTCCTTACTGTAAGTCACAATATCACAAATATTCTGTCATTTAACAACTTTTAAGAGCTACTTCTGTCTTCTTTTTAAATAAAAATATAGTCTTATCAAAAATACACAAATACAGAAGAGTAGTGTTGCTGCTTGAATTTCCTACCCCCTATACAAACCCCAAATTCACATGTTGAAGTCCTAATCCCCAGTACCTAAGAGTAGTACCTTATTTGGAGATAGGGTCTTTTACAGAGGTAATCAAGTTAAAGTTAGGTCCTTAGGGTGGATCCTAATCCAGTTATGACTGGTGTCCTTATAAAAAGGGGAAATTTGGACACAGAGACAGGTATAGAGGGAAGACAGTTTGAAACAAAATAGGAAGATGATCTACGTATGAGCCAAGGAGAGACCTGAAATAGATCCTTTCCTCACAACCCCGAGAAGGGATCAGCCCTACTGTCACCTTAATTTTGGAGTTCTAGCCTTAAGTCACCCAGTCTGTAGTTCTTTGTTACAGGACTGCTAGCAAACTAATACAGGTATTAACTGAAAAGCAGAAGTTTCTTTTTTTCTCTATTCTGACTCTCCTCACTCTCTCCCAACACTTACAAGGGTAGCAGATTGTTATGAAACCTTCGGGTCTTTTACTGTATGTGTTTTATTAATTTCTAGAGCAACTTAAGTCTTTTAAGAAAATATGGAATTAAAAAACAAGCAACATACACCTGAAACTAACACAACATTGTAAATCAACTATAGTCCAATAAAAATTTTTTTAAAAAGAGCAGCAAAAAGTAAAGTCTACAGCACTATATTCATAGTTACTTACTTTCTATGAAAAATTTAACTTTGAAACTGTAAGACCATCTCAGTAATACATACAACTTTTTTCTTAAAAGATTGACCTATTTTGTTTTGTTTTTAAACTTTTATACCAAGATACTTCACAATCTTATCTCCTTTAATTTATTACTTTATTAAGATTGATTTTTCCATTCCAGTATTATATTCCATTATAACCTTTTCTATTGCTTCTGCATGGTATTTTGGAAAAAGAATTTGCTACCACTTGGTGGCACTACTTGGCTTAAAAATGAATCAGATTGTCTGCCGTTAACTGTACGCCGTTCCACTTAAATGACTAAATTCAGAGGGGATCTATTTGATATTAAGCAACTTAATATTATAAATGTTTGGTCCTTATTTTGTAAATAAAATAATAATTGGTGTTGTAAAACTGCATTTTATTAAAATGTCATATGGAATATAAAAACAAACCAATCCTTAGTTTGATGGGGAGGGAAAGCCTACAGATTTTTGATAGAAACCTCCTTTATTTAGTCCAGGCATTATTTATATTCTGCCTTAAACCTCTATGTGTCTAAATTTTAGAAAAATATATTTTTAATATTAGAAGCAAACATCTTCAACTTTCCTTTAATATTAATATTTTCTAAGACGTGTATTTTATTTTGTCTTATATAAAACTAAGATATTAGATTTTTTTAGGTGATCAAAATAAATGACACATGTAGGAAAACAAATTTAAAGTATATTTTATTATGTCTTCCTGCAACATACTAAAAACTCAGGCAGTCATTTTTAATATATTTTATTTGTTTTATTTAATTAGGCAAAGGATCTTGAAGTGTAAGATGTGGAAAGTTATGATGTCCCCAGACATGATTTTTACTTCTAAACAATTGATATATAATACCATAAAGCTAAAGTATTTGTGTAATTATTGTTTTCTGGGTTGCATATACAGCATATAAAAGGTAATGCCCCATGTCTTTTTTTTTTTTTTTTTCCTCTTTCCGGGCCGTGCCACACGGCTTGCAGAGCTTAATTCCCCAACCAGGTATCGAACCTGGCCCCCCCCACAGTGAAAGTGCCAGGTCCTAACCACTGGACCGCCAGGGAATGGACCGCCAGGAATTCCCCACCCATGTCTTTTTCAAAATTGAAATATAATACATACAGGAAACTGTACTAAGTATACAGCTGAGTGAATCGTCACAAAGTAAACACTCCATGACCACCATAAATCAAGAAATAGAATACTGCCAGCAACCAGAAGCCTCCTATGCTTCCTTTCCCAAGCACTCTCCCTTTCCCATTTCCTGGAGTAACGACTACCTGGCTTCAAAGACGGTAGCTTTTTTTTAAACCTGTTTTTGGACTTTTATAAAAATAGAATTATATAGTAGTAGCATTTTGTCTCTGTCATGTTTGGGAGATTCATATATGTTATCAGCTACCAATATAACTGTAGCTCCCTTGTACTATTTTATCACCATTTATCTTTTTACTGTTGGACATTTGGACTGAGTAATACTGTCATGAACATTCCTGTAAATGTTTCATGGGGTACATGTGCAACATTTATGTGGGATATATACCGGAAGTAGAATAACTGGGTCATTGGTGTATGTATGTTCAAATTTAGAAGATAATGCAAGAATTGTTTTCAGAGTCATTGTACCTATCCCATCAACAGAATATGAGGATTCCTATTGCTCTGTATTCTCACCAACACTTGGTATTAATAGCCTCTTTAATTTTAGCCCTTCTGAAGGATACATTTCCGTGATTCCAAATGAAATTGAGTACTTTTTCTTGAATTTATTGGCCGTTTGGATATCCTCTTTTTTATTATTATTACTATTTAATATTACTATTTAATATTTAATAAAATAATACTATTTTATTAGTAGTAGTATTTACTATTATTATTACTATTTACTATTATTACTATTATTACTATTTAGCTTTCTATATTACTGATTTATAGGAGTTACATATTTTATGGATGAGCCCTTTTTTTCCTGCTGGAAAGGAACAGTAGGAAAGAACAGTTCTTTTCCTTCTGTTTTTAGGAGTTTTTATATATGCTAGATACAAATCTTCTGTTAGTTACATATGTTAAAAAAATATATCCATTTTGTCTTGATTTTCACCCTCTTAATGTTACCTTTTGATGAAAGGAAGGTCTTAATTTTAGTGTAGTCTGATTTATCATTGTTTTCCTTTATAGTCAATGCTGCTTGTGTCCTGTCTAAGAAGTCTTTCTCTGCTCCAAGAACATGAATGAAGATATTCTCTTATGTTACCTTCTACTATGTATCCTCTAGTGGTTCTCAACTAGAGGCACTTCACCCTGCCCTCATGCCACACCTTCCACCCCATGGGTAGGACATTTGGCAGTGTTCAGAGACATTGTTAGTTTTCACAACTGGGTGGGTGGAGTACTCCTGGCATCTAGTGGGTTGGCTAGGGATGCTACTAGACATTCTGCAGTGCACAGAATGCTAAGTATTCTACAGTGCACAAAAAAGTTAATTTAGCCTAAAGTTTCACTAGTGCTGATGAGGTTTAGAGACACTGTCCTAGAGGCTTTATTATTTTGCTTTCTACTTTCTATCTAGAATTGGTTATTGTATATTACTTTGTATGTTGTTTATGATGCATTTAGATTTACCTTCTACCTAGAACTTATTCTAGATATTATATGACATATAGAGGTCACCTTTTTTTTTTTTTATGGATGTACATTTTATGCAACATCATTTGTTGAAAAGATTGTTTCCCAGCTGCTCTGCAGTATTAACTTTGTAATAAATCAAGTGACCATATATGTATGAATTTGTTTCTGGGCTCTATTTTTTTCCATTGGTCTACTTTAACTACCCTTGCACCAAAACTATGCTGTTTTAATTAACATGGCATTATAACAAGTCTTCATGTTCAATGAGGCAAGTTTTCCTACCTTGTTCTTCTTGGCTCTTTGCAGTTCCATATAAATTTTTACTGTCACATTGTCAGTTTTACAAAAATTGAATTGAGAAGGAGTTGACATCTTTATGTTATTAAATCTTCCAGTCCATGAATGTCATATCCTTTCATTTATTTAGGTCACTGAGTCTCAAACTCTGTGTTCTCAAGATCCATTTAAACTCTAAAAAAACCTTTTTTTAATCTGGTTTTGGGGAGCAAGAATATCCTATCAAATATTTACATAAATAACATACTTTTGTTTTGGGGAACAAGAATATCCTATTAAATGTTAACATAAATAATATAATTTTGTGAAAAATATACTTTCCAAAACAAAATTTAGTGAGAATAGTGTTACATTTTTGCAAATCTCTTTTATGTCTAGTTTAATGGAAGACAGCTGGATTCTCATACCTGCTCTGCTTTAATCCGTTGAGATAGCACAAGTCGTATAGACTGGAAAACTCTGTTGTACACTGTGAGAGAATGAGAGTGAAAAAGGCAAATAAGGTCTTATTAGTAATATTATGAAAACAGTTGTGATTTTGAGAATCCCCTGATAGGGTTTCAGGGACCCCCAGGGGTCCACAGATCACACTTTTGGGAGCTGTTGCCCTAGAGATTGCAACATGCATCCTTGACCAGTAAGAGTCTAATTAATTTACCTTATATCTTTCCAGACAATGTGAGGAACCTAAAACACTTTAATTCCATTAATCACCCCCCTCACCCTTTGCTCGGTTTATTTGCTATAATACTCACCTGTTTTTAACTCCATATATATGTTATTTTTAAATTTTTTATTATTTATTTTTTTGTGTGGTACGCGGGCCTCTCACTGCTGCGGCCTCTCCCGCCGTGGAGCACAGGCTCCAGACGCGCAGGCTCAGCGGCCATGGCTCACGGGCCCAGACGCTCCGCAGCATGTGGGATCCTTCCGGACCAGGGCACGAACCCACGTTCCCTGCATCGGCAGGCGGACTCTCAACCACTGCGCCACCAGGAAAGCCCCTCCATATATATTTTAATCGCCATGAGACATCATCATTATTTTATGTCAGTATTTTAGATTTACCCAAGTTAACATTTTTAGCGCTTTTTATTTCTGCCTGCATCTTCAGTTCTCCACCTTCAATCATTTCCCTTTTTTGAAGAATACCCTTTAGCATATACTTTGGTATAGACTTGTGCTGAGAAATTCCCCTCAGTTTTTTTTTTCTGGTCATGTTCTGTATTTCACCTTCACTTTTTTTTTTTGCGGTACGCGGGCTTCTCACTGTTGTGGCCTCTCCCGTTGCAGAGCACAGGCTCCGGACGCGCAGGCTCAGCGGTCATGGCTCACGGGCCTAGCCGCTCCGCGGCATGTGGGATCTTCCCGGACCGGGGCACGAACCCGTGTCCCCTGCATTGGCAGGCCGACTCTCAACCACTGCGCCACCAGGGAAGCCCTCACCTTCACTTTTGAATGACAGTTTTTTACTGGTTAGAATGCTGGCTTGGCCATCATTTTCTTTTAATTAGACCATTATCCCTTTGTGTTCTGGCTTCTGTTGTTTCTGTTGAGAAATTAGGTGCTACTCCTGTCAACATCTTCCAACCAAAAAGACCAGCAAAGAACACCTATAGTTGAACATGGTTTTTACTTGTTGAAGTGAAAGATTCTTCATAGTATAGGGAATTTGGGGGTATCTTTTTAAGAGGGTATTAGAACCTATTATAGGATTGGACTTTGGTTGGGTAATTTTAGAGAGGAGCTAACGAAGTAGAAGTTTGCTCTAAGTTAGATGTTGTCAGAACATGGGCACATTTGACTGCCATCTTTTTTTTTTTTAATTGAGGTGAAATTTACATAACATGCAGTTAATCATATTAAGTGTACAATTCAGTGGTATTTAGTATATTCACAATATACTTTCCTTTCTCATTTCAAAGGTGTTTCAACACCCTGTAAACGTTAGGTAATCATTTCCAATTCCCCCCTTCTACTATCACCTGGTACCCTTTACTTTCTGTCTCTATGGATTTACCTATTTTTGCTATTTCAAATGAAAGGAATCGTACAATGATTCTTTATGTCTGACTTCTTTCACTTAGCATATTTTCAAGGTTCATCCAAGTTGTAGTATGTACTTCGTTCCTTTTTTTGGCTATTATGAATAATGATGCTGTAAACATTCATGCACAATTTTCTGTGTGTACGTAAGTTTTCATTTCTCCTGGATATATATCTAGGAGTTGAATAGCTGGGTTACGTGGTAATTCTTTGTTACCTTTTTTAAGAACGCCCAACGGTTTTCCACAGTGGGTACATTGTTTCAGTTTCTCACCAGCAATGTATGGGGTCTCTATTTCTCCACATTCTCATCAACACTTGTTATTTTCCAGGTTTTTTTTTTGTTTTTTTTAATTAAAGCTATTCTAATGGGTGTGAAGTGGTACCTTATTGTGGTTTTCATTTGAGTTTTCTTAATGACCAAGAGGGTGAACATCTTTTCATGGGCTTGTTAGCCATTTGTGTATCTTCATTTGAGAAATGTCGATTTAAGTCCTTTGCCTATTTTAAAAATTGGGTTTTTTTTCTTTTTGTTGTTGAGCTGTTTATATATTCTGGATATTAAACCCTTACCAAATATATCTTGATAATGTCCTTTGCACAGAAGTTTTGGTGAAGTCCAAATTATCTATTTTTTTCATTTGTTCATCATGTTTTTGGTGTCAATTCTAAGAATTCATTGTCAAATCCAACATCATAAAGATCCATCCCTAAGCCTTATTCTAAGAGCAATAGCAGTTTTAGTTCTTATGTTTATGTTGTTGGTCCATTTTGATTTAATTTCTGTAGATGAAATGAGGCAGGGGTTCAGCTTCATTCTTTTACATGTGATTGTTCAGTTGTCCCAGCACCATTTGTTGAAAGACTGTTCTTTCCCCATCGAATGGTCTTGGCACCTTTTTAAAAATCAGTTGGCCAGGGCTCCCCTGGTGGCGCAGTGGTTGAGAGTCCGCCTGCCGATGCAGGGGACACGGGTTCATGCCCTGGTACGGGAAGATCCCACATTCCGGTCCCGTGAGCCATGACCGCTGAGCCTGTGCATCCGGACCTTGTGCTCCGCAACGGGAGAGGCCACAACAGTGAGAGGCCCGTGTACCGCATAAAAAAAAAAAAAAATCAGTTGGCCATAGATGTTTGGACTTATTTCTGGATTCTCAAATGTATTCCATTGGTCTATATATCTACCCTTATTCCAGTACCACACTGATTACTATAGCTTTGTAGTAAATTTTAAAGTTATTATGAGCCCCCCTACTTTATTTCTTTTTCATTGTTTTTGCTCTTAAGGCCCCCTTACAGTTCCGTATGAATTTTAGGATCAGCTTATCCGTTTCTATTTAAAAAGGCCATTAGAACTTTGATAGGGATTGCATTGAATCTGTAGATCACTTTGGGAAGTATTGTCATCTTAACAATATCTTGTTTTCTAATCCATGAACATGGGATGCCTTTCCATTTATTTAGGCCTTCTTTAATTTCTTTCAGCAGTGTTTTGTAATTTTTCAATGTATAAGTCTTTCACCTTCTTGATTGCATTTATTTCTAGGTATTTTATTTTGAATGCTTTTGTAAATAGAATTTTCTCAATTTCCTTTTTGGATCATTCATTGCTAACATAGAGAAACACGATTGATTTATGTTTGTTTATCTTATACGTGCAAGTTTGCTGAAGTTGTTTATTATGTTAGCTCTAGTAAGTTTTTTGTGTGGAATCTGTGGGCTTTTCTATACAGGCATACCTCGTTTTATTGCACTTCACTTTATTGTGTTGCAGATACTCCATTTTTTACAAATTGAAGGTTTGTGGCAACCATGTGTTGAACAAGTCTGTTGGCACCAGTTTTCCAACAACATTTGCTCACTTGATATCTCTGTTACATTTTGGTAATTATTGGAATATTTCAAACTATCAAATAGCATTGCATGCTACAGAGAAACTGTTCATGAAAGAAAGAGTCAATCGATGCAGCAATCTTCATTGTTGTCTTATTTTAAGAAATTGTCACAGTCACCCCAATCTTCAGCAACCAACACTCTGATCAGTCAGCAGTCGTCAACACTGAGGCAAGACCCTCCACCAGCAAAAAGATTACAACTTGCTGAAGGCTTGGATGATGGTTAGCATTTTTTAGCAATACAGTATTTTTAATTAAGGTATGTGCATTGTTTTTTTTTTTAGACCTAATGTCATGGCACACTTAATCGACTGTAATAGACTCTGGAAAAGCCAGGGGACTGGGGTCCCCATCATCTGCACAGTCGAAAATCCAAGTATAACTTACGGTCAGCCCTCCGTATCCAAGGTTCCGGATCCACGGATTCAACCCACCTCAAATTATGTAGCACTGTAGTATTTACTGTTGAAAAAAATTCGCTTATAAGTGGATCTGTGCAGTTCAAACCCGTGTTGTTCAAGGGTCAACTGTGTAGTGTAATCATAACTTTTATATTCACTGAGAAACCAAAAAATTTGTCTTGTCTCTCTTTGTTGCAGTATTCCCTTTATTGCAGTGGTCTGGAACCAAACACCCGATATCTCCAAGGCGTGCCTGTGTATAGAATCATGTCATCTGCAAATAGGTAGTTTTACTTCTTTCCAATTTGGATGCCTTTTACTTGTTTTACTTGCGTAAGTGCTGTGCCTAGGACTTCCAGTACAATGTTGAATAGCAGTGGTAAAAGCAGGCAGCCTTGTCTTGGGAGGAAAACTTTGTCTTTAACCATTGATGAGTATGATGTTAGCTGTGGGTTTTTCATGGGTACCTTCTATCATGTTAAGGAAATTCCCTTCTAATTCGAGTTCGCTGAGTTTGCTGAGTTTTTAATCATGAAATAGTGTTGTATTTTGTCAAATGGTCTTTCTGCGTCTATTGAGATGATTGTGTAGTTTTATTCCTTTGTTCTATTAATATAATACATTGCTTTTCTTATATTGAACCACCTTTGCTTTCCTGGAGTAATCCCACTCAATTATGATTATAATCCTTTTAATACGCTGTTGGATTCAGCTTGGTAGCATTTTGTTGAGGATTTCTGCGTGTCTTCATAACAGTCTGTCATTTTCTCTTGGTATCTTTGTCTGGCTTTGGTTTTAGGGTAAAGCTGGCCTCATAGAATGTGTTAGGAAGTAGTCCCTCTTCTGTTTTTGGAAAAGCTTGTGAAGGATTGATGTTAATTCTCTAAATGGTAAAATTTACCAGTGAAAGCATTTAGTCTTGGACTTTTCCTTTTGGGGGGTTTTGGGAGGTTTTTGACTACTGATTCAGTCTCATTACCTAATTATAAATCTGTTCAGATTTTCTGTTTCTTCTTGAGTCAGGCTTGCTAATTTGTGTTTCTAGGAATTTGTCCATTTCATCTAAATTATTTAATTTGTTAGTATTCAGTTCTAATATTTTGTTATAATCCTTTTAATTTCTGTAAAGTCTGTAGTAATGTCCCTATTTTCGTTTCTGATTTTAGTTATTTGCATCTTCCCTCCTTTTTTTCTTAGTAAATTTCTTTGTTAATTTTTTTGATCTTTTAAAAGAATTAACTTTTTATTTGATTCTATTTTTATATTTTCTTATCTATGCTCTAATATTTATTATTTCCTTCCTTCTTCTGGCTTGGGTTTAGTTTGCTCTTTTTCCAGTTCCTGAAGGTATAAAGTTAGGTAATAGATTTGAGATCTTTCTTCTCTTTTAATGTAGGTATTTACAGCTATAAATTTCCCTCCAAATACTGCTTTTGCGACATTCCATGAGTTTTGGTATGTTGTGTTTTGTTTTCATTCATCTTGAGGTTGCCCTCTTAATAAATCTCATCTGTAGGGAAGGCAGGCTGAAGCTGAGATAAACATAGTTGGTAAAGAAGGTAGCTAATCAACTCATTTAGCAAGGGAAGGCGCTATTTGGTAGTTTGTGTTACACAGTTACCTTGTCTTAAGTCGATATTCTGTGAGACATTTTTATGTTCAACAGGAGAACAATATGATTTAGCTGAAAGCATCAGATTAGTTCTCGGACATTAGGAGCTGCTTTTTTTCTTTCTCACTCTAATTATTGTCTCTTTGTGTAGTTATTCTTTTTTTCTGTGTCTACTTTTAAGATGTTCTAACTGTCTTTTATTGTCATCAGTTTTACTGTGATGTATCTAGGTGTAGTTTTCTTTCTGTTTATGTATCTTAGAGTTCCTGGTGCTTCCAGAAACTACAGCTTGATGTCTCTTGTCAGTTTTAGAAGACTCTCAGCCACTATCTCTTCAAGCATTGCTTCTGCCCTATTTTCTCTCTCCTTTATTTCTAGGATTCCCATTAAATGTGTGCTAGATCTTTTCATTGTATCCTTTTTCAGGTTCCTGTCTTCATTTTCCATCCTTTTATCTCTCATTGCTTCATTCTGGGTACTTTATTCTGACCTTTTTCTAGTTCACTAATTAACTCTTAGTTGTATCTAATTTTTAGTTTTGTTGCATGGTGGCCAGAGAATGTGCTCTATGTGACTTCCATCTCTGTTGGAAATTTCTGTGTGGTCATTATAATATATAGTCAGATTATACAAATCTGTGTTTTACAAATATGTGTTTTGAAATAAAAATGTCTGTTTATTGTTGTGTAGAGTTCTCTATATATTTGATCAGTGGTCTTTAAAATTTTTCTTTGAAATGTCCTCTAAAAGAATTTTGACAAACTGTGGCATTTTTAAGTTGCATTTGTAATTTTTGTCACAAAGTGAAAGTATTTATCAATGCTTATATGTTGTATACATGCTTTAAATCTAATTTCTTCAAAATCTTTGCACTGTAGTTTTAATTAATTCAGCTTACAGAAAATGTCTGCCACGGCCTCTCCCGTTGTGGATCACAGGCTCCGGATGTGCAGACTCAGCGGCCATGGCTCACGGGCTCAGCCGCTCTGCGGCATGTGGGATCCTCCCGGACCGGGGCACAAACCCGTGTCCCCTGCATCGGCAGGCGGGCTCTGAACCACTGCGCCACCAGGGAACAGCTTCCCTTTTTAAATTCAGTTCACGTATCATACGTGTCATTGTTGACAACCTTCCCATTTCTGAATTTTTATTCTAAGACTGGGGATTGGGGAGGGAAGGGAAAGTAGGTATGGAGAGGAAGAAGTTAGAGTGAGAGACAGGCACTGGAATCTTGCCTTGAGTTGTTTTTCAGTGAATTGAGACTATGTGGCCTTTCTGTATCGTTTGCTTTGCTGCCATGGCATTCTCCCTAAGAAAATCTGGTATTCTCAAACCTTTTATTTGGTTCCCCAGAAGTTTTTACACATCAGAGCAATGTACAATATCAAGGCTCTGGGTGGTGGTACCCTTCTAGATCCATGAAATATTCAGCTAACAAGACAAAGATCTGTGCCCTTGAAACTTAGTTTTATGGGAATGATGCACAAACAATAACTGTAATTAGTAAGTATATTACATAGTATGTAAGAAGGTGATAAATGTTACGGGAGGAAAAAGGGTAAACTAGTGTAAGTGTATTTAAGAATGTCAGCAATAGGGAAGTGAGTGAGTTTTGTATGTAATGTTAACCAAAGTGGTCCAGGCAGGCATTATTCAAGAGAAAATAGTTGAGCAAAAGCAAATTAAATGAGGAAGTTTGCCATGAGAGTACCTGGGAAATAGAGCATTTCAGCTTGAGGAATTGTCAGTGCTAAGGCCTTAATGTGGGAGAGAATGTTCAAAGAATAGTAAGAAAGCCAGCATGGCTGGAACTGGGTGAGCGAGTTAGGGAGAGGAGTAAGAAATGAGGTCAAAGAGAAAAAAAAAGAGTTACTGGGAAGGATCTTCATAGCACCTTTTACAGGGTATTATAAGGATGTTGGGTTTTTTTTCTTTGAGGGAAAAACAGGGAGCTATTGAAGGGTTTTGAGGAACTTGATCTGTCTTAGGTTTTAAAATGATACCTCTCGTTGCAGTGTTGAGAATAGATGGTGGGTGGGCAAGAGTAGATGCACTAAGACCAGATTAGGAAGCCTTGAAATAATACAGGGGAGAGATAATAGTGGACCTGGGTGTAGCAGTAGTGAGAGGCAATTGAATTCTGGATGTAATTTGAAGATGATGGCAATAGGATTTCCTGATGGTTTGGATATGAAGTATGAATTAAAGAGAATAAGGAAGATTACTTGAAGGTTATTGGCCTGAACAACTGATGGAGATGGAGAAAGTTGCAGATTTGTGTTTGGGAATCTTTCTTTCATAAAGTGAGAGAAAGGTGATCTTGGAAGAGGAAAACTAGAATATTCTCCTTGATCTTTTGACTTTTGGGGAGAAGTGTTTAAAGCTTCCCTTTGTGACTGTCTATTTGTCAGTTTCTCCTAATACTTGTAAGTTTATAATTTATATATTTTGTAGGTATTTTGTTGTATGCATAGGGGTTCATGAATAATATATCTTCTTGGTGGATCATGTACTTTATTAATATATAATATTCATTTCTAGCAGGTCTAGTGCTTTTGCCTTAAATTCCACTTGACTTTTCTGGTAGTAGAGACATCTATTTTCTTTTCATTAACATTTGCCTAGCTTATCTTTTCATCACCTCATCTTTCTTTTTATAAACAACATATAGAATACTTATGTTGTTTCTATATGTTAATTCTATACTTAAAAACAAAACAAAAATATGAATGCCTTTTTCTTAATATATGAACGTTTCACATTTATTCTGAATAAATTTATTCTGAATTACCGGTATGTTTGGACTTTTTTCTGCTTTTTTTCTCTTTGCTTTGTTCCATTGTTACTTTTTATATTGGATCAATTTTTTTCCATTTTTTAATTCTATAGATTTGAAATTATATATCTTATTTCACTATTTCAGTTGGTTATCCTTAGCATTTTAACATACTTTTAAAAGATTTTCTTTTGATCATTTTCCAGTAGTCAAAACTCCCATGTTGAAATCTTTTGGGGATCTTATTTCCCATATTATTAACTAGGAGGGCACTCAGGTGCAGGCCAGGAGTCTATCTATGGTCCACTTCCAGTCAGTCTGACAAGTTACTCTGATCCAGCATGATTATCCTGAACAAAAAAGAATACATGCTTCTCATTTCATAGGAATCCTTTTTGAACAACTGTCAACAGTTATTAGATTTAGTTGCATGTTTTACTAGTTTAATTGCTCACTAATGTTTATTGATTCTTCTTCACATATTCTTTTCTATCTATGCCTGAATATCTCCTTGAGTAATTCTCTCATCTGTAGGTGATAAACATTTGGAATCCTTGTTTGTCCAATGATGTCTATATTTTGTTGTTATACTTGAATGCTAGTTTAGCTAGTTATAGAATTCTGGGTTAAAAAGTATTTTCACATCTTTCACCATGATACTGGCAAAAATTGTAAGAATATGGGGAAACAGACATTCTTATACATTGGAGGTAGACGTGCATATTGATAGAGATTTAGGGAAATGATTTGAAAATGTATATTAAACTAAAAAAATTCACGTGCAATTTTAAAGGATCTACATTATCAAAATAAAAACATGACTATAGGGCTGTCTATACAGGGATATTTATTGTAGCATGTATATAATATAATACCATTTCTGTGAAGGTAAGCACAAAGCAAATACATATGTATATATATTTGTATGAGTAAGAAAAAGGAGTAGTAGGATACACCAGACTATTACATTGGTAACTGAAGTGGGATAGAGTGGGAAAGGTAGAGGAGATTGCAACAAATATGTTCTACTTATGTAATTTTTTCCAATAAATTTGATTTTTAAAAATGTTTCCTCAAAAGCCTGATGACACTACTGGTGATGAATTGTGTATCCTTGTTTCTTTGTAGATAGTCTTGTTTTTGTTTTTGTTTTTGTTTTTTCTGGAAATGAGTAGAATTCTTCCTTTTATTCTTAGAGTTCTGAAATTTCCCCCAGGACTGTTCAAGTGACATGTCTTTTTCTTCATCCTGCTGAGCACTCATTGAATGCTATTATTCTGAAGATTGTGCTTCTTGAGTTCTGAAATTTTTTTCTATTGTGTCCTCTTCCCTGTTCCCCTGGTTTCTTCTATAATTTCTACTCATTATAATTTGTGGGGTCTAGACTTTGTGTCTCTTTTTCTGTTATTTTTTTTTAATGCTCTTCCTACTCCCTTGTAAAAAAATATTTCTATTGGAAGAATACCTCATTTCATCAGCTTTATTCACTCTGTTCTTCCTGTTGAGAGTTGTTTTTGTTTTTGGGGTTTTTTTTTTTAGTAGTTTTTTATTTCAAAGTTGTCAGCCTACTGCTACTGTACTTCTTTCTTTAAAATACAATAGTTTATAGAATCTGAGGATATTAAGTATATTTACTTTCTCTTTTTATTCTTCCAGTGGTTAACCTTCTAATTTTAACAGACATTTAAATTTGTATTTCAATCACTATTAATAAGTATTCATAACCTTGTTGTTGTAAAAAACACTTAGCACACGAATTTCAGATCCCTTCACACACACAACATTTTGGGAAAATTTTTCTGAAATGACAGGTAAGTGGTAAACTTACACACTGTGTGCCCTCAACCTGAATGTTGTATAATTTGTCTTTGAATAGGATTGTATCAATATAGTCAAAGTAATTTTAACTCCAAACTTTGAAATTATTGCTCCATTGATGTAATAGTCTTGACGGTGAAAAGTCTGATGCTATTCTGATTCCTATTCTTTTGTATGAAACCTGTTTTTAGTTCTTTTGTTTATTTGAGATTGTGGTCTCCTTTCTTTCCAGAGCCCTTGTCTATAACTGTTCAAGTTTATGGTTTTATTTGTCTACATATGTCTCTCTCTTCTAGTCCTTCTACTTTCATTTCGTTGGCATTTTACAAGAGAGAAAGATAAATTCATGTCCTTGATATTCTGAAAGGGATCAGGAACTCTTAGAAACTCTTGAATCCTGAGTGGCCACTTCACATCTTTTTTCCTTAGGGCACTGGGTCATGCACTGTAATTCCCCTCTTTATTGCTTATTGAACAGTAAAGCCCTGCCTTATCCCACAAGAGTGGTATTGTTCTAGCACCAGCAACTCTTAAGATATGCTTCTTCCTATGGCTCTTTATCTTCTGCTTATTTATCCTGTTTATTATACCCTGGGAGTAGTGTAAGTTCTCAGGTATCTCCTCCCAGAATACATTTCTGCTTGTAAGGGAGGGTCTCCATTATCATTAGGAGCAGTACACAAATTCAGTGTCATCATTCTGTACATGAAGCAAGTTAATGGCAAGGATCATGGGGAATGAACACTTAATGAGTAATTACTAAATAACAGGCCCTTTGCTACATGTTTTATGTACATTGTCTTATTTAATCCTTACAATCCTATAAGAAGGTTCCACTCTTATTTTATTGATGAAGCAACTTGAAGTTGAAGGAAAGTGGAGTAACTTTGTCCTAATACGCTAGACGTTGTGGAGCTATTTCTCAAACCCAGGCAGGTCTGCCTCCAAAGAGTGATTTGTCTTGGCACTGCACTATAAAATTTATCTAAAACTCTCTCTTTTCTGTGAGGCTTTTCTTAGCCATGGTATTTTATAGGACCTTCTACTTCCTCTGAACTGTAGACTAATATTATTATTAAATAATTCATATTACTCACTGGGGAAATAATGTATTGCTTTTTATTGATAGCAGTTTTTTATACTTATGTGTCCTATATAGTCTTCCTCAGATAGCAGTACAGTTTAAAAAAAAAAAAAAACTACCAACAATACCATTTGGATAGTTAGAGTTACGAATAATTAAAATTTTCCATGAAATACCTCAATATTAAATATGCTTCAGTCTTCTTTTATAAAACAGTAATGTGCTATTGATAACATTTTGGTTTTATGAATTTGGTAATATGGAAACCAAACATTCTGTCTCTCATGGTTCAAAATTGCTACTCTTGACCATGACCTCAGTCTCTCTCCATATGAGTAAACCTGAAGGAAATTCTGCGGCTTGCAGGATCTCAGTTCCCCCACCAGGGATTGAACCCAGGCCGTGGCAGTAAGAGCACGGAATCCCAACCAGTAAACCACCAGGGAACTCCACATTTGATTATCAATAAGTAC
Organism: Monodon monoceros; assembly: GCF_005190385.1. Taxonomy (NCBI): domain Eukaryota; kingdom Metazoa; phylum Chordata; class Mammalia; order Artiodactyla; family Monodontidae; genus Monodon; species Monodon monoceros. Next base: position 101,466,695 of record NW_021703774.1, read on the forward strand.
TTGCATTTTCTAAATATAATGTAGTGTTTTCTGTAACGTTTTGGTGAAATTTTGTAATTACTTAAATTCATAATAAATAAATGCTTCTGGTTTTATAATTAAAACTCCAGAATTGAACATGCAGTAAGTAAAAACTTGTTAGGTCAAATGTAAAATCAGAAAAAAAGCAGTGGCTGGTTTGTGATTTGCCTTTACAAAAATAATTCTTTCTTCTTTTTTTAAGGACAGTGATATGAGAGAGGTGCATACTTTGTTTTAAGGAAAGCAAATTTCTTATATTTGAATTTTTTACCATCCTAAATGAAGATAATTATAGAGTAGTGATTACCTTGGAATATGTTTCTCAGAAGATAATTGGAATTTTGTAGGCTGATTTTAGAGAAAGGAAAGAAGAAAAGTTGAGTAAATGGTAATATCAGTAAGAGAATTCATGTTTCATAAATATATTATTTTGTAGAAAATAAAACTTCTGTGTTTTTTTTGTTTTTCTAGTTCTCAATGAAAGTGCCCCACTTTCCCATCTAAATATATATAAATTTGAATTTACTTAATAGAGTTTAAATGTATAATATAGGTGAAAGGTTAATTACAGAATTACAGAATTTTTTGTATGTGATCTGAACCCCCCTTTCAATAAAATGAAATTGTAGTTTAGGGAAATAATTTATTCTCCAGATGTGAGAAGGTTCTTGTTTACTTCCCATTAGACCATAAACAATTTTGTGTTTCCTAAATATGATTAATTAATATATGATTGGCAAATGAATTAATGGAACTTTTATAATGAGAATTTTACCGTAACCATTGAGATCTACAAAAGTTTTTTTTTTTTAAATACATACAGTTGAATGTTTGAAGCTCTGAATTTGAAAGAGTTATCAAAATTGTTTGAGTGTAGAAAGAAACCAGCATAACATTTCTTATGTTCCAGGCTATATATTAAGGCACAAATTATCTCTTCAACTGTTGTAAGGAATTCTTTCAAAGCCACGATTGTTTGCATTTGCAGTCATGTCACTAACTTTGATGTGCTTATTCCAATGGACCTTGATCCTATGGAATTGCATATGTCTGGGGCAGAAGTTACATCAGCAGCACTTAGAACATTGTAAATTTTTGAGTTCTTGAACAAATTCCTGGCCTTCCCTGAATAACCACTAGGCAAAAAGACATCTGACATTGATACTGATTCTGTACTCAAAAATTTCCTTTCTCGTATTCCTTGTTTCTTGCTGATTATTGTCAAGTGTATAGGCACAGTAGTGTTTTAATGGTGAATTTCTCTTTGCCCGTAAGAATTATTTCTTCTCTGAAGCAGTTCATTCCATATGCATATATAATATTTATCTTACCACTTTGGGTATTATTATCTCTATTTTCACTTCTAATATAATTATATGTTTTGTCTTCCTAGGACTTCTGACACTTGTACTTCTTTTGCACTTATTGGACGTGGTGGGTTAATAAATATCTCAAAATTAAGCAGAAACAGCAAACTCATCATAAACTGAAGAACACAAAGATCCAAAGTAAAATAATAATTTATGGCAGTTTAATACTCTTTTGGTGGAGGGCAGAGTTGACACAGTACCTCTGTAGTGTGGAATTGACACATTTTTGACTCATGTTAATTATAAAATTGTGGTCAAAAGTTTGATTGGTTTGAAAGTCATATGAAGGAAGTTATCACGCATTTTAATTTTTAAAGACATGAATTGTTCTTGTTGGAGCTGTGTGCATATGTGTGTCATTTACCCTATCAAAACTGAGATGGTCACTTATCTTGTTCTGACTATATGGAAGCATAAACAACACAACAGTCAGTCATTCCGTGCTGAATATGACTTAGCACTTTCCTTTGGTTGCAGCTGCAGTTTATTACCTTGCCTCTTCCAATTGCAAAGTTCTTCATTAGGAAATTAACCTTTTATTAATAAATGTCCATTTGTTTTTCTACTACTGTTGCTTCTCATTATTACATGATTTTGCCGGGTTGTTAAAGTTATGCCTTTGTGGGCCCCTTTCTTTTATCCTCCTTGCATTACCTGCTTCAGTTTGCCGTATAGCAGCTTCTTGAGATGTGTCAAACTATGTGTAGTATTTAGTGTATTTTTCAACAAGAATCGCTTTGTGTTATTATGTTATTTATGAGCTAGTACCTTACTGTTTGTAACATCTTTCTATTAAATAATGAGGATAATACATGGCATCAGGGACAAAACTATTCAACAAATTCAATGTAATTTGGTGGTAGGTGGTACAATTAGATCATTAGTTTGTCATGGCAGTGCCACATGCTGCTGGCAAGAAAGCATTATGTTCCCGCTATTTTTTATTTTTGGTGTTGCCGATAGAAAAAACCTCTGTACATCGAGTTTTCGGGATGCATATAGCTCTGTGACCTCAGTGTGTTAGTCATTTAGTGCCATATTTCATTGTTCAAGAATCAGCTTATCAAATATTACAACTAAAGGATTATTTCAGGTAATTTTGAATTTAGAGAATATTTTTAAAGTTCAATAGTATAAATTTAACTTGTTTTTAGCTCATTATTTCAAATAATGTTAATAGTGTAATAACCAAACATTAAACATACATAGTACATATGAGAAAGGACCTTAGAAATCATCTTATCCAATCTCCAGTGCCATATTTCCTTCTACAGTGTTCTGACAAATAGTCCAAGCTGCTGAGCCATTCAGTTCACTCTTTTGTAAGACAACCCATTGAAATGTTGAATGGTTCCTGTTTCTAGTTTTTCTTAATCTTGAGATAAAATCCACATCTTTATGATTCAAACATATTGATTATATGTTTTTTCTTCTGTATGCCAAACCTTCAAACATTTGAAGATTGCTAATTGCATTGGCTAATTGTTGGATTAAACTTGCCAGGTTTTCCCTTCATTCTTCATGTTATATGCTGGGTACCCTTACAAATGTTCAGTATTTTTTTAGAGTTTCCTGTCAATGTGACATACAGCTTAGGATACTACCTGGATGATATCATTATATATGGTATACTCTGTCTTCACTAGCATTGTATGCTAGGTGAGACAGGTATATATATTTGTACATTGTGTATAGTATATATATGCTTAAATACTGAAGTAATTTTAGATGTAATATTTCAGTTAATTAAGGTTTTTTTTTGCAATTAGAATGACAGTTGTGAATGGTTTTCTCTTCTTGAACCAATCTCAGAATATGACTAACTGAAGTTGTCGTGTGTTTTCAAGGATAATTTAAATGAACATGGGGTTTGTGAAAATCTGACAGATCCTAACTCTAACTCAGCTAGTGGGCAACATTATAATTTATTTATAGCTATGCAGTGTAGTTATTAATGAACTAATGTAGAGTGAGGGCAAATTGTACTATATTTTTTGTGAAATTATACTACATGACAGAGGTTGGTATTATGTAATAAGTACCCACAAAATATTAACCTACTTGCAATAAATACAATTAATAATGTACATAAAAGAATGGAATTAAGCTAATTTTCTATCAGAACAGAATTATTCATGAACAGGAAGTGGACAGCATAGATTTGATGACAGGAAGGTTGTATCTAATCTGAATTACTGAGTGACCTAGGAAGCTTGCTCACAGGGATTACAGAATAATTATGTTAATATGCAATTATCACCTCATTTCTTCTGTAGTAACCTCAAGATGTAGTGTGGTGAGGGTGTTATAGCAAGTGCTGATAGTTTGCAAAAATACTGATGTTTGAGATTTCTGAGACAATAAGTCTAGCTTGAGGCATATAAGTGATGATGTCATCTTGAAGACAGATCTGACCTTTGTACTTTTTTTTAATGCTCACAGTATATAACTACAGGCAGTTATAGCTGTAGAACTCATTATGATTTTCCAGAACATGAAATATGTTTTATGTAGATTTAAAATTCCATTTGCAGCTTTTTATAAAGTATGTGAATTTTTTTAAAGAACATTTTAAAATTCAGTTAATAGAAAAATTGTGGTTATACGATTACACGGAGGAGGACACAGTGATAGTATCTAAACATTTAATAAAAAGATCCTAAGTGATACAGCAATTTCATTGAAATTTAGAGAGGCCAAACAATATGACATTAATTTGTTTATTTTAATTCATTAGTTTCTCCTTTTTAAACTTAATGAATAATGCCTACCTTCAAATATGCCCCTTCCTTTGTTATATTAACGTAACCTAGTATTTATGACTCTTTTATATATATTTAACTATATAAAGGTGGTTGAAAAACTGTTTGAGACAGTGTGAAATTAACTTATAGGTCAAATGCTTTCTTGCCTGGATACTCCATAAGCATCCTGAATGTAGGGAAATAATTTTTGATGTCAAAATTCTGGGTCAGTGCAACACATTTTGATGATCCCTTGTTCTATATTGTATCTCAGTGCAATAGCTCTGAGTCTTGAATACTGTTAAGAAAAAATGTATCTTGAACACTTTCATTTACAGAAATATATTCTGAAAATTAAGCCAGGAGAATTTTTTATTGTTGCTAAAATACTAGCTTACTGATTCAGCCTCTTGTAGCATATTTTTAAACTGATGCAGTATATTTTTAATATTAATGTGCTAATAAAAAATTTTTCTGAAAAAGAATAACTCCTCTATTTTTGAGCAGAGATAGTCAATTTGGAGGCAAGTAAGGTGTATTTCACTATGTAGATGTAAAGGAAAACTTTGACTGTTAAAGACCTCATTTTATATTTTCACAATATTTAGTTTGATCTTATGTTTTTCTTTTTACTACATGTGCTTTGTATATTTAAAAATCTGTTATTCTTTCTATGTTTTTGAGCAAAACCCTTTGATATCTTCAAACTTTGAACTTATGGAAGGCTCTTATAAAGCCATTCTGGTAATGAGGATGCAATCTCCAAGCTGACATGATATTCTCATAGTTTGTCACCCTGCTGTTCAGGGGGTACCAATGAAGTTGCTTTAAATGGGAAGCGTCTGTTCCATCTCTGAACCTCTAACACCAGAACAGATGGGTGGAACATGGAACATGGAAGGTTTTACCTCTGAGGTGGTAACAGTGAAGCCACTCATTAACACTGAATTTACCACTTCGTTAGCAACGTTGCTTCCTGTTGAGAAAAGCTAATATAGGCTTTCAGATTGAGCGTATATTTGTCTACCTCTGTGAATATAAGTAGGAAAAGAAAGTAAATGTCTTTCAGGCTAGCTTTTTTTAAAAAATCTGTCATTCATTTCTGATTTATGAGGTTGTTCCTATTTGGGCATTTTACTTTTTCTACCTAACTTAATTAGAAATGTCAGGAACGGGTAATAGTATAGCATCAAGGTTTGCTTTTCTTTTCATTGACGTTTGCACACTCCTTCCTAACACATGTTTATGTGATGCCCATTTTTAACTTCTCTGTATGTGATGTAGAGACTCCTGCTGGGTGCTGCATTAGCACCATTTTGGAGTGATATCATTGAATATGATGTTATTTGAAGTCTATTTTTATTTCTGTAGAAATTTGCCAATCTCAAAACAGAATTCTAAGACCTATGACGGGCAGAAAAATAATTGTTGGTATAAATAATAATGCCAAAGAAGGATATTTATAATATTTACTTGTAATATTTGTTGTATCAAGGAACACACTTGTGGAAAGAATAAGATCATATTTAAAAGTGCTGCTCTGAGTTGTGAAATAAGAAGAAAATAAGTAGAAGCAATTCTTTTATTCTTTAACTGGATTTAATGTTTTACAAAGTATGTACTTGGTACCATAAAAGATACTAGAAATAATGAACTTTATTGCAAATGTTTTAATTTCTAAATAGCAATTGTAAATTCCTGCTGTTCTAAAATGATGTTACTTGTTATACAAATTTAAAATACTGTAAAAGAAAAATGGAAGACCTTATTCTTTATCTGAGAGCAGGAACTATGTCTGTCATGTTCCCTACTGAATCCCTGCTACTAGAGCAGTGCCTGGCACATAGAATGGGCTCAGTAAACATTTGGAGAATGAATAAACTGTACTTGATACTATGTACGAAAGGAAAAGAAATATGGAATTTTCTGTCAGTACTTCGAATAATTAAATACATGGGGTTGCCAAATAGCGGGTTCTTTAAATCGCACTCGAGGATTATTGGATATTTTGAAGGCGTTGCTAAAACTGCTGAGTTAAGAAATCAGAACCATGATGGAATTTGCATTATTTGAATGAGATATCCGAATTTCACAGGAAGAAAACTGTTTTTCTTCTTATACTTTAGGAACTTTTGTTTTGATTTTGCAGTTGTGTTTGTGTTTTTATTCATTCACCGCATTAGTCCTTTATTCAACAAATGTTGCCTGAGCACTTATGCCAAGCATCCTGTTAGGTTTAGAGGTATGAAGGTGACTAGGTCACTATCCCTGCCCTCAAAGAGCTTACATTCTTCCAAGAAGATAGGCAACTCCTGTATAATGTGGCCATTTCTAAGAGCAAACTAAGAACAGGGTACAAGGAAACTCTTCATAGTAGGGGCAATAATTATAGCCATGGTATGTATGTCTTCCAAACTTTCAGAAGTGTCCTTTCCTTTTAAAATATCCTGCTGTCTTCTCATAATGATTAAATATATTATAAAAAATGCCTAGAAAAATATTGTCCACATTTTATATGAAATAAACTAAAAACTTAACAGACATTTATGATGTTTCAGAGTAGAGTAAAAATTTTTAGGTTATTGCAGTAGACTGTCAGATCATAAATAGGATAACTGCCTGTAGGGAATGCCTAGAATTTGGGGTTCAAGGTTATGAAAGTTTAAAGAAACATGGAACTTCATTAATTTTAACTTTACTAATTTAGAATGAAGGATATTTTATATAAGCAATGAATGAAACCCAGTGAATGAGACATTTCTTAAATTAGTCGAATTTTAGGAGAATGTGAAACACTGAGAGCAAAGCAGTCTTATTTTAAATAAAAAATGCTGTTTCATACATTAGCCATTGATGTTGATAGCACATTGTACATTCAAGTAAGCTTCTCTACTGACTGGTATTTTGTTACCTTCCTCTGGGAATGGACTTTTAAGTGACAAAACTTACTTTTCTGCAATATTTAACAATTTACATTATTCTCTAGTGTAGAATGTCCCTTAATAAATCTACTTAAGTGAGATCATTTTCTTATTAGCAATCTGTATATGAGATTTTAGATTTTTTTCAGTCTGTAGCATATTCATTTATATTGTGTGTGTCTGTGTGTGTTTGTTTATGTTACTTTGCCCTACATTTTGTATATATGCAGTTTTGGGTTGTTACTTAGCACAAAGGAAAGATTAACCGCTGCAGCCCTTTAAAAATCTTTCAGTTTTTTTAAAGTGTTTCTTCATCCTTGAAAAATTACTGGGATCTTAGTATAAAAAGTAGAATTAAGCTACTAAAAATGTGTACTTTTAACTCTCCATACGTTCTAATAATATTCTTTCTTTCATGCAAATCTAAATTTTTTTTTCCATTTTCTAGACTAAATGTGTTAAATGGGCTTGCCAACAATATGGATGACTTGAAGATAAACACCGATATTACTGGTGCTAAAGAAGAACTCCTAGATGACAACAGTTTTATATCAGACAAAGAGAGTGGAGTTCATAAACCAAAAGATTGTCAAACATCATTTCAGAAAAACAATACATTCACTCTGCCTGAAGAACTGTCAAAGGACAAATCTGAAAAAGCCTTAAGTGGAGGCCAGTCTACTCTATTTATACATGCTGGTGCTCCTACTGTTTCTAGTGAAAACTTTATCTTGCCTAAAGGAGCTGCTGTTAATGGACCAGTTTCACACTCCTCCTTAACTAAGACTTCCAATATGAATAAAGGCAGTGTTTCATTAACCACTGGACAGCCTGTGGATCAGCCAACGACAGAATCTTGTTCAACTTTGAAGGTGGCAGCTGATCTTCAGCTCTCTACACCACAGAAAGCAAGTCAACACCAAGTTTTATTTTTGTTATCAGATGTAGCACATGCTAAGAATCCAACCCATTCCATTAAAAAACTACCTACCTCTGCTTCAATTGGTTGTGACATTCAGAATTCAGTAGGGAGTAATATAAAGTCAGATAGCACTTTAATAAATCAAGTAGAGGTGGGTGAGGATAATGAAGATTTATTGGTAAAAGATGATTGTGTCAGTACATTAACAGGAATTTCCTCAGGTACAGATGAATTTAGGTCAGAAAATGATACAAACTGGGACCCCCAAAAAGAGTTCATTCAGTTTCTTATGACGAATGAAGACACAGTGGATAAAGCTCCAGTTCACTCTAAAGTAGGTCTAGAAAAAAAGAGAAAGCGAAAAATGGATGTAAGCAAGATAACTCGTTATACTGAGGATTGCTTTAATGATTCTAACTGTGTACCCAATAAATCAAAAATGCTAGAAGTAGACTTTATGGAACAGAATGAAGAACTGCAAGCAGTAGACTCACAGAAATATACATTATCAAAAGTGAAACCTGAATCAACCGATGAAGACTTGGAATCTGTGGATACTTTTCAACATCTAATTTATAATCCAGATAAGTGCGGAGAAGACAGTTCACCTGTTCATACTGGCACTTTTCTTTCAAATACCTTAAAAAAGAAATGTGAAGAAAGTGATTCCGAGTCACCTGCTACTTTCAGCACCGAAGAGCCATCATTTTACCCCTGTACAAAGTGCAATGTGAATTTTAGGGAGAAAAAGCATCTCCACAGGCATATGATGTATCATTTAGATGGGAATAGTCACTTTCGACATCTTAACGTCCCAAGGCCATATGCTTGTAGAGAATGTGGACGGACATTTCGAGATCGGAACTCGCTACTAAAGCATATGATTATTCACCAAGAAAGAAGACAGAAATTGATGGAGGAAATTCGTGAATTGAAAGAACTTCAGGATGAAGGAAGAAGTGCACGATTACAATGCCCTCAGTGTGTGTTTGGTACCAATTGCCCTAAAACATTTGTGCAACATGCTAAAACCCATGAAAAAGATAAAAGGTACTACTGCTGTGAAGAGTGTAACTTTATGGCAGTGACAGAAAATGAATTGGAATGCCATCGAGGAATTGCCCATGGAGCAGTGGTAAAATGCCCTATTGTCAGTTCTGATGTAGCCCAGAGAAAAACGCAAAAAAAGACTTTCATGAAGGACCCCGTTATAGGATCATCAAAAAAATCAGCTACCTATATATGTAAGATGTGTCCTTTTACTACTTCAGCCAGGAGTATTTTAAAAAAACACATGGAGTACTTGCATTCATCATCATGCATTGATTCATTTGGCAGTCCTCTTGGACTTGATAAAAGAAAAAGCGACATAATCGAAGAACCTGTAGATACTGATAGTCCTAAACCATTAACTAAACAACAGTCAACAACATTTCCAAAGAACTCTGCTTTAAAACAAGATGTAAAGCGAACATTTGGATCATCCTCACAATCAAGTAATTTTTCAAAATTCCATAAGCGGCCACACAGAATACAAAAAGCTCGGAAAAGCATTGCCCAGTCAGGTGTAAATGTGTGCAATCAAAACAATTCTCCTCACAAGACTGTTATGATTAAAAGCAGCATTGACCAAAAACCTAAGTATTTCCATCAGGCAGCAAAAGAAAAATCTAATGCCAAGGCAAATAGCAACTATTTATATAGACATAAATATGAAAACTACAGGATGATCAAAAAATCAGGTGAATCATATCCTCTGCATTTCAAAAAAGAGGAAGCTAGTTCGTTAAATTCTTTACATCTGTTTTCATCATCAAGTAATTCTCACAACAATAGTTTTATTTCAGACCCTCATAACTCTGATACCAAAAGGCCAGAAAGCTTCAGAGACCACAGGCGTGTAGCTGTAAAGAGAGTAGTTAAGGAATCTAAGAAGCAAAGTTCTGTTGGAGGAGAAGACTTGGATAGCTATCCAGATTTCTTGCATAAAATGACCGTTGTTGTTCTGCAAAAACTTAATTCTGCTGAAAAGAAAGATAGCTATGAAACAGAAGATGAAAGTTCCTGGGACAATGTTGAGCTAGGTGACTACACTACACAGACTATAGAAGATGAAACCTATAATGATATTAATCAAGAACATGTAAACCTATTCCCTCTATTTAAAAGCAAGGTGGAAGGTCAAGAGCCTGGAGAAAATGCTACACTTAGTTATGATCAAAACGATGGCTTTTATTTTGAATATTATGAAGATGCTGGAACTAATAACTTTTTGCATGAGATACATGATCCTCAGCATTTAGAAAATGCAGAAACTTCATTGTCAAAGCATAGTTCTGTTTTTCACTGGACTGATTTGTCTCTTGAGAAGAAATCGTGTCCTTACTGCCCAGCAACATTTGAAACAGGCGTTGGGTTGTCAAATCATGTCCGGGGACATCTTCACAGAGCAGGATTAAGCTATGAAGCCCGTCATGTTGTATCACCAGAACAAATAGCCACAAGTGACAAAATGCAACATTTCAAAAGAACTGGCACAGGAACACCTGTTAAGCGAGTTAGAAAAGGTAAGTTTTCATGCATATAATTTGGGCTAATATGTCCATATTCGAATTCAAAGGATTTGAAGGTTTTGCTCAAATTTGGCCTTTATTAGAATCACATAATTTCATATTTCAGAGTTAATTTGTTTTAAGGTGGTCAATTTATTAAAAATTCTGATATTACTCTTAAATTTTTCTTTTAGCGATAGAGAAGTCTGAAACCACTTCTGAACACACTTGTCAGCTCTGTGGTGGTTGGTTTGATACTAAAATTGGATTATCAAATCACGTTAGAGGCCACCTGAAAAGACTTGGAAAGACCAAGTGGGATGCTCACAAATCTCCAATCTGTGTTCTGAATGAGATGATGCAAAATGAAGAAAAATATGAAAAAATCTTAAAGGCATTGAACAGTCGTCGTATTATTCCTAGACCATTTGTAGCTCAAAAACTTGCATCAAGTGATGACTTTCTATCTCAAAATGTTATACCTCTTGAAGCATACCGTAATGGCCTAAAGACTGAAGCTTTATCAGTGTCTGCATCAGAGGAAGAAGGGCTGAGTTTCTTAAATGAATATGATGAAACAAAGCCAGAACTGCCTAGTGGAAAAAAGAATCAGTCTCTTACACTGATAGAACTGCTTAAAAATAAAAGGATGGGAGAAGAAAAGAATTCTTCTATTTCTCCTCAAAAGATCCATAATCAAACTGCAAGAAAGAGATTTGTTCAGAAATGTGTTCTTCCACTAAATGAAGATAGTCCATTGATGTATCAACCACAAAAAATGGACTTCACTATGCACTCAGGTAAGAGGACATTTATGACTATCTTACATAATTTAAACACAGTTAATGTTTACCTTAGTGGAATATGTGTCAAAAATACTTTTTCAGAATCCTTTTATTTAAGCTGCTTTTTTGCAGAGCAGAGGTTGGTTATACTGTTATTTCTGTATAAATCATCAGTTGATGTTCATCAGCACTGAATTCTCTGTGCCTCATCTCTGGTCACAATGCAAGGTGAGAACAAAAGCAAAAGCAAAAAGCTGATCTGTAAAAATAAAATTTGTCACGGACGGGGGATGGTTCTTTGGATGGGAGGTTGATGTTGTTTAGAAGCATAGTGTTACTACAAAGCCTGTCATATTTTTGCCAGTGCTCCAAAGTGATACTATTTTCAAGATTTTAGTTGTCGGTTTTCCTACTGCTTGGGTAAAACGAAACAGACTCTTTAAACTGAATGGATTGGTGTCTGTTGTGTGTTGTGATTAACCCAAAGAAACTTCTCCCTCTCCAATTCCTCATTGTATTGTGGGATAGTTTGGTTTTGGAGGACTGTTGTGAGTAGAAAACATTTGTTTGGGGTTTTAGATTTTACTATAGTGTTCTAGTAGAACAAAACAGATGGTTTAGCTTAGTGGTTATGCACCCATAGTTTTTCCTTTTCAAAGGAATATTTTGTATGTATTGGCAAGTGATGTGGCAGATAAAAAGTTGCCATACTTTATTTGGTATTGCTAAGTCTGGTTTATACTTTTAGACTAGAGAAAGGTTGTGTCTGTATAGGTTTCTTTTGGAGGTTAAGAATGTTGAAGATAAATTTAGATGATCTCATAATTTTAGCACTGGGTTGAATGTATCTAAGGTAAAAATAACTGGTCAATGGATTAATAATGAATAAAATTACTGTAATGCTGGTTTGTTTACTTTGGGCAGACACTGGGATATTCCAAATATTTGTAATGCAGTGTTGATTTGAGGAAAGACTGCCTTGTATTTTAAGTGGTCTGAAAAACAATTTATCTTGTATGGGCTTCTGGTTAATAGGGCTCTTTCTTTTGTACGAAGAGAGTCTTTCAAAGATAACTTTTCAGCATTTTTCAGAGGGATAGGAAGATGTGTCAGCTGTGTTGGCCAGGATATAGTACACTTCAGAGAGGGAAAGCATATTTGTGGCTATAACAGTAATGTTGAAGAAACCAATTGAAACATGTTGGGGGCGTGAGGGTTGTCTGAGAAGTTAGGAGTTTCTTATTGTTTCAGCATGTTTACTGTGATGACTAAGATGTTAGCTTGTTGATCATTTATTTAGCACAAAGATTTTAGCAAAATACTTCAGATCATTAACTTTCATTATTGATTGTGCATTCAGAGTAATGAACATAAAATGCCCTGAATAAAATGTTGTGTCTAACAGCTGTTCAGTGGTGTGTTTTACCACCTTTTCTCCCAGCCTTCATCAGAAAGGCTTTTTTTAGTATTGAGCCTTTTAAGGTTTTGTGGGTAAAACACTTTAATTACCACTTTGTCAACTAGACTTTTTAGTTTTTTTTTTTTATTGGTAATGTTGTAAACTTTGAAACTTCTCAACAGAACTGTGCTATTCAAATCATAGGATTGTATTTTAGGTTTAGGAAATGATCTGCGTAACACAGAAATCTGCAAGAAAGTGATAATAGGTATTAACTCCAGAGGAGCTCAGGGGTTCAAGACACTCCTCCTTCTACCTTTCCAAAGAGCATGGGTTGGCTCTAAATACTAACTACAGACTAATAATAGGTAACTTAATTTCCCCTCCTTATCTTAAGCTAATTCAATGAACGTTTTTTAAAACCATCTTTATTGTGGTACTTTTTTTCACGCTTTTACCTAAGAAAATTTCACTTTTTGAAGTGAGAACTGGATTATAGTTTTCTTTTGAATGATAGGTATGCCCGTGAAGCTTAGAACATGTGTGCATTGCAATACGACGTTTACAAGTGCTGTTAGCCTGTCCAACCACTTACGCGCTTATGCACGAAAGAAGAGTGCTGGACTTTTGACTGGTACAGGTATGTTTGAACAGATAACACAGCAAGTCTGTTTGATACAATACACTTTTTTTTTCTCACCAGACTGGTGCTAGTTCAGATGATATTTATAGCTTTCTTTTGTAAGCAGCAGTTGAGTCTGAATAAACATTAAATTTCAGCAACTTGTAAACTGTTGGATATAATTTTAAGCAAGTTATTCTTTTTCATTTAGCTCTTATGGCTTGATTTGAGGAAAAAGGTAACCTAATAGAGGTGTGGAACTTTTGAGTCTACATTATTCTTATTGATTTTTATATTATACCATTTTTGATTTTTAAATTTATTTTTGTTAGTAGATTCTAGTAAGACACCTCTCTTTGGTAAAAAAGATTGTAGTTCTAGCTTCGGGAAATGCTTTGTTAGGCAAAGAAATTATAGTGAAATTTCAAATATGTAACTAAATTAGAAAACTAAGCAAACTAATGAGTCTTCATTAGTCTATAGATCAACTTTTTGAAGGGGCAGGCCTTAATAATGGCCCATGTTGACAACTGAATAGATTTTTCTTTTAATGCCCCTAAGCAATATTTAGGATTAATAAATATAGCTGTGCACATAAATGTTAGCATGCACATTTCTGTGTTATTTTTGGTTGGTTAGCCCAACCTTGCAGATACCTCTTCATACTGCTAGCTTGTGAAAATTTTATTAGCTTACTCATATGTAATACTGCTTCTTAAACCCTACAGAACGCCTTGCTCTTTTCGTTTGTAGCCTTTCAAGCTACCCTGCTTTAGCAAATCCCATGTCTCACATCTTAAAATATTCTCTCTTTTCTAAATAGATCTACATAAAATTCTTTTGCCTAAAATTCTCCTTCCAGTCTTTTTATTTCTCTTGCTCTTTTAGATCACTTCCTTCTGCTTTCTTCTAGTTGTTGTTTACCCAGCTTTTTTGTTCTTCCTCATGTCTTCCTATGGCTTACATCCAATATGTTCTTGCCACCAAAGAAACACTTGTATTCACACTAGTGTCTTTCTTTCTTCTGCTTCTTTGCTGTATCCTTTGACTTTATATATCAGTAACCAGGGATGACTGCTGACCATTTATATTAAAAGGAGGGGAATAGAGTGAGTTTTACTTTACTGGATTAGTCCTCCTACTGTGACATTTCAGTTACTCCTGCCTTCATCAGTCTTGGAAGGTAATTGCAGACATTAGAGGCAGGGAGGCAGTGAAAATAAGACTGTAGAAGCCGGAAATCATCATTATTGTTACCATAACCACTAACTTGTATTGAACACTTGTATGCGTCAGGCACTATGCTGTGCAGCTGATATGCATAACACTTAATCTTCACGACCACCGTTTCAGTTGTAAGTACTATAATTCTTTGCATTTTATAGGAAACTAGAGCTTTAGAGAACTTAAGCAAGTTGTCCAAACTTATGCAGTTAATAGTAGCAAACTTGAAATTCAAATCAGGGCTGTCTTACCCCTAGATCTTTGTTTTTAGTCACTATTACCTACCACATACAGGATGAAAGCAATTGAAAATCCTAAGATGAAGTCGGGTTCAAGGTGAGGATCATTGTGGTGCAGAGTCTAATTTCAAAGAGCAAGGAGGGGAGAGTTCTCTGGTGGCCTGGTGGTTAGGATTCCAGGCTTTCACTCCTGTGGCCCAGGTTCAATCCCTGGTCGGGGAACCGAGATCCCGCAAGCTGTATGGCACGGCCAAAAAAAATAAGAAAGAAAGGGAAAAAAAAGGAAGGGCAGGGACCCAAGAAATGGTTAGGGCTGTATTAGATTTCAGAGGACTTTAGAAAATGTTCCATTCTGACCATTTGGGCACATTACATAAATATTCAATAAGGTAGATCTCTCCAGTCCAGTTTTTGTAGTCCATTAAAAAAAATGCCTTTATCTCATATGAAAATCCTTCAAAACATAGTATTAATTGCTTATAACTACAGATAATGACCCTCCATTGACCAGGGGTGCATTCTCATGA
The DNA here is from genome assembly GCF_005190385.1 of Monodon monoceros. NCBI lineage: Eukaryota > Metazoa > Chordata > Mammalia > Artiodactyla > Monodontidae > Monodon > Monodon monoceros. Next base: position 101,482,021 of record NW_021703774.1, read on the forward strand.
ACTCTTTATCATCTAAAAAGTTTCATTAGTTGGGGAAAAAGTAATATAAGATGAATGGGGATACATTTTTATGGGCATCAGAAAAGGAGATGCTATGTTTAAAATGTTATTAAATACTAACAAAATATCAGAAGTGTTAGGAAATATGAAATGTGTGTTAGGCAGTCCTAGGGCAAAAAGAAGGGAAATGAAAAGCTGAAGAAAGTCTAGGGTGGTATTTTCCACAGCCCCTACTCACTTTTAAGAAACATAAAAATCACATGCTCTCTTGGAAATTCTGAAACTTTTCCCCTTGTTTTCAAAATCTTCTTGACCAGTAGAGCTACATAAAGGATATTTTTGCTGGTTATTCATGGCAGTAAGAAGTTTTTATGGACTTTATTGTTTTCCAAGTGTAGAATTCTTTTTTTTTTTTTTTTTTTCTGTATGCGGGCCTCTCACTGTTGTGGCCTCTCCCGTTGCGGAGCACAGGCTCTGGACACGCAGGCTCAGCGGCCATGGCTCACGGGCCCAGCCGCTCCGCGGCATGTGGGATCTTCCCGGACCGGGGCACGAACCCGCGTCCCCTGCATCGGCAGGTGGACTCCCAACCACTGCGCCACCAGAGAAGCCCCCAAGTGTAGAATTCTGTATTATGTTTATAAACTCCAGATGCCTATTCTCTTCTTCCATATCAGTTTCACTGGTATAAAGCAATGGTCCCAACCTGTTAGCCAGGAGGTTTCCACTGGGTTATTATAAGGGATTCATCAATTCATATGAGTAAAAGGCATTAGTTTTCAAGAATATGTAGATACTGTTTTGATGAGTAAAATACAAAATCATTTTTTAAAAAACTTACCTTAATCTAAGTATATCACAAAACTGAGACAATATAAAGGGAAAATAAGTAGAACTAAAGCCTCTGTGCTCCTGGTTCAAGCAGACTCGATTCATGTGAATTGTTAATTATGTGGCCTACTTCGGAAGAAAAAGCTTAGATATCCCTGGATGAAATGGTAAAGGCCTGCTTGGTTACCTGTGATGGAATAAACTCCCAAGCCTTCTTAGAAACCACCAGCTCCTGGCCTCGTCTCTGGGAACTGGTGGCTTTTTGAGAAAGAGAAATATTCCAGCCAGCCTGAACAGAAGGAAAAGGATGCCCCTCTGTTTCTCTATTTACTGATAACTCTAATACTTCTAATGTGATGGTTCTCAATCTTGGGGGGGGGGGGCGGTTATTGACCCTTTTGAGATTTTGAAAGCTATGGGCCCCATCCCAGAAACATGCACTTATCATCCACAGATAAAAAGTTTTTATTATATGTAGGCGTTACATATCCCTTGAAGTTTATCATCCATGGGGCCTTCCTCTGGTGGAAAACTAAGAAAGAGGAGATGCCAAATAAAAATGAAGTGTAAAGAACACAAAACTGGGTTCTGGAGCCCTAAGAAATCTTTCTCTTTTTTTAAGAATTAGAAGATGCTTAAAATGCCAGAACTGTGTAACATCAAACTAATTTATATGGTCACAGATATAAATCCTAACTTAACTAAAAGGAAATAATGAAGAAAGTAGGAAAGTTTTGGAATTAAAGACATGGAAGAGGCAGCCATACTTGGAGCAGAGTTCAGTTGTCAAGAAAGAATAAACTTCACATATTTAAATTTTGCCCAACGCTGACCTAGTTTATTTATCATCCTTTGGGGAGGTTCAAATGAATTGTTTAATAATTTCCATGTGCCTTCAGTTGTGGATAATCATTTATGAAGCTGTTTTACTGAGGTTTTTTCTTTAGTGGATTTTTATCTAAAGAGACTAGTTCCAAAGGGTTTACTTTATATCCTACATTGCAAATTCAAGACATACTTCTTATTCAAGAATTTATTCTAGTTAATATAGACTGCACTATTGGAAGACTTCTTTTTCAGGTTTTGTTCTCTTTAGATTGTTTTACATGACCACACAGATTTCTTTTTCCTGGTTGATTCTTTATACAGTCTAATAAGAACATTATTAATTTTCATTAAAAATTAGAAATTTCATACAATTTATATTAAATGCTTTTAGACTTTTTATTTTAACTGCTGGCTTTTTTGTGTTTAATATTTTAATTAAATGATATATTTTTCATACTGGCAGTATTAAGAACACAGTATATTTACTAAGTTATTAATAGAGTGATGGAGTCTAGTGCCTCTTTCACTCTCACGAGTGTCCTGGATTGCACAATAAATTATAGGGTCACCCTGGTTATTAAAATTTTTTAATATTTAAAATTATTCAAGGCAAAGTGTATTCTATCAACTTAATCTGCAATCAGGAACAACAAAAAATATTTTGCGGTCAGAGTAGCAGTGAATTTTTAACAGGTAAAGAAAGGGAAGTAATTGAAGTCCAAGTAGAGAGAATGCTGTGAAAGTAACTATATCAGTAAGTTGAATGCATGTTTGCACAGTGCTTTTCTGTGGTAACATAGCAATCTGTCGTCTCCTAAAAAGAAAAAAAAATAACGGTGGTATTCAACGTTTTTACTGGAATTCCATTTTACATCTTGACCTTGTATACAAACTCACATTCATACATATACACACTCACTTGTTCACTCATTCACTCACCTGAATTGAGTATGATGCACTCTGACATTTTCTATTTTATTATTTTTAATTAAAAATAATAGTGGTCATGACCCAGTAAATTGATTTACTACCCACTAAGAAGTCACTACCCACAGATTGAAAACACTCCCCTTAAGTGTCTCTTTTAGAAACTGATACTGACTAGAATCAACAACAGTAATAGTTTAGAAATCATAACACTCCTGTGGCAGCAAGTGAATTTTCTTTACACATTGTATTCAAATGTTTAACTATAGATCATATTTTTCAATCAACTGCTCACCTTTGGTATTTAAAGTAAATTGGAAATTTCTAGCTACTTAAAATTAATGTAGGAAATATATTTTTACATATGCAAATATGTGGGGGGGGCTTCATTTAATTATCTTCAGAATACTTCCATGATAATATTTTGGAAGTAAAACATGATGGTTGCTGTTCTACAGCAACAGACTTGTCATTATAATTAAAGAATGACTTTTCCAGTGAGAAAAATATAACTCAAAGAAATTGATACTAGATCCTTTTCAGTCGGTAACACTAATGCAATATACCTACATTCTTTTTTAGTGAAGTCATTGTTTTATTTTTCATACCATCCACTTTTAAGCAGAATAGTAGATTATGTGTTACTTAATGGGATCTTTTGCCTGTTTTCAGCTTTAATGGTATAATTGGCCATAGAGGCCTGCAACAACAAGTGCTAATGAACATATAACACAGTGCCAGGTGCTGAGTGGGTATATAAAAGGCACTAGAAAAATAATTCTTTTATTGTAGAAAGTGCTGTAAGAATTCTTTCTGCTGTGAGGGAAAGAAAAAAATAGTATTGTAAAAGCTTTTCAAGGTGTATTACTTGTCCTTTCATGAGTGTCTTCTGTGGTATCTTTTAAAATATTATAATATTGCATCTTCAAGAAACCACATCCTTTTATAGTGATTCATTCAACCTGAAAGAGTATAAGAAAATTTCAATCTTATTATGATTAAACTCTAAAGGAGCAAACCAGCTTCTAATTAAACCAAATACCTGGATAATTCCTCCAGAGTAGGCTGTATGAGGGATACACAATGACCCTGTATTAAAGAACTTAGGAAAGCATTATTGGCAATACACACAAAACTATCAAAGTTAGAGAACTATGCAAGATACTATACACATTAATAGTATATTGACTGTATGTGCTCTAGGAGTTCAAGTTGTTTGTTTAGTCTAGGCCTCCTTTCGAGGGGAGCTGGGAATTGAGTTGAGTTTGTTTTTTCCTGCTGTTTTTTTACTGTTTGTCGCCTTGTTAAGTAGAGCCTCAAAAAGAAAGAAAAAGGAAGAAAAGATAGCTCATGCTGATATGTTTCGTACAATGTTTAAAGTGGGAGGGAAAAATAAAAACAGTAGTCAAATAAAATTTCCATTCATTCAACAAAAGTTTTAGTTGTTTATTGTTGTACCAGGACTGTGCTAGCTCTGAGGCTATAAAGACCCTGCACTCCAGCTGCATAAACTTAATGATGGTGATCTGTTAGGACAAGGACAAATGTACTGTTGCAGAAAGCTTTGTAAGGTTTCAGCTAAACCCTGAACGTGAAGGTTGAGTAGTTTTAAACAGAAGAGATGAAGTAGGACATTCCAGGTAGAGAGAACAACATAGCGTGGGATAAAGGGATGGAATTTAGAGTTCAAAAGGTGTTGGGAGAATCAGTTGTAGGTGTTTGGGAAGATGATAACACCAGAAAGGTGGGGTTGATGCTTTGAGTCCTTGCTAAAAAATTTAAGAAGTCATCGAAGAATTTTTTAAAATAAGGAAATGACGTGTTCAGATTTGTATTTGAAAAAGCTATTTCTCATAACACTGAAAGATGGGTTTCTGTAGTTTCTTGGCTATAACTTATTCTGTGGTACTATTCTTCTTTTTTTTTTTTTTTTTTTTTTTTTTACTGATGTGGTACTATTCTTCATTAAGAGTGTATGTCTGTATGTATTTGTCTGCCCAGTAATGTGTGATTTATTCAGGATTAGCAAGGTAGTGAATGGTTCAAGTTGAGTAAATTGATGGAAGACTAGTGTCAAAGTTGATTTCATCCTAACCATTTTTATGGTAGTGTTTCTAAAATGTTATTCTTGTTTTTGCCTTGCGAAACAGTAGACTGAATATAATTTAATTATTTGAGTATTTAGAGTCACGCTTACGGATGCTAATTGTATTATGCCAGCAAAAATCGGGCTATTTGCCCACAATACTGAAAAGCGATTGGCTGATTCATTCACTAATTCAACAAGCATTTTTTTCAGCTTCTTGGTGGTTTATGTCTTATGCTAAGTATTACAGAGATAAATTGGAACTTACAATATGGTAGAAGCGCATATATGCATAACTAATACAAAACAAATTTTAAGTGCCAAATTATAAGTGTGCATGAAATACTGTGGAAGTTAGGATGAAGAGGAAGGTATTTTCAGCTAGACCAGGGTCCAGCAAGGTTTTTGGAAGTAGAATCTGATTTGGACCTTGAAAGATAGTTAATTGAAATGGAAATGGGGGTCAAGGGTGGGGAAGGAGCATGCCTGGGAAGGAGCAACTTGGGACTGTGTGGAAAGTTTACTGAAAACACTAGGAAGTAGGAGATAAGGGAATAGAGTTGGACAGGTAAAGGACATAGAATGCTAGAATGCTAACCCATGATGCTGGAATTAATTTTGTAGGGAGGGGCCAGTAAAGGTTTTTTTTTTTTAAGAATTTGTGTGAAGCTTTTAAAACTGTTTTTTAAATAAAAGTTAAAGGAGTTGGTGGGGAAGTGGAGAAATTGTAGATGAGGTCATTTTAGGAGTCCTGAACCAGGATAGTGGCAATAGGAATGTAAAGGAGGGATAGAAATGTCTGGATAATATTATGGAAGTTAAGTAAGCAGAACTTGGCAGATTAGTTAGAGGTACAAGAATAAGAGGAAAGAGATGGAGATGGATCAAAGTTTTAAACCTTGTTATTGGGAAGATGGTTATACCAATAGAGTTAATGAGCCTGCTACCAGGGTGTTTGGTAAGAGAACGGTGGGCTTCATTACTTCTCTGGCTGTCATTTATCTAGCAACACAACATCATCTAGGTATGTACTGTTAACAAAGCAAACAGTCACACTTACTCAATTAGTAAGTTTGTTTTTGGGAGAATGGAGCCTAAGAGTTTTGTACTATTGTAGCATAAAATATTTACATTTTATTATGCCTGCTTTTGCTGGTCATCGGTTATACAACTTAGGAATTCTATTTGATAATCTTTTTTGACCGATATTTTGTTTTTCATAAAAGTGTTAACTAGTCCCCTAGCGTTCCTATTGGTTCTGTTACTTACCAATTTTCAAGTTTTGTTTTGTTTTTTTAACAATTGACTTAATCTGGATATTTATGTTTTAATTTTTTTAACTTGTCTAATATCTTTACATCCTTAGTTGTAGTGTTGTGTTTGTTATGATTTATGTTCTGACATGAATCTCTTGAATGCTGTTTATAATCTGGATTAAAATTTAGTAGATTTTACAATAAAAAAGTATGTTCTGGCCAGACCTAAACTGTAGGCAGATCTACTTCAAGTGACTTTATGGAAATAATAAAATAATACACAGATTTTCTCTTTTGGAGGTTAGGGCAAGAGGATGGCTTGCTGGAGACTGGTGGTCCCTCACTTAAGTAAGAAGTGGAAAAGTAGGATTTACTGTTTTTTTGTTGTGTCTGGAGTTTGAGGAATAAGGTTAATTCTTGCTGTCCAGTGTTTAAAGTATATATTAAATTGTGGCCTTAGCTGGAAGTTAGCTAAACCAGAAATTACCTAGTCAACACTGTGTTTGTTAATAGTTCAGATTTTGGCTGGAATGTAAAAAAATACTTCAGAATTATAAAAAGCCAAATCAGATCTATTGGGATTATAGATTTGTAATGTTTAGATTTACTCAGGATTATTATGAACTCTATCTAATTTAAGTTGAACATGATTATATTAAAGATAAGTTAACAAATTTTTAGGTAAGGTCATTTCCTTACTTAACTAATTTTGAACAGGAACAATCATTTAGTTACTTCTACTAAATATGAAGTGGTAATTTGGAAATACACTTTTAGAGGGCAGGGAGTGTGATTATATTCAGGTGATTCTAAACAAATGTGATTTAGAACAGATTTGCCATTGTGTATTTTAATGTTTATTCCAATTTTAGATATGTCTTTGTCTTAGAAAAGTGGTTGATATTCAATGCCTATTGGGTTTAGTAAAACAGCATGCAAATCCAACCTACCTTAAGGAGAAATTTTAAGGTTTTTTTTCTTACCTGTTACCACAGGTACCTGTTAACTCTTAATTGAACAATAAACAGCTTATACCTGGGGGATTGTTAGTTTTTAGCTTTTTGCAACCTAAAAAAAACTAGTCTGCCTCCAATTTCTGTTTATAAAGATGTGTGATAAAGTTTCATATTTATGTTTAGCTTTTCCCTTCACATTGATAATGCTCAAAGTATCATTTTACTAATCATTCCCTCTACTTTGAAATAGCAGAGGCTTCTAGACATTGAATGTATCGATATGTACTTTTTCTTGTCCCAAGTAGGTAACTTTCTTTGAACCAAGCATATAAAGCTGTTGCTACCCTTAATACAACCTCCTACTTTGTAGGGCAAACTCAAGCTACCTGACTCCTCTAGACTAATATTAAGCCATCAACTTAATATTTACAGCAAAGGAAATCTGCTTTTCAAATATTTTTCACTTCATTCTCTTCCAGGTAGAATGTTAAATCATGCTATACCTAATTAACTTTGCCATAATTGCCCTGTGATTCTAGGTTAGTTACTGTTTTTAGTTACTGAGAATGGAAACTCCAAAAATAATGAAAGTAACTTAGGGTACTAAAAAAAAATCCAATTTTAGAGTGAAAATATCAAGGGAAAATGATGATGAAAATATGCTTCTGAGGTTGCTAATTGTGTATCTGTATGTTTAATTCTGATTGGAAGGGGAACATTGCTTTCATAACAATAAACTACTTAAACTGCTTTATGTGTCCATCTTGGGAAAAATGACTGGTTTCATTATGGCAGTGTAGGTAGGAATGAAGAGCTGGTGTTGGGAGTAGGGACGTCCTTTCCATTTTTAATGGGCTATATAGAGAGTGGGATTTAACAATTTTTCTCTTAATAGGTTTTTTTTTTTATGGGCCAAGAGATTAAGAGGTAGAACTGAGGGCAGCCTTTCTCATTTAGGGTAGTTGTTACTCAGGACCCAGAACTGGCTACATAATTTGCAGGATCCAGTGCAAAATGAAAATACAGTGCCTCATGTTCAAAAATTATTAGGAATATCAAGACTGCAGCAGCAGAGCATTAGACCAAGTATGGGACACTATAAGACCGCACAGATCGAACACTCACGAAGTCTGTCTTGCAGGTGCTTTTTGCAAAGAGGAAAGTATACACTGAAGAACAAAGAATTTAGCTTCCCAACAAATGACTTTCCCAAACCCACATCCCTACTTTATACAGGCTAACACGTTTCTCCTCACCCCCTTAGTTGGGGCTGAGGGAAAGAAAATGCTGTTGGCACGGTCTTTTATATGCTTTTGGCTTATGAACCTTGAAGGATAATGGCAGCAACTAGAATTGAGTTTGTTTATCCATCTCATACTTCTGCACCCCTTGGGCCATATGCATCCTCTTCCTACCTCGCCACTGGGACCACCGTCTCCATCACCAGCTTGTTAATAATGGTGGTAGGAATGTTGGGCTTATCTGTTTATGTCATTTTTATCGCTACTGCTTTCCTGAATGAGCTCATAGCTACAATTGCATGCCCACCTTATACAGGCCAACTAGATGGAGAAGAAATCTTCTTCCCTCTAGTAGGGCTATAGCATGCCTCTTATTTTGGATGTGTATAATCTGGCCATTATACTAAGTTTGACTTTACCCTAAATATGCCAACAACCAGTTAGGAACAAAACAGAAGAAATAGGGCTTTTGATTAAACGGGCAGGGAAGGGTGATTCCAAATAACAGTATTTTGGTGGTGAACGTTAATTTAGTTATGATGTTAGTTCTTTACCATAGAGGCTTCAGATGTTTTTAAGAAATAAATCTCCATTCTTTGAGGTCATTTGTGTAGTGAATTAAAAAGAAAATGAAATTCATTGAAGCAGTTATTGTATATAATGGGCAGAAAGGTGGAAGTGGCAAAAGGACTTATGTTAGAGCCCAAAGTAAATTACTTTTCTTCTATGTATAAAACTAATGTCTCAGAAAGCAGATTTGAATTTGTATCTGTCGTATTATTTATTGATTTGCTTTTTGCTGATCCAGTTGAGTTCTTCAGGCACAATTGTTGTTTTGTTGTTGTATTTTGTAGCATAGCAGTATGATGTTCTTTTTGAGGGCTCATAAGTCTGCTGTATTTCTGTCTCATTCCTATTTGATCAAAACAGCTGTTTTACTGAAAGGTATATTCTGAAAAAATTTTTATATGACCTTACAGCTCAGCTCAATTCATTCTTCTTACAAGTAAAATATTACTACCAGTAGCAATGTAGATCTTTTATAAATCAGATAACTTCAAAGGTTTTTTTTTTATAGTCTTCCGGTTAAAACTGATCACTTTAAACATTTCCTGCCACCCTAAATAGGAAGATCTGAGTAACTGGGTTTATTCATTTCTAAAGAAGTATTTATACTCAAGAAAAAGAAAATTAAGAATTTCTAAAACTAATCTAGTATTTTTTGTAAATTTCAAGTATAGAAACAATGTTAGATTTAAAATACTTTGGAACAGAAAAACGGTATGTGTGTGTTTTGATTTTTGACAGTACCAAGTAAGTGCAAATAAAATTCTATTGTAAAGAAAGGCTTTGTATAAAGTTATCTATTTGACAGATTATTCATATAAACAACTTCAATAAACCTTAGGCTATTTGTCAGAAATATTGATGAGCCGCATTATACTAAAACTGACTGTGTTAGTGATGTTGTTTTTAATGTTCTAACAATTCCTGGTACAGTCCAGAATAAAACTGCTTTTCCCTCTGGAGACAATAAAATCTGTTAAATGAGAACATTTGTATAATAGACATGTTTGTACCTCATCTTTTTCATTTAGTGGAACATTTTGGAATATTCTTTTTTTTTTATACAGATTTTTCTAAAATTTTGGGCAGTATTGTAGGGGTGATGGTTGGATGTTGATATTAGAAAAAATTATTCCTGTCAAATGTATTCATATTTTACTTCCTAAAATAAATGACATTTCAAGGGGTAAGAAATTTTAAAGTGATGATGGAGATATTAAGATATAGAGATACTTATGTGTAATTACCAGAGTCCCTTGGTTTTTAATATCTTAACTTTATGGACAAGTTTCCAAGGATTCCCAGTTCATGTGATTCCCTAAACTTATGTGGAACTCAGGATACTGGAGATTCTCAATCATATTCTGACAGAGTTGTCCTACTTTCCAAAGTCATAATACCTTCAAATACTAATTACTACAAAAACTATGGTATTCTCACTTAAAATTTAGATCTGATCATTCATAAAAACAGCCATAAACTTCAGAGTTTCTAGAGTTCATATAGCATCAAAAGTCAGAAAAAAAAATGTTTTCCCTCTATTAAAGTCAAAAACATTTCTATACCTGAGTAAACATTTCCAGTTCCTTTTTTTTTTTTTTTTTTCTGCTGTACGCTGGCCTCTCACTGCTGTGGCCTCTCCCGCTGCAGAGCACAGGCTCCGGACACGCCGGCTCAGCGGCCATGGCTCACGGGCCCAGCCGCTCCGCGGCATGTGGGATCTTCCCGGACCGGGGCACGAACCCGTGTTCCCTGCATCGGCAGGCGGACTCTCAACCACTGCGCCACCAGGGAAGCCCTCCAGTTCCATTTTTTAAAGTATCACAGCATCTAAATGTAACTTAAATGCTTTGTAACTGATAAAACATTCTTTTGCGTACTTCCCCATCACCCTCTGTCCTTCTCCCTCAATTTGCTTTACACACCTAACATTAGCATTCTGTGAACAAATATTTAACGGATTGTTAAAATGTATTTTATTTGTATCCTACAGTAATTTATTTACATTTTAAAAGGAAATTTGAATACAGTGTGGCAATTTTGACAACCAGCAAGCTCATCAAAGTAAGATTCTATCTGTAATCTCATGATCTACCAAATGCTTGCTCTGTTCCACGTAACAGTGACAGGGATTGTGTGTAGTTTACCTTATAGATAGGGAAAGAGTAGCTGACATCTAGTAGCACTTAGCCCTTTGAGTTCCTTAAACTCTTTACTTCTAGTGTATGGATTTCTTTAAAATTCACCTAAATTCAAATTGCTCACCAAAGCAACTAGGAAAAAGAAAGTGCTGACTACAGAGTATGTGTTACCTCATTCTTCTTACTGGTTATGAAGGAACCTAGTTTCTACATAGAAGCTAGACTGGCCAGTGAAGAATTTAAGTGTGACTGCTAGCAACATTCATTTAAACAAATGATACAGAAGTGTTCTACAGGAACTATAGTGTATATTACATAGTGGTAGAACAGATTTCTGTTCATATGCTGTCTAAATGTCAAAGGTTAAATTGCTGGGGTTTTCTTTATTTTTCACTCCAGAAGTATTTGTTGAGTTCCTACTATGTGCCAGACTCTTGAATGAGCTAACTAATGAGAACCTTTTAAGATTTTTCTGTTCCAGATTTTGGTTGTTTAACTTTGAAGTAGCCATTCTTTAATACTTAACTTGACTTCCTATATAGTTCTTATTAGATTCTTCTTCTGAGGATAAACAGAGAAAGACTGTAAGACCTAGATTTTACTTTTAAAGAGGCAGGTGACAGGAAGCGAAAAACAGTGGCTTGAATGAGATTTAGGCTTCTCATGGTTTTTAATTTTCTGTATGACATTTCTGTTAGCATTGCCACTTGACTACTGTTAAGAAACTATGTTTATTGGTTTTATAATAGTAGCATCTATTCTTTTGGAACCCAGACTTCGAACAGTTCATTTCACGCAATCATTGAATAGCTAGTTCCTATTCTCTCTTACCTAGAATTTTTCCAGGGGATTTCATGTGACAGGTTAACAGAAGAAAAGCCATTTGGACAACTCTTCTGTTACATTTGTTTCCCTCCCCCTTGGATCCCTAGAGATAAATTCTTACCATCTCTTCCTGCTAATTGACCAGCAGCACCCTGGAATACTATCATCCCTTTGTCTAAAGGAATGGCGTAGTTTTATTCAAAGAATAAAATGTTATGTCCTGTCTATTCCTACCTATAAAAAATACCTTTTTTCTTTATTAAATTAGGTTTTTTTTGTAATAAATGATTGAAGGAAAAGTCAAGTAACAGAAAAATTTCAAGAACAGTTAGCACTAGAATTTTGGTCCACTTTAATGTAAAAATCTTGTTTTCCCCTTTTTAATCACAATTTTAAAATAAGCTATAGGAGAAAATATAAAAGGAAAAAAACTAACAAATAGCAGTTAACTTCTGGTCCATTTATGAACTTATGTGAGGTAATCTGGATCTGTATTTGTTTTCTAGGAAAATAAAACATGTGCTTGTTTATGCAATACAGATTGAGTTTAAAAATGAAAGTTGAGCATTGTTTGCCCTTTCAGATGTAGGGCTAGCGTATAATTTTAAGAGCTATTTATTATTATAAAATTCACAGTGAATTGGTATATAAAATTGATTTTTCATTGAACTTTTTACTATTTTCAAAGCATGTGAGATCTGATTAATGGAGAAGTAATCAAATGCAAACTTAATGATCTCACATAAAAGGTTATAGTTTTCCTGGAAATAAGATTTAACCAGATGTTAATGTATATATATGATCATAAGAGAAAAGATTACATTGCTGTAATAATTGACCAATTTAGTCATTTCAAGTTATTTTAGTTACATTTTCTCAGTTCTAGTTTGATATAGTAAAGCATTATTTGAAAAAGGAGTGCAGGAAGAGTGTATGCTGATAATATTACTGCTGTTAGAGAACCAGCTGCAAGTTAGTGCATGCTTTAGGGAATACAAATGAGTACAGACTTTTTCTAACTTGATTTAGATGGTCTGACCTCCCTAGAAGTATAGTATGTATATATACTTGGAATATATGAGAAATGTTAAGTCTTTTTCTTCCCTTTTTTAGCTTTAGATTGTAAGCAAAAGAAATCAAGGTCAAGATCCGGAAGCAAGAAGAAAATGCTAACATTACCTCATGGTGCTGACGAGGTTTACATTCTCCGATGCAGGTACATGCCTATATTGCCAAATCGGCTCAGTTTCTTCAGATTTTGCTTTGAGACATATTAGCTATTTTATTCGGGATTTTTAGTTTGTGGCAGAAGGTGCATTCTCAAAAATCAAGTTACAAATGAACTTTTGGAGACAGACTTAAAATCTTATATGGCTCATAATATGCTATACTTCAACAACTAATGAATCAAGGTTTTTACATTAGCTAGGATACTGTGATTTGTAAAAGTGTCTTTTGTTTTTGTTGTGTTTTATTTGTGTGCTTTGTTTGGTTTAATTTGATATTTTTTTAGTTGTCTTGAGTTCCTGCTTATTGGGAATATATTTTCTCTCCACTCATACTTCTAAGTGTAGCTATACAAACTCATTCACACCTTCCGTACTCATCTTCATGCAGTTTAAGAAATTCTGAATTGAATTTCAAAAGTGGTCTTTTGAAAAGAATAGTGCATTTTGGGATTAAGAGTTGTTTTAAATATATTAAGATGTGTAGATGTTAAGACCTTTTAATTAATTTTAACCTAATAGTAATGTTCCCATCTCTACAAATATTAGTGGAGTTATTATGAATTGGCAGTTTTGATATTGTATTAAAGCATTTTGACTTTATAGGTGTTTAGAAACTATTGTCAAGTACTATCTCCAATACAGAGTAAAGGTTGCTCCTGTGTTTATGGATTTTATGGGAATTGGTTTTAAATAAAGGGAATTGGTCATGTTAAGAGAACTTATCAACTTCTTCTCTAGGTTTTGTGGCCTAGTCTTTCGTGGACCATTGTCTGTTCAGGAAGACTGGATTAAGCACTTACAACGACACATTGTAAACGCTAATCTTCCACGGACTGGAGCTGGCATGGTGGAAGTCACGTCACTACTCAAAAAGCCTGCCTCCATTACAGAAACTTCATTTTCTCTACTAATGGCAGAAGCAGCTTCATAGAACAAGAAAACCTTTTAAATAGCAAATTTGAATTGGATGTAAATTTGAAATTCTTTGTCTTTTTTTTAAAGCCACATTAAATTATCCGTTTATAAATACTAAAGCAGGAAAATGGGGAAAAGTGAATGACAGTGACATCAGAGCAAATTGAGCGCTTCAAACAGTAAGTAGTCTCTATATTTTGTATAGGATGGGAGATGTGTTTCTGAGGTTTACTATGTTTTGTCAGTTAACTGTGTTCACTCAATGATAGATCAGTACACGTAAGCAGTCATTAATAAACTGTTGCACATGGATACTTAAAGACAGACTTATTGGAAAATTATGTTTTCTGCAGTGTTACCAGAATCAAGGTTCTGTTTATTCCCCACAAGACTTGCATTGAAAATTAAGATATTATATTTTGTTTGTATATATTTAGTGTTTTGTATAATACCAGGAACCGCTAACTAAATTTACTCAACTTAGGGCATTAAATATCATGTACTTCATAGTTTGAGACTGTTCACTCAAATAGGGCAGAGTACTATTCTATCTAGATGTGTAAGTGTTTTTTTAAAATCACATGGAACGGTTTTTTTTATACTAAAAAGTGGAGGGAGATTTGTTTAAACAAGTATTTCTAAAAGAAATATGTACATAGTCCTGGAAATTATTCATGGTAAGGAAATATTCTTTACTCCAGTTGCATTTCTCAGACAATAAAGTGGTGCATCCATGCTACCTCCTACTTTGTCAACAAAGATGCTATTTACCCTTTACATTTTTGTATCATAATAGATTTAAAAAATCTAATGTTCTTTATTGCAAGACATCCTTTTGTTAACAGATTTGTTTCTTTTTAATGTTTTACCTAAAATTTGACATGCTTACAGGACAGGTTTGCCTCTTACTTTATTTAACATTGTAGAAATGTAATTAATAAACAATGCTCACTACACAGTTTAGAATAGGCTTTCTCATTTATATTCTCCTCCAAATTTGATCAGTTAGCAAAACTTAATACACCAATTGAAATATTTCTACATATGATGAGAATGTTTACAATTTAAATTTTAGAACTTGTTTTGGATGTGACTATATGTACGAAAATCGTGTAACACTATGCTCATGCTAAGAACCGACATAATGGAATTACTGAAATAAATGTGCTGTGAGGAATGGAAAATATGGTGCAGATGTCTTGGTCATGATAAATTGTGATTCTCCTTTTAAACTCTTCCCAAAAGCAAATTAATTATTTTAATCTGAAATTAAATTCCTTTACAAATGACAGTTTTTGTATGCAAGCACCATTTCATTTTATTTCATGTAGTATGGCTAATACTATAGTTGAAACAAGGATATGCATTGATACTTTTCTTCGTATGTAAATAAAGTTAAGAGCAGTTAAAATAAGGAGTATTTTGGTAGAGTATATACATACCTCACTGCCAGTGAAATTGCTTTCCTATGGTATATCTCCTTACCAGAAAAATCTCTAAATAAAAAAAGACTTAAAGAAAATTATAATGTCTATAGTGTGAAACATTTCTTATTTTTATCACTGGTGGAAATGGTCCACTTGAAGTTGTGTTTCATTTGATTTATGTTGTTTATACTTAGCAGGTTACTTTATTCACATACTTTATATGTAAAATTAGGAAATTGAACAAAATGGATCATTCCCAACCAATGGTCTCCTGATCCCTGGGTTACTAGATAAGGGGAAAAGTACTTGTAAGTTATTCTCATTTTTCCAAAGGCCTCATAGAAACTGTTTGCTTCTCTATAATGGTGAGTCTAACTAAAACATCAAATTTCTTAACTTTTGACTGAAAATGTACCAAGTCTGTGTATACCAGTATTCTCTTACTGAATAAGTTTCATTGGTATGAATATATTCTATATTTAAATAGAATATATATTTTTCATTGGAAGTCATACTACTACATAGCAAGTACAGTTCAGAAATTAAGGGGAAAAAAAAAGATTCCTGGTGGGAAGACTAGCAATCACTAGAGGCCCTTTCAACTCTAATGTTTATAGTTCTTTGATTTAATTAAGCCAACTATCAAGATGTAGGAATATAAGTAGGTAGTTTGACCACAGATTTCATAAGCAAACCTAGATTACATTTTTTATGTTAAACTATTTCTAAAACAATATTTCTCCTTCTGGCTATAAAAAGAATTAAATCATCAAAATACAATAATTCAAATTGGAAACAGTAAGCTAGAGGGATTCCTGAAAAGTAAATTAAACAAAGAACATTTTTCATAATAAAGATATTTGGGTTTCAAAATTTTAAAAACTTCTTAGGGAGCAAAGTTTGTCTTTTATTTGGCAACTAGAAAGTTAATGATATATTTTAATTTGGCTTCCACTGGAAGAAAATTATAAAATATTGTCTTAAGTTACATGATAGAGTTTCATGTTAAAACATGCACTATTTCAGTATTCAGTATTGCTGAATTTTCTTTTATAATTCCTTTATTATTGCCTAAGATGTTTGAGCCTCTTTTGTATTTGAGCTTCTTTTTCTTGTTAAAAGCATTGATTTATTTAATAGCATCAAGACAAAAAAAGTTAACTTCTTCAAAAGTAATATTTTCCACTATGCTTCTTTAGAATATATTAGAACCATGGCATAGCTATAATATCTCTATTTTAGATTTCACATGCTTAGTTACGGGTTAGAGGGAATGATAGTTTTTCAGTAGTAATTTAATTAGACAAAGTTTCTTTTA
Source organism: Monodon monoceros (assembly GCF_005190385.1). Lineage (NCBI taxonomy): Eukaryota > Metazoa > Chordata > Mammalia > Artiodactyla > Monodontidae > Monodon > Monodon monoceros. The sequence continues at coordinate 101,498,568 of NW_021703774.1, forward strand.
AGGACATACACATAACCTCTCAGGGGCTATACAGTTAAAACATACTGGTCCAAAATATAGCTTTGATTTTTTTTTTTCCTTCACTAAATGATTGTAATATATGCTCATTTTAGAAATACTAAGAAAATGAAAAAGTAAAAAATGGGGAAAATCACCTGTGGTATTATGACTCAAACACATTTACTTTTTTTTTTTTCTTTCTTTCTGTATATGATCTTTATTACATTCTGGTAGTTTTTGTCAATTCCTATTTTGGGTACATTTGTCACAATGGAGTACTGAATACAGTTTATCTGCATCATCACATATGACTGTCTATGACCTTCATTCTGAAACACATTTACTTTTAACAGCTTGTTATGGTTCTCATATTGTTTCAATATAGTTATGAATGTAATAATATTATAATTTATCCCAGTATCCCATTTTCCCAAGTTTATTTGAAATTTAAGTACTGCATTGTATAGACTAACCTTTGAATACTCAATCTTGAGCATTTTCCACCAACAACAACCAGTTCTCTGATTCTCCAGACACCAGTTCAGTGTCCAACAGTTCAAGTCAATTCTGACATTAACTACCTGGAGTTAGTGTCAGACTCCATGGGTTAAAGGGCTCAGTCCCACAAGACTGCCCACACTTGAGATGCCACTCACAAGTATCAGGTCACCCATACTTGTGATCAGCTGGCTATAAATCAAAGGTTGCCACAACCCACTCTTCAGGTTCAATAATTTGCGAGAGTGGCTCAGAGAACTCAGAAAAATACTTGACTTTAACAGTTTATTATAAAGAACATAACTCAGGAACAGTGAAATGGAAGAGATGCATAGGGCAAGGTATGCTGGGAAGGAGGTGGCATGGAGCTTCCATGCTTTCTCTGGTGCGCCACCCTCCCAGCACCTTGATGTGTTCGCCAACCCAGAAGCCCATCCCTTAGGGGGTTATTATGGAGGTTTCATTATGTAGGCATAATTAATTAAATAATTGGCCATTGGTGATTAACTCAATCTCTAGCTCCTTTCCTTTCCCTGGAGGTTTCGGCAGGGTAGCGGGACAAAAAACTCCAACCCTCTAATCATGCCTTGGTCTTTCTGGTGACCCACTCCCATTCTGAAGCTATCTGGGGGCCCCCAGCCACCAGTCATGTCATTAGCTTATGAAAGACACTCTCATCACTCTGGAGATTGCAAGCGTTTTAGGAGATGTATGCCAGGAGCCAGGGACAAAGACCAAATATTTATTTTCTATTATATCACGCTAGATGTAAAGCCTCTATGTGACAAAAACTAGTCAGCATCAATGATATTTCAAACCATGGACTATAATTAAGCATTTACCCCTGGTATGGAAGGTAGCTATCCAATTTATTGCAAAAATGGGAACTTGTTTTCTTATTCTGAGGGCCAGTCAAGTTCAGTTATTGATCTTTAGTCAATAGCTCGTAACTTTAATTTCTCGATTCTTTAGCCTACATTATAGACATAGGTACAACCTTCATTTTTCTTGATTACTTTGATTACAAATAATTGAATAATACTTTTAATTGCTTAGGTGTAAACAACAGTAACAAGTAAAACTTACAGAATTGATACCTCATTCTTACATTAAGTCAGAGGTCAAGGTGAACAAAGAGTGGGATATAATCTAATAAATAATCACTAGGGTTTTTCCTTTTTATTAAAGTTTTAGACAAGAAAAAATATATGGACTTCCTCCACAGTAAAAATTTGTCATATTTCTATTCTAGTCTTGTTCTTCTATTTTATAGACTTTTCCTTTTTAAAAAAACACAAGATCATGCTGTGTAGAAATTAACCCTTTATTCTCTTAGATGTAGATCCACAAGCATTTTCATACCACTACATATTATTCTTAAATATACTTTCAATTTTTGCATAATGTTCCATTGTACCACATAGTATTTACACCTACATTGTTGATCATTTTATGTTGTCTCTAGGATTTTGGAATTATAAAGAATGCTTTTGACGAACATTTCTTGCAGTACATTGTACACATCCAAAATTATTTTGTTAGGATGAACTTCTAGTAGTAGAATTGGTAGATTAAAGAGTTGGATATCGCTCACACATTTGAGGCTTTATATATGAATTTCCAAATTGTTATACAGGGAGGCCATTATAACTTTATGCTCCTACCTGCAGCTTATGAGAATGGCTTACAATTCCTTTCGTCCTTGCCAGTGTATTTTTAAAATTTTGCTTGTTTAGTAGGTAAAAAGTAGTGTCTTGTTCATCTTTAAGTGACAAATGAAAACAAAGTAAGTTAATTTTTTATCACAAAGGCATTAACTTTCTGATTTAAAATAATAAAAATACATATGAACATGTTTTACTAGATAATGTGTCTAAAATAACTTCAACTTTGATTTTGTCATTCGCCAGTGGTATAATAGAGAGTATAAGTGCCTTTATACTTTGTAGTCTTTCAAGAGATCTTTGACTATTATTTATTCCAAAAGTTTGTTTGTATATCAATATGCATTCTTCTGTGAGTTCCATAGCACTTCTCAGATACTCAGAATGGGCCGTGACACCTCTTCCTCCCCAAAAAGTAAAGAATAGCTACTTTAAAAGTATTATGTGTTGCCATATCAACTCTCAGATGGTTTATATTTTTTATTATAATTCTAGGCAAATTCCCAAAAATCTTCTGGCACAGGTTTCTTGTTTTTATATTGTTGGAAGAAGAGATAGTGTGAATTATTTTGCTTCTTCTGAACAAATTGGTAAAAAAGATTATTATTTGTTTTTTTAAAGATATAAACCTAGAGAGTTGGTTTTTTCTTAAGCTATTAAGGTCAGCCTCTGGAATTTTATTTTTCTATTGACGAGTTTGGCAAATTTCAGCAAATACTTTAAGGAGCTTTTCGATAATGTTTAGTCCCATTTACAACTGAAAACTTCAGAAAAAATTTAAACTTCATTTATAAAGTCAACATATTGTTTCTATTTTGAGAATCTCAGTACCCTGATTTAAGACCTTCTGAAGTATATAAATATCTCTTATAAATACAATAGATTAAACTCTTAATAAACGTGTAGAACCTTAAAGTCTCATGAATATTTCAATGCCTTGTATAACTTAGTAACATTTTTACTTAAAAATCACAAGTCAAAGTTGATTACTCAACTACACATTTTAAGTTGAATTTGGAAAGCTGAACTGTTAGTCTAATAGGCCAAATTTTCTTAAATATTATAAATACCCCCAATTTTTAAAGCCTGCACAGATTGCTTCTTGCCAGATTATTTTTTGAGGTGAAGTTCATAAACATGTTACCATTTAAAGAAATATTGTAATTACTACAAGAACAGAATGTAGAACATTGCCAGCACCCCCAGAAACCTCCATGTTCCCCACCCCAGTTAAATTCTCTCCCTCCCATTACCATTATTCTGACTTTTCTAATAATCGCTTGTTGGCTGTTTTTAAGTTTGACTTCCTAGGAATGCATATAGTTCAGTTTTGCCTGTTTTTGTATTTTACAGAAATGGAATTATACCACAAGTATTCTTTCGTGACTTGCCCCCTTTGGTTAACGTTATCTTTGCATTTCATCTCTATTCTTCCCATAGCTGTAGTTTATTCATTTTCATTGTTGTATATTATTGCATATCTATATATGACACCATTTAATTATTCATGTTTATTGTTGATAAACATTTGGGTTGTCGTCATTTGGTTGTTTTTTGGCTTTTAAGAGCTGTGAAGCTATGAACATTCTTGTCTGTCTTTTAAGCATCTGAAAGTTTCTCTAGGGTACATGCCAAGGAGTAGAATTTTTTGTCATAGAATATATGCCTCTTAGACAAGGACAGACTATTTTCCAAGATGATTGTACACATTTGTACTCCCACATGGAGTTCATAAGAGTATTTGTTCCTACCTTCACTAATACTGTTGTCAGACTTAAATTTTTGCCAGTTGGTGAGTGTTAATGATATTTCATTGTGAATTTAATTTACATTCCCCTGATTTCTATCAGATTGATTATCCTTTTTTATGTTTGCTTATTGGCCACTTAGATTTCCTCTTTTGAGAAATGCCTTGACAAATTGCCCATTTTTTTATATTGGAGTATCTGTCTTGTTTCTTATTGACACTTAGGAATTCCTCTAATTCTTAGGTTATATGTGTTGTAGATATCTTCTACTTTGCACTCTATTTTTCCACTTGCAGTTATAGTGACTGTCGATGAACAGTTCTTAATGTAATCAGGTACATCCTTTTGAATTTCTCAAATGTTCTTGTTTGTCCAAAGATGCCTATATTCGCTGAATTCTTGAAGGATATTTTCATCAGGTATGGAATGCTATCTAAATTGGCAGTTATTTTCCCACTGCATATTGAAATTTTTATCCAGTGTTTTCTGCCTCATTCTTGCAAGTTCAGCTGTTGCTCATTTTAAAATAAGCTGCCCTATATTTTCTGGCTGCTTTCAAGATATTTGTCTTTATCTTTAGTTTTCTAAAGCTTTGCTATAAAATGGCTTGATGGGAATGTCTTTTGTTATTGTCAAGTTTGGGAACTCTGCTGGGCATCTGGAAATTTTCTAGACCTTGTCTGTAAACTATTTTTTCTGCCTCATTTTCTCTCTCCCTGGTTCTTTTGGGACTCCAGTTAATGTGTGTTAAATCCTTCTCACTGCATCCTCTGGGTTTTTTACTTTTTCTTCCCTGTTTTCTATCTTTGTCTTTTGGTGTTACATTCTAGATAGTTTATTTTGCCCTATCTTCTAGTTTACTAATTTTCTCACTTACTGTTAAATCTCTTCCACTGAGATCTTAATTCTGGTTATGATATTTTTCAGATCTAGAATTTCTGTTGGTTCTTTCCAGATACGTTTTTTATTGTTTCTAGTATCTTACTTGGCTATTATTTCTTTGAATATCGTCTACATAGTTACTTTTATATTCTGCCTCTGATAATTCCAGAATCTAAAGTAATTGTGGATCTGAGTTTATTGATAGTTGCTTTTTCTGTTTCTTGTTCATGGTGTCTTGTTTTCTTATGTGCCTATATGTTTAACAATATGCTGAACATTGTATTTGGAAACTGTGTTGAAGTTTAGGATAGTATTGTCTCCTGTAGGATTTTTGTTTACTTCTGTCAGGTGCCTAGGGGTACTACCAGTTTTGAACACCTTAATCCAAGTTCAAGGTTTGCGTTTTCCTGGACTATCCTGATGACCCAAAGTCAGATTGTAAGAACTGTGTCATGGAAAGGTTTGCACACCTCTGGTTTCACCTTCTACCCTGTGAATGTAGTTTTCTTTTCCTAGCCCAAGGCCATCGAATGTGTGACTTAGTCTCAGAACTATTTCCTCCATAAAGGATGTGTCCTCAGGGCAAAAATAAAAGGTTTCATTATTGGGTGGCCCACCTGAGTTTCTAGTCTTCTCTTAGTTTGACTTGGTAATTCTCTACCATCTCGCTACTACTTTAATGCTTATATGATGTTTTTGTTTTTATTAATCCAACTTTCTTAGTTGACCCCGGTGGGAGAGAATTTATCCAGATTATTTAATTTGGTCTACTGTTATCAGAATCAGAATATAAATAAATTTCTGAGAGCAGGGATTTTGTATGTTTTGTTCACTTCTGTTTTCTTAGAAGAGTTCTGGTATATATTATGCATCAAGTCAATATTCACTGAATGATTTAAGTGAATAAGCTATTATTTTAAAGGAAATCTAAATTTCTTATGGGGTACATTCCCCTTTTTTTCTTCTTAAAACTAAGATTTGGCTATTCTTAAGCATTTTTCTCTTCCAGGTGTATTTTATTTTATTTTATTTATTTATTTTTTTGCGGTACGCGGGCCTCTCACTGTTGTGGCCTCTCCCGTTGCGGAGCACAGGCTCCGGACACACAGGCTCAGCGGCCATGGCTCACGGGCCCAGCCGCTCTGCAGCATGTGGGATCTTCCCAGACCGGGGCACAAACCCATGCCCCCTGCATCGGCAGGTGGACTCTCAACCACTGAGCCACCAGGGAAGCCCTTCCAGGTGTATTTTAGAACTAGTTCATCAAATTCCATTTGAACCCTGAGATTTTACCTAGAACTGCACTGAATTTATTTTTTTAATTAATTTTTATTGGAATATAGTTGATTTACAAAGTTGTGTTTCTGCTATACAGCAAAGTGAATCAGTTACATATATACATATATCTACTCTTTTAGATTCTATTCTCATGTAGGTCATTACAGAGTATTGAGTAGAGTTCCCTGTGCTATACAGTAGGTACTTATTAGTTATCTATTTTAAATATAGTAGTGTGTGTATGTTAATCTCAATCTCCCAATTTACCCCTCCCCCTTTGGGGAGGAAAGCAATTTGTGGAGAATGGGAAAATATGAGTCTTTCTTTTTAGGAACATGGTATGTTTTTCCATTTATCATTTTTTATGTCTTATAGCATTTCTTTATAAAGAATTGGACATTAAAATTTTTATTTCTGTTTTTTTCTATATTTCTATATATTTTTGTCTATATTTTTTATTTCTATATATTTGTTTTTGTTGCTTTTGTAAATGAATTTTCCCCAAAATTTCTTATTGAAATTGCTGATGAAAAGGGAAACTGTTCTCTGTATGGTACTCTTATTCATCTCTTTTCACATTGCTCAACTTTGTTATATATATCTAATATCTTTTCAATCAGTTCTCTTTGAAATTTCTAAGTAGCCAGTTATAACATCTGTGCATTGTGACATTTATTTCTTACTTTCAATTATTTATGCATAGTCTTTTCTTGTGTTTTTACATTGTCAAGGATCTCCAGTACAATGTTGAACATCGGTGGTGATAGCTGGCATTCCTCTCTTGCTCCTGATTGTAATTGGGATACTTCATTTCATCATTAAATATAATTTTGCTGGAAGTTTCTTGTAGACACAATTTATTGAGTTAAAAATAGTTTGTTTCTTATTGGTTAAGAGTTTTTATGTGTTTGCGTTTGTTTTTGTTTTGTTTTTTGGTCACGCCACACGGTTTGCAGGATCTTACTTCCCCAACCAGGGATTGAACCCAGGCCACAGCAGTGAACGTGCTGAGTCCTAGCCACTGGACCGCCAGGGAATTCTATGCGTTTGTCTTTTTTTAATTTTTAATAGAAAGTGGACTCTCGATCTTAGCAAAATGTTTCTTCTGCCTCTGTTGAGATTGTCATGTGATTTCTTCTTCTTTAATATATTGATGTTAATAAAATTTATTAATAGGCTTTTTTTTTTTTTTTTTTTTTTGGCGGTACGCAGGCCTCTCACTGTTGTGGCCTCTCCCATTGCAGAGCACAGGCTCCGGACGCGCAGGCTCAGCGGCCATGGCTTACGGGCCCAGCCGCTCTGCAGCATGTGGGATCTTCCCAGACCGGGGCACGAACCCACATCCCCTGCATCGGCAGGTGGACCCCCAACCACTGTGCCACCAGGGAAGCCCTATTAATAGGCTTTTAAACATTGGACCACCCTTACATTTCTCCTTAGTCATGATATGTTGCTTAATACTAGGAACTTGATTTGCTTCTATGTCACTGAAGAATTTTTTCATGTATATCTATTAGTGTACTATTAGTATACTTTCTGCTATATTTGTCTGGATTTGGTATCCAAGTTATATTAACCTCATAAAATGAGTTCAGAAGTTTAAATTTGCCTATACTTTGAAAGAGTTTTCATAGACAGTATTGCTTTCTTAAGGATTTGATAGTACTGATTCATAAACTCATATGAGCTGTTAACTCTGGAGAGAAAGATCTTGTTGACTACTTTTACTATATTTTGTTTATAATCATAGGTTGTTAGGTTTTTTCCCTCCCTTTGAGCTAATTTTAGTTACATTTTCTTAGAGGAGTATACATTTCTTATAAATATTCTAAAAATTTGGGATAATTTGTACATAGTATATTTCTTACAAGTTATTTAATCTCCATATCTGTCATTGTTTACTTACATAACTAATGTTTATTTATTTATTTTTTGGCCCTGCTGTGAGGCTTGCGGGATCTTAGTTCCCCGACTAGGGACTGAACTCATGGCAGTGAAAGGATCGAGTCCTAACCACTGGACCACCAGGGAATTCCCAATGTTTACTTCTACTTTATCTTTTTTACTTAATTAAACTTACTGAAGGTTTTATCTATATATGTGTGTGTATATATAGAGAGAGAGAGAAAGAGAGAGAGAGAGAGCTATTATCATTGTTGTTTATTTATTACCTTACATTTAAACTTTGATTTTCTTTTTAACCAGTTTCTCATGTGTTTAAAAATAGTGTGTAGGGCTTCCCTGGTGGCGCAGTGGTTGAGAGTCCGCCTGCCGATGCAGGGGACACGGGTTCGTGCCCCAGTCCAGGAAGATCCCACATGCCGCGGATCAGCTGGGCCCATGAACCATGGCCGCTGAGCCTGCGCATCTGGAGCCTGTGCTCTGCAACGGGAGAGGCCACAACAGTGAGAGGCCTGCATACTGCAAAAAAAAAAAAAAATAGTGTGTAATCTCTGGGTTTTGGGGTACAGAATTTTTTATATATATATCTTTATCATGATTTACCTTCTTTAGGGTGGATATTACAACTCCTACATCTGTCTTCCATGTCTCTTACTTTTTTTTTTTTTTTTGACATTTTTCATTCCCTTGTCTTTTGCACTGTGCCCTGGTGGGAGAATTCCTTAGTTCCTTCTTCCAACACACTAATTGACTCTAAAGCTGTGTTCATTCTGCTAATCAGCCTATCTGTTGAGTTGGTTGGAGGTTTGGTATTTTGGTGTGTTTATTTTTATATTCATTTTTTCTTTCTAATTAATTTTAAAAAGGTATAAAAATAATTAACTGTTCTTCTTAAGGTCCTATTTGTCTCATGGATGTGATATTCTCTTGGCCTTCTGAGGATATTAATTGTATATGTTTTTAAGACTCCTTTTGTCCTATTAACTGTTTTCTCAGAAATTAGTTCTGTCTGCTGAGTTTGATGCCCTTTCATGGTGTTGGTTCCCTCAAATATTTGGCAATTCTTGCTTGTTTGCTCACTTACATTTCAGATTTCTTGTTAGCCTTTCTGCAAATGTTCTATAAGTTTGGCCTGTTTCTGGTGATTATAAGGAAAGTGCAACCAGTATCAAGTGTTTTAGAAGTGTAGACTTTGTTTCTTTTTTGGTATTGTAGAGCAATATCATGCCTCTGCCATGGCTGAACTATTATAAAAGTAGCCCAACATCTGGAATCCTTCCCACCTTTTGTAACTACCTTCCCATGCATAGTTTGGCCTCAGTTTTCCTCCTTCAGTCAGATTCCATTTACCCTCTTTTTTTTTTTTTCAGGAATTACGCATAATTTATGATTAATCAAATATACTTTCTTCTTTCCCAACACTGTTATAGACTTAAATTTTTTCATTATGACAGTTTTTAGGGAATAGAGGATGCTGCAATGCATATTCAATCCAAACTTCAGAAGTTAATCTATAAGTTATTGTCAGTATATAACTTTCCTAATTCCCCTAGATCTCTCCCCCAGTAATTTCTTAGTCACTGGTAAACTTTTCAGTATAACACATAGTCTGTAAGAGAGAGTTTTACATGAAAGGCTTTTTTTGATTGATAGAATAGTTCATGCAAATTGGAATGGAATGTTACTTCCCTAAACCATTATGATATCACATTATAAGACATGGTACTTCTGCTTCAGAAAAGTGTTCTTTTTAGCTACCTCAAATCTTTCTCTTCTGCATATAACTTATAAGTCAGTTCTTTTAGAATAGCACAACAGTGCTTTCTACTCACGGCAGTCACCAGATATATATTTCATGAAGATGCTTAGAAATAGATAAGGAATGAAAGTATTTTATTTTTTTAGAAGTTAATTTAAAACATAGATGATTAAAATGAGTACATTTTTTTATCCTCTGATTTACATTTTGTATTCTGCTTTTTAATTTTTTATTTGGTTACTATTAGAAGGTGACATTTATTGTTACTCCTTTCTCTTTGCTCAAAGTGACCAAGCTGCTAATTTAAAATGTCTGTTGGGGCCATTTCAGAACCAAAACATTTACCAAAGGTGAAAAATATTAGGTGGACATGGTTTTTTCAAGACCTCTGCTATTGTTTCATATAGTATATTACAAGCTCTTTTAGAGGTCCATAGATCATGAGACCACTTCTTACCCAGAAGACCAGTCAAATGGTTCTAAACGGTAATACTGGCACAACAGTAAGTTTTGTTTTGTTCTCATGACCCATTTTCTGGGTGGTCTACTGGATTAAAAACACAAACAAAATGCAGTATGTATTGGGTTGGCCAGAAAGTTTGTTCGGGTTTTCTGTACGAACTTATGGAAAAACCCGAACGAACTTTTTGGCCAACCCATTACTATAGAAGTGAACAGATTCAGTCAGGGCTCACTGTACGTAAGATCTTCCAGTAAATTTCATATTTTATCTCACTCTTCAGAGGAGAGAAAGGTCTGATCCGCTTTGTTCTTCATTGCTACTTCCAGACTTTTCTCCCTCTCTCCTCTAAAAATCCCCAGCTGTGACGCTCATGCTATCAAACTGTACTACTCACTCCTTCTCCTTGTTGCAGTTACCAATCCCCCAGTATGCCACAGCCTGCAAGATTTTTAGCTGCAGGTCAGTCTTTGCACTCTCATGTCCTAAAACTCTCGTACTCTCATGTCCTAAAACTTGAGTGTCCATGAGAAAGTGACATTAGAGCAAATTGCTGAAGATGGTGAGGGAGGTAGGGAAAGTGTACTGGGCTGTGGGAAGAACAAGTGCAAAGACTAAATGAGAGCATGCTTGGTGTGCTGAAGGTACACAGGAAGGCCCCTATGGCTAGAGAAAAGCAAGTGGGGAGCAGGAGGCGATGTTAGAGAAATAATGGAGATCTGGGTCATATAGGGCCCCTCTATGCCATGGTTAGGCATGTAAGATCATAAGACCTCTATAACAAATTTATCCTTTCCTATTTCAGTCTCTCACTTGCATGATCGTACCCTAAACTTTGTATCCATAACTGCAGCCCTATTTTCTTCTCAATTGTAATATTCCTACTTTCTGAATTACCACTTCTTGTCCTTCCAATTCTATTATCTTATACTCTGACTCTGTAATTCTTCAGCCCCACCAGGGCCTAAAATCTATTGATTTTACCACCTTTTTATTTGACTCTCAGTCTCTCCATCTACTGTCCCCCTTGTTACCTCTTACTGCTTACCCAAATTTTATTCATCAGTCCTTTATCAAGATCACTCAATTGTAATCACTCATCCCTGTTCCTCTCTCCCTTTGTATGCACTGTTGGCGAAATCCCAACCCTAGTTAAACCAACTTTCCACACTTATGTTTTTTTCTCCAATCTTTAAAAAAAAAAACCTCTTTTGTCCCCCACTGTCCTCTCCAGCTACTGCCCATTTCTACTCCTCCTTTTAAAGCAAAACTCCCTGTCAGAGCCAGATATAATAATCATACATTTATAATAATAGGTAACATTTATCATGCACTTGCTATGTGCCAGGCACTGTTCCAAATATTTTATATATAATAATCTTATTTTATTGCCATAGCAAAGTAGAAAATATAATCTTTTACAATGAGAAAAAAGCATGAAGAGCTAACTTTCCCAACAACTGGCAAATACTGAAGCTGGAATTCAGTTCCAGGCAGTCTGGCATCAGAGCCTGTGCTCCTAACTATTAAGACCAAACCAAAGTGTATTCTAAATTTCACATTAGCAGCACACTCCAGTTTCCAAGAGTGACTTCAACCTACCCCAACCCTCATTGCTCTCGAGTGGTGGTGGTAGCAGGTTCTGGCTGCTGGGCCATGGTATTACAAGGTGGAGTTTTTCATGTAACCTGAAGTTTAAAATTAATTGTTTCGGGGCTTCCCTGGTGGCGCAGTGGTTGAGAGTCTGCCTGCCGATGCAGGGGACACGGGTTCGTGCCCCAGTCCGTGCTCCACAATGGGAGAGGCCACAACAGTGAGAGGCCCGCGTGCCGCAAAAAAAAAAAAAATTAATTGTTTCTAGGCTGAAGACTCTTTCTCTCTTTAACCCTATTTTTGGTTTCTTTTTGCTTTGCATTTCTCTTACCTTGCACCTAAATTCATTGGTAAGGGGCTCAAAGCTGCCTCTCTCTGGTAAAAGTTCATAGTATGCCAAACAGGAACCAGAGTTGGGTCCAGGGAAAAGGAGTTGTAGAAAAGACTTTCTGATCCTGATTTCTTCGTCTGAATTGCCCTCTCTGCAGGACTTTGTACTCAGATAATTGCCTGTAATCTGTTATTTATTTGTCACTTCTTATGTCATCTTTGGGGAGGGAGGAATTTAGTTAAATATTTAATATGAATATTGTAAATAACTACTGATTTAGAAAATTTTAAATAGTAAATCCTCAGGATCAGTTAAGTTTTTAGGAGCAAGGAAACATGAGAAACACTCTGGCTGACTAACCTCGCTCTCATTGGCAGACATGGCAGAGGTCATGTGCCCCTTCCTAAACAGTTACTGGCAAGGGGAAGGGATTCTTATGATTGGCTTTTCCCTTTCCTGGGTGAAAGAGGTTGTGGAGTCAACCACAATCCCCAGGGAGGAAAATCCAACCATTTCCCAAGTGATGACTTTTCACTGTCGAAGCTTTATTTCTTAGAAAACATAAAGCTGAATAATTTTGCCGAACAGGCCTAAACTTGATGAATGAACTCCATTGGTCCTTTAGGAATAATATATGAAACATTTATCTCTTTAGTTCTAAATAAAATATATAACTTGATAGAGATTTGACTTAGCAGTTTTAAATCCTATATGCTTTGGGGTGATCTATTTTACTAGACATCTGTCTTAGGGCTTTGGCCTAATCACTTTTAGTAAATAAAGTATTTTGGCCCAAGCTTTGACTGTGATGACTCCAGTTGTATCTGTGCTGGATGTTGACACTTCCTAGTACAAGAAAGGGCTTTTGGGCTTCCCTGGTGGCGCAGTGGTTGAGAGTCCGTCTGCCGATGCAGGGGACGTGGGTTCGTGCCCCGGTCTGGGAAGATCCCACATGCTGAAGAGCGGCTAGGCCCGTGAGCCATGGCCGCTGAGCCTGCGCGTCCGGAGCTTGTGCTCTGCAACGGGAGAGGCCACAACAGTGAGAGGCCTGAGTACCGCAAAAAAAAAAAAAAAAAAGGCTTTTTATGTGTGTTAAATGTAAATAGTAATCCTTATAGCAGGTCCTTCAGGTTGATGCCAATACTGTGAAAGAGGGCAGAATCATATTTATACTAAGAAATACTCTAGAGGGATTATGTATTGCGTAGAATTCATAGAGAAAATGATAAGAGGTTTGACAAGGCTGAACAGGTCAAAGAGCCTAATTTCTGAAAGCGAAGATCAGCGAGCACTAGGTTAGTATAAGGAAGGAGACTTTGTTTAGAGCAGTTTCAGACCCAACCCAGTGGATATGCTTGAAGAGCCAACCAGAAAAAAAACAAACACAAACTTTGCTTCCTTATGGACTAGAGCTAAGCGAACGGGAGGTATTCTGGGGGAAAAAATGGTTAAAACTGATGCAAGAAGGAAGAGGATTCTGTTTCTCCGTATTGCCACTGATTTTCACACAATTCTCTGATACTATAGCACTATCAGAAACACCCAAATGACAAATACAACTTCAGCTGACTTTTTCTTTTACTGAATAAATACAATTTTCCCCTGCCATAAGGAAGAACAGTACTGTTCAGACAGAGGACCTTTTTCCATAGTTTGAATAAAAGAAAATGGATGGTATTTTTTCCCACTGTGGTCAGTTGATGATGGTGAAGTGATGATGACGATGACAATGACAATGATGAAAGGCATATTTGAATCTAAGTGTTTGTTAGGGGAAGGAAGTTGGAAGTGGTGGAAAAAATACTAAAGCAAGTATTATAACTTGATTTTTAGACCTGGGTTGTTCCCTACTTTAGCCAAACACAAGACCCTGAATTCCTATTGTTTTTAGTCACTAGAGTGGACTGTGTGATCTCTTGTCCTTCTACCTCTAAAATTCTGTAATTATAACAGATAGTACCCATGTAACACTAATAAAATAGCCTGAACGGTATCGAGAGTATGAAAAATAGCATATAGAGTAAGGTGTCCGTTTAATTAATTTTATGCTTACCTATAATTGGTTTATGTAACACTGTTTTTTTCCTGGAACCTCTGTACATCAGAAAGGGTTGCAGAGTTCATTCTGGCAAAGATAAAAGGCAGAACTGATAACATATCATATCGCCACATGGAGGCTAGCAATTAAACATAAAGCCAGACAGAAATCACAAGGAGAGCCATAAATAAAAGAGAGTCTTAATGTGATTTAAATACCGTGACTGAGTTGCATTCAGTGTCAGCCTGGTCACCAAGTCCAATGCAACATCATCCTCTATAGAGATGTATTCTAGCAAAAGACTTCTGCATCCACCATCTGGCCCCTGACTCAGTGAGCACATCTCACTAAATGACACATAACCCAGTGGGATACACCAAATTTGCTTAAACATGAGCACATCCTCTTCTCATAACAAAGGCTGAATATGACCCTAATTTCGTATTCTGTAAACTATGTTGTGGAAATTATTAAAACAAGTCTTCTAGATAGGCCTGTAAACATTTACTGATTTTGTTTCCTTTGTCAAAGCCACAATTTCAAAAAATATTATAAATTTCAGCTTAAATTGAGAAGCCAATTAGATGTGCTTTTAAAATTCATTCTCTATGTGGTAAAATAACAAGTAAAAAAGAACCAAACTGTTTGTGACTAGGTAATCTGATCCTCCAAATACAAGAGTTTGAGCAGAAAGTTCCAAAAGTTAGAGTTTCTATTCTCTGTCATAAGCTCCCGGGAATTGCGCCAAATGAGCACCACTCAAGAAAAATTGCTCTAAGATTTGGACTTTTATATCTTCAACCATAATTTCAGGAATGTTCCAGAGTAAAGGCAACCACATTGTTTCTTCAGTCTCTGAGATAGTTTACTGGACTTCTTTTATTCTATATTACTTTGGAAATATTTTACATTTCAAGAGGAACAGTATGATTTGCCTACAGAACGTACTTTTCCTTTAAGTACATCTTTGGCATTCCTCAGACTGCTAAATATTTTGTTGACTGTTGGAGGGGAGGAGGCTATAAGGTAGTCTCTTCTACTATTTAAAAAGCATCCCAAATCTACAGATCCCTAGTTAATACTCAAGACTTTTTGATGGTCTGCAGTGCCCTGTCTGATAAAGATAAATGCTAGAGCAAGAGAATTACAGGGAAATTGGAACTAAAACTAGAATAACTGAAACTAAAAGTAACCATTTTTCTTCACAAAGTTATATAAAACTATGAGAAAACCTTTTGTAAGAACTGAGCTTCAATTAATAGAAGTAAAAGGAAATAGAAACAGCATTCTTTAAACACAGCAAATTCAAAGAAGAAGGAAAAGCATCTCCTTATAAATGAGAAGCAGAAAGTTCAAAATGATATGAGAAAGAAGAAATATTAGTGCCAAGTTCATGTAAACTGTTAATTAGAAACTACAGTGGAAATCGAGCATGTGACTAATAAGAAATAATATAAAATCCTGGGGAAAGCCTACTTAAGCTAGACTTCTTCAGGGCTACAGCATTGATAGTATGTTTCATGTTTCACAAATTGACCTGAATTATTGTTTAGCCACTATCCTGAAAGGCAGGGAGGTGAATGAAGACTACAGAAGAGCATCATAATGCTGACATTTCAAATATCTAGTCACTTGGACTCCCTAGCCTGTAAACACTGAAATTAGGGGAAAAAAAAAAAAAAAAAAAAAACACCGTAATTCATAAGCTCATTTAAAAGAGCAGTAGGCTGGGTAATAGCAGTTTTAACAATTTTAAAGAATAAAACCTATTCAGACAGTCTAATAGTAGGCCCTAAGCTTTTGTCTTGAACGTAAACCACACCTGAATATTAAGGGCCATTATATGGAAGATGGTGACCAGCTGTTCTCTTTCTCCCCTGAGTTCCAAACAATAAGAAATGGGCATCAGCTTCAGTGTGAAGGTATTAGGGAAAGAATGAGAAAGAATATTATTAATTGAAGTGGGTTACTGAGGGAATCATATTCTGTGGAAGTCTTTTAAAATGTTACTACTATCACCCAGAACATTTATTGTCTGTGACATAGGTAGCCCTGAAGTGAGAGGTGTGATGAATTACACAAGAATTAGAAAGTCTCTGAGCTGGGGAATAATCAGCACAAACGCCAAATAACGTAAAATAGAAGCATGAAAATACATAGCCACACAAATGAGAGATAGAGACATACATAGACCAACATAAGGACAGCATTTAGCTAATTACACTCTCTGGGAACATTCTAACTGCTTTTGGATAGCAAAGGAGTTCATGTTTTTAGCTTTGTCAGTTAACACAATTTTGAATTGAGTCAAATTCTCATTGGCATCTATGATCTGTATACAGTTTCTGGAACAGCCTTCTTCTGGAGAAAGTTTTCAAACAAACATTTGGCATCAATGGAATATTTTTTCATCAAACTGTCAGTGTTTTTCGTAGTACAGCCTTTGACTTCTAGAAGATCCAGGCTGTCTTAGAGACTCTGAGAATCCTAGGGCATTAGACCAATGCCAGGTGAATGACACTGAGGGCTTGGATCCTGGGGAAATAGAATCCTGAGAACTAGGATGCCCTGACTGAGATTTTTTTTTTTTTAATAAAAGGATCATTCAATTTTATTAAACAACTTATCTAACAGTTTCTTGGGCCTCCCTCCCCCATTCACATTGTCCTGGTTTACTCCAAATACACGTGTGGGAAATCTATGTGTATTATATTCATATAGATTTCAGAAACCTATACATCTTATTAAAAAACATGTGAATTTAAGATGAGTACCATTGTTAACAAAGTTTACTTTCTGAGCATAAGAGAAAACGTCTCCCTAATAAGAGACAAGGAAAAAACGTAACAGATATGAAGTTGTGTGTATTTGCTTTCAACCAAGATGCATTAAACGGAGTTAGTATACCTTATAGTTGAAATAAGTTTTACAATGGGGATTTTAACAGAAGCTCATAGAAACACTGTGAGAAAACTGGCTGATGATAAATGGAATCAATTGATATAAAAATAGTACGTATGATCATAAAATCTGTCCCTGACTGAGATTGAACTGTTTCTGCTGATATAGATAACAGGAAGATATTTGTGGCATTTTAGATTAGAATTTTTAGACTCCATTCAGACAGCTCGTTAAAAACCATGTACCCTCTTGTACCTATAGAATCACAGATTCAACATAAGCAAGAATAACGTGTTTAGGCAGTTTTAGTCCTAGGCAGTGGTGTGCTAGTAAATGTTTACCATCTGGTTTTCCACGCAAGGAGTGTGTGTGTTGCCAGGGGCGGCGGGAGTACACAGGTGTCTGATTTGTAGCATTTGCCAGTTTCTCTGGTGTAAATGCCCCCACGTGGCCGATTGCCAGCTGCCAAATTGATACCACTGTAGGCAGAGTTGGGAAGAGATGTACACAATTGCTCCATCACACCCGTGGTCCTATATCAGGTGCACGTAAAGTGCCAAAGTTCAGAGCATCAGTCTGACTGTGTCATTTAATAACAGCCACCATTGTCATTCAACCAGAACTTCTCCCTTCCACCTTGTGACAAATGCTCTAAAAGCAGACCTAACACATGGCTTCTCCTCCACCTGAGAGCTGTGACTTAAATCCTAAAGACTTTACTATTTAACAGAAGATTTCCCCCGTGATACTGCTCTTTGTAGTAATATTACCCAGTTCCTTATATGTTCTGGTTGCTATAAGCAGAAAATGAAATGTTTACAGGTCAACAGAACTGATTCTTAGAGCAATAAACACAACCTTCAGAATAGAAAAATAGTTTGGAGGCATGTTTTATTTTGGATTTTAGTATTTTTGTTATTAAAAAGACTGATAACACACAAGAAACACTGCTTACCATTCATTCAGTAAAAGCCTGGCAGGAAACGAACATTTCACAACAGTTCCAGAATGTCTCCATTTGCTTATTTTTTGAAACAGTAGAACTATATTACGTTGACATATCAGTTCATGGCCCACCTCCTGTCTTTATGCCCAGACCTGTGCATATCTTTGTAACTCCAGGATACATGTATCTCACATCTTCAGTCTCTCTGTAAAAGATTTTCTGTCAAACAAAAGGGCATTAACTTCCCCAATGCCAAAATGCCCAAATGGCTTGGGTTCCTGCCCATAAAACATATCTCGGGTGAGGACTGAAAAATCTAGTTGCTTTCACATTTACTTATGAATTCCTGTTCTCTGTATATAAAAGAGGAAACCATTTGGCAACCTGCCAGAAGCATCCCCTGAATCTTAGGGGGGAAAGCAGATGGATTCTTAGGACATAGTCGTTCCAATCATGATATGGTTAATATCCATTCTAAATTAGTGATAATGCTCATAATAACACATTGCCATTTACAGGGAACTCTTCACATGTATGTACTTCCCACTACGTAATACTGAATAACATTGGTAATATAAAATGTCATTGTCCAGTTTCAGAGCCTCTGCCAGTAATTAATATGTATTTATTCAATAAGTAGGTGATTGGTGCTTTCTGTAGTGAGGCATTATGGAGTCTGTCAAGATGAATTAAGATTAATCCATTATTATTTGACTCAAGATGGACAGGAGTTAGAAATGCTCACACATATTTAGACTCTATTAAATTCTTAATTCCTCTCATTTTATCACTGGGAGACAATTTAAGCTCAAATAAGTCATTACCATGGTCCTAATAAAATTTTTTCTTGTTAGGTTTGTTTGCTTGTTTTTTCCTTTTTGGCTGGTTGTTTTAGTGTATATAATAACTCAATCCCAGTTGATGAACACATCTCTAAGTCAATAAATTTTATATACCACATGTCTAAGGTCATACTCAAGATTGATTTCTTCACTGAATTTTTCCCTGACGGTAACAGTTAATGACAGTGTGACCCAATCACCTTAATTGCTGTGAGTTGCTGTTGGCTAATGAATTAGATTCATTGTCTGGTTCTGACTAGCTGACATCACATGTCACTGACAAGGTGACAGTGTAGAAGAGGACAGGAAGGAGGAGGAAAGCAAACTTCAGTCAACACACTAAGACACCCTAGTGCAACATCCCAGTCTGTGCCCAAGGAAGATGGACCAAATGAAAAAACATACAGAGCTCCTCCTGGTCATTTGCCATAACGTTGTATTTCTTTCTCCTCTGATTAGAAAGGAAGTCATGAATGATGTTATTCTGAAGCTTCACAGTAAAGCTTTCTGTAAATCTTTTAGTCAGACCTCCAGCTCAATCCATTCTGTGGTAGTAGAAAATAGCTTAGGTACCTTTGACATCTAGAGTTGTAAGCTCCACATATGGATGAAAAGTTATTGTGGAAATCTTATTGCTTCTTAATCTTATTGGGGCCAATGATGGAGCTCCCTGATTCAAATCACTGTGTTACCAACGAACTTTTAATTTGATACACGATGAAGCAGTGGCTCTCCTTGGTGGCAAGGGATATATTGACAGCTTAGGTGTTCCTCTGGGATATCTGTCTCCTCCAGATCTTTAGAGGATGTTGTTAGAAAGTGAAAAGCTCTTTAAAGGAATCAAATATACACAGAAATCTGCTCAGTTGTCACGGCCTCACAGCCCAAAAACTCCTCACTGGAGTTTTTCCAAGAGAAACCCTTTCGCCCAAATTCTGGAATGCGTGGTCAGGCCTGGGTCTCTACCAGGATGTGTAGATGTAGATACATGACTTTCAAACACTAGGAGAGCCAAATCAGAAGCCGCTGTTCTGTACCCAGAGCAAGTGGCGTGGTTTGTGTGTAAAACCACCAGATGGCACTGTGTGGAGAATGAAAGAGCATTTATATCCTCTGGAAAATGGATGCTAGTTTAAGTCGTCCTAGTTTTTAAAAGGACATTCTGAAACATCTAAGCTCAGTGATCAAGAAGGAAAAGGAAAAACAACTGCTTACTTCCAGTGGTGGATATAGCCTTTTTAAACTTGTAGTGCTGTGATTTGGTGACATTTCTGAAACTACCAGAAACCCATTTATTTATAAACTGTACTTCCAGGAGAGATTGAAATAATTGTTCAATTACATGGGGTGAAGAAGGTGAAGAGGCAGGGAGATCCTAATAAAAATTAAATATTAAATTAGGGTGGACCCGGGGAAAAGCATCAGAAGGTAAGTAGAAATACATAAGTAAATTGAGTGTTTCAACCAAATACTAACCTAACCCATGTACCTAAGGAGAGAACAGCACTTCTTATTCACAGTGTAATTGGGTGGAGCCATACAAAATTGCTGATATTCAGCATCTTTGACCTACAAAATGATCATGGCATGTGGTTCAACTTAATAAAACTAAACACTATTGGAAACAGGGTAAACTTGGAAACTATGTAAAAGCACACTAAATTATCTCATGGCTTACTAATAAATAGTAGGGCGCTAGAAAAACAATCCAAAATAAATTTTTTAAAAACACTATAGTCAATTCCTTAACTTCAAATATTTTTAATCCGAAGTACTCTCCATATGCCCAGAGATGATTTGAGAAACCTGCAAGTTTGCAAGGATTTTTTTTTTTTTTTGGGAGAAAGCAAGCCTAGTTAAGCAGGTATTTTCTATTAGCCCCAAAGAACTATAAGACCAAGCAGTGTTTTTCATTTTTGAGAATGTAGAGGAAGCTAGCTATGGAAAAGATCAAGAATGGTCACATGCTGGTGAGTGGTGACCATTAGTCCTTCTACAATGGTGAGTATTAGTCCTTCTACACTGATGGTGCAGAAACTCCTCAGCTGTGGAGTCGTCCACCCTCAATGTAACCTTAACCTTTGATGCCATCCACAAGGTCCTCTGCCACTTGACAGCAGGAGAGTCCATGGGCGTCTGCAAGCAACCAAATGTTGGGCTTGGCTGTGCCTGCCTTGCCCTGGCCCATCCCTGGGCACAAGTGGGATGTGGACTCTGAGTAGGGTCCTGTCATTTCTCATCCATGGCTTCTGGGTCATTTAGACCAGCTTTCTGTGTTTGCTAACATCTTAAAAGGCCATAGAAAATAATGAAGAGGATCTTTTTGGTTGTAAACATAGGAGGAAAGTACACTTAGTACTTGAAAGGAATACTGAATAAAAATACACAGTTTTCTCCATATATTAAATTTAAGAATAATCTGACGATGAAGGGAGAGGCAGGATGGCATTTTTATGCGGTAAAAAGCAAAAAAAAAACACCCAAATTTTCCAAAAGTATGAGAAAGTACTATGAAAACACACCAATTCCTTAGAATAGTTTTGTTAAAGATACGTATTTTTAAGGTACTTGACAGTTTACAATGCCCGTTCATACATAACCATTCTCATAGTACTCCTACAACATGGAGTCATTTTCCTAATTTTATAGAGTAAGAAATAGAGGCATATTCCTAGAGGTTTAATAACTCCTCCAATGTCATAATTAGTGTGCCAAACAGGCACGTTTCAGAGCCAGGTTTTGCTGAAGTTTAGTACGTGATGGAAGGAAAAGATCTGTGCTTTGGTATCAAACACACCTGGGTACTGTTTCTTACTGTTACCTCAATTCTTAACTTGTTTTCAGATTAACTCCTTCAATTTCATCACCTGCAAAATGGTAATTAATGGTAACCCCTCCTTTAGATAGTCATTGTGAAGATTAAAGATAATATTGGGTTGGCCAAAAAGTTCGTTCGGGTTTTTCCATACAATGTTATAAAAACCCAAACGAACTTTTTGGCCAACCCAATATATAGGAAAGTGCACAGATAATTGTAGATACTCCAAAAATGGCAACTACTTTTCTTGGTATTCCACTAATATGAGTACAAAATTCTGCCAACTCTCTCTCCTTGGTAAAGCTTCAAAACTAATAAAGTGAATGAAGGAAATCTAACTTAACATCACAAACCTGCTAATAACAGAATCAAACTATTTTGAAACCATAGTATTTTGGACACAGAAAAAGAAAGATTGTGTAATGCTGCAGTCCAATGTAATAGCCACCAGCCACATATGACAAATGAAGTTTAAATTAAAGTTTAAGAGTCTGTTCTTCAGTTACACTAACAAAACCCAAATATAGAGTGTAAGCCCTTCATTCCGGGTAAAGAAATTGAGGCCTTCTTAATATGATCAGTTCAATATTCCTGTCTACTCTTACCCCCAACCACCACCAATTTACTTTTTATATTTGCTACAGTGTCTTCATTAATGGCAGGAGCCATTAAATATCCATAAGCTGTCTGTCACTAACTTGTCTGGAAGTTGATAATCGGTGTCAGCTGGAATCATTGGTAAGTCTGCTGGCCAAAAGCTTGCACAAGGCCTCTCCATATACTCTGGGATTCCTTACAATATAGCTAGATTCCAAGAGCAAGCATCCCAAAAGAGAGAACCAAGTAGAATAGAAACTGTATCATCTTTTCTAACCTAGCCTCAGAAGTTGAAGCCATACATCAGCATTCTGTCTTATTCTATGCATTAGAAGTGAGTCACTAAAGATGGTCCGTATTCAAGGGGAGAAAAGAAGTGTCAAAGAATTTGCAAACATGTTTAAAGCCACCACAGTGTATCACAAATTATTTACATTCCTACGACTTGTAAAACACCTTCATCATTCCCCAGACTCCCCCAAAGACTTTCATCTTGTTACGATGTCAGGATCAGGTTCAGGGTTAGGATTTCATGACCTACGTCAGAGCCAGAGGCAGATGAGGCTCCTTGGATGTGGTTCCCTTAGTACAGCTCCTTAAGTACTGTTCTTAATCTGAAGACCTGTGAACTGAAAAGTGATCTTTCCCACTTCCGTCAACATACAGTTGTTGGGGCAGGATAACGCTATAGACCCTCCCATTCAAAAAGTGAAAACAGGAGACACAGAAGTCATTGCCCCATAGCCTTTGTGAAATCCAGCAGGGCACATGTTGCTGTTTCCCTGATTAGAGCTTTAGTCCTACTACCTGGGAATGATTCTCCACAGTTCTTGGCTTTTCCCTCTGGACCTTTTTTTTTTTTTTTTGGTATTTTCTTGAACTTAAGAGTAATCCTTCCCTGCACGTAAGAAGTGGTTGGCGATGCAGCCGAGTGGATTTCCTAGCCTGCTTCCCGCTTCTAATAGTTCAGGGGTCCACAGATTTTCTTTTGAATTGTAATGTCTCTGTGTCTTTCAATTCAAGCTGACTGTTTCTGTTGGTACAATTTCCTTAAAAGTCTTGTGGGCTTTACTCTGAATCACTGAGAGTCAATCCATTATACAAAAGCAGCGCTCACACATCTTGCCATGATAAGCCATTCTCTACCTTGGGCTTCTTAAAAGTCTCCCATGGAACAATTACTCTAAGATCCTTAAAAGACCTATTGTTTAATGGAGAGGGTCTGTGAGGCACACTCCTACTATCCTTTGAAGGACTTTTGTCTGTTTGAAGCATCATCTTAAACCGTTCTGTGTTTTTATCAAAAGTCTTTTAGTCATATGCTGAGCTGCATTTTTACACTACGTTTTCCTGACAGCGCACTGGATTTAAACTCTGCACAGAAGCCATTTCTTAATTTTAACAATATTTGCCATCTGGAAAATCTGGAAATGATAGCAGATTTATTTTTTAACAACAAGCTCTTGTTACTTTATAGTTAGAATCATTCTTTAGCTTTTTCCTTTCCTCTTGCATTTTACTAGAAGCAGGCAAAAGAACCCAAGCAGCAACTTGAACACTTTACCTTGAAATCTTCTTAGCTAGGACATCCAGTTTATTTTGTATATTTCCATGTTACCGAGAGTAAACTTTTAGCACTATACAACAAGCGTCCCCTTTTCTCTAGTTTCCAATAACATTTTTTCACTTTCTTTCAATTCCTCACTACAGCATCCTTGAGGTCCATCAGGTTTCCACTAGGAGTATCTTTGAAGCCATTTTTTTTTTTATTAACACCCCCACCCAAAGCCACTATCTGTAATTTAGGTTTTGGGTTACAGCAGCATTCGTCTTTTAGGTACCTGAGTGGATTCCAAATGTCTATTGTTGTAGTAACCACTATAAAACTTAATGGTTTAAAAACAAGATACAACTCAATGGCCAAAACAAACAACCTGATTAAAAATGGGCAAAGAATATGAATAGATATTTCTCTAAAGAAGACATACAAATGGCCAAAAGGTACATGAAAAGGTGCTTAAAATCCTTAATCATCAGGAAAATGCAAATAAAAACCACAGTGAGATATCTGTCACCTCACACCTGATACAATGGCTATTATCAAAAAGACAAGAGTGTTGGTAAGGATGTAAAGAGAAGGGAAGTACTTTTTGCACTTCCATGTTTAATACAGCATTATTCACAATAGCCAAGATATGCAAACAACGTAAATGTTTGTTGATGGGTGAATGGATAAAGAAATTGTGATATATAAATGTTATTGTGATACAGAAATGTTGCCATTTGCAACAACATGGATGAAACGAGAACATTATACTAAGTGAAATAAGTCAGACACAGAAAGAAAAATACCACATGATCTCACTTATATGTGGAATCTGAAAGTTTAATTCATGGAAGCAGAGAGTAGAACAATGCTAGAGGTGGGGAAAATGGAGAGATGTTGGCCAAAGTTTACAAGGTTGCAGCGATGTAGGATGAATAAGTCTGGAGAGCTAAATGTACCATATGATGACTATAGTTATTACTGTATTGAATACTGTAAAGTTGCTACAAAAGTAGATTTCAGGTGCTCTGACCACAAAGAAAAAAGTATATGAAGAGATGGATATGTTAATTAGCTTGACTGTAGTAATCATTTCACTATGTATATGTATTTCAGAACACCAAGTTGTACACCTTAAACATATCATTTTTATTAAATAAATAATAAAACAATAACATTGTTTTTAGCCTTGAAATGTCGATTTGAGCACGGCTCAGTGGGATAACACTCACCCCTTCTCCAGTTAGTGTTAGCTGGGGCTCCTCAATGGTAAATCTACTGAAGGCTTAATTCACTTACATGTCTGGTGGTTAATACTGGCTGTCAGCTTGGACTTTAGCTAGGCTGTTGCCTTGAACACAATCATGTGGCCTCTCCATATATTCTGGGCATTCTTCCAAAATGGTGGCTGTCACCATTTATCACTCATTCCAAAAATATGTGTCTCAAGAAAGAGCCTGGTGGAAAGTGCATCACCATATCTCCCCATTCCTCAGCTCAGCAGGAGCCTTGAAAATAGCAGCCCATATTCCAGGTACCTCAGGGAGCAGAACAGACTCCATTCACAAAGAATTGTCATTATTTGAACTGTCTGGTGGCTTTGTGGAAGAACAGATAGAAGCTTCTCCCTATACAACTTGACCCAGAACTCGTCCAGTGCTAGATCTGCTACACAGGTGGTGTTTGTTGTAATATTTACAGGCAAAAGCTTTTAGTTGCTTCAGACAGTGGTGATAACAGTTGGGATAAACAATATATTAATGAAAAAGCTTGGGAGAAAAGGCTGGGGAATGCCATGTCCATAAGGGTTTTTGAAAGCTCTTAATATATTTCTGGAAATCTAGAAGGCTGCACATGCATAAGGCAGTGTGCATGCTCAGGAAGACCCAAGAAGGCCCTAGGCTATCACCTCTTGCTGACCTGGAGACTGCACAAGCAGACAGTGAAGGCTAAGGGAGAGTTGTAAACTGCTTGAATGCCGAAGGTATGCCTCAACACACACAAATTCCTCAGCAAAGACCAGTATTTTGTGGTTCCACGCATTTAAGGAAATGAGTACAATTATTAGCTGATCACTAAGCCAAGCAAGTAGAAACTGCAGTGGCATCACAAAACAAAGAATACAGCTTTACAGGATTCAGAAAAGTCACTAAGTAAATAACAGACGCTAAGGAAAGAGAGAGAATGTGATATCCAGACTTGCCACATTATAATATTCAACGTATCCAGTGTTCAAAAGACAAATTGTGAGGCATGCTAGGAGATAAAGAAGTATGACTCCTGCTCAGGAAAAAAGTAATCAATAGAAAGTGGCCAGAAGAAGCCCAGATATTGAACTTTCTAGACAAAAACTTCAAATCAGCTTTTTCAAATATGTTCAGGGGCTTCCCTAATGGCACAGTGGTTAAGAATCCACGTGCCAATGCAGGGGGCACAGGTTCGAGCCCGGGAAGATCCCACGTGCCGTGAAGCAACTAAGCCCATGCGCCACACCTACTGAGCCTGTGCTCTAGAGCCGTGAGCCACAACTACTGAGCCTGCATGCCACAACTACTGAGCCCACGTACCACAACTACTGAAGCCTGTGCGCCTAGAGCCCCTGCTCTGCAACAAGAGAAGCCACAGCAATGAGAAGCCAAGGCAGCAAAGAGTAGCCCCTGCTCACTACAACTAGAGAAAGCCTGCACACAGCAATGAAGACCCAATGCAGCCAAAAGTAAATAAATAAATAAATATTTTTAAATTAAAAAATATGTTCAAAGGAAACTATATTTAAAGAACTAAAGAAAAATATGAGAACAATGTCTCACAAATAAAGACTATCAATAGATAGAAATTATAAAAAGTAAACAAACGTAAATTCTTCAGTTGAAAAGTGCAATAACTGATAATGAAAATTTTACTTGAATGGCTCAACAACATTCTAGCTAGAAGAATGAATCAGAAAGATTCAACAGAAATCAATAATAGGAAAAAAAAAGAAATCAATAATAGGAAGAAACCTGGGAAATTTACAAATATGTGAAAATTAACATACTTCTAAATAACCAATGTGTCAAAGACAAAATCATATGGGAAATTATAAAATGCTTTGGGTATACAAAAATGAAACCACAAAATACAAAACTCATGGAATGCAACAAAAGCATAAGTACTAAGAGATAAAATACATGCCTACATTAAAAAAAGAAGAAAGATCTCAATAACCTAAACTTCGGTCTTAAGAAACTAGAAAAAGAAGAGAAAACTAAACCCAAAGCAGGCCTAAGGAAGGAAATATAATGATGATTAGAGGAAGAATTAATGAAATAGATAATAGAAATACAATAGATAAAATCAACATAACTAAAAGTTTGTTCTTCAAAGAAAACCAACAAAATTGACAAAGCTCTAGATAGGTCAAGAAAAAAAGAGAAGACTCAAATTACTAAAGACAAAAATGAAAAAGAAGGCATTCCTACTTACAGAAATAAAGAGGATTATAGGGGAATACTATGGACAGTTACATGCCAACAAATTAGATAACTAGCAACCAAAATAGAAATCCTGAATAGACCTATAACAAGTAAAGAGAGAGAGTCTGTAATCAAAGAACTTCCACCAAAGAAAAGCTCAGGACTAGATGGCTTCTCTGGCGAATTCTTCCAAATGTCTACAGAAGAATTAGCATCAATCTTCAAACTCTTCCAAAAAATAGAAAAGGAGGGAACACTTCATAACTCATTCTGTGAGGCAAGTATTACTCTAAGAGCAAGGCCAAAGACATGATAAGAAGAGAAAACTGTAAACCAAATCTCTTATATAGATGCAAAAATCCTCAACAAAATACTTTCTAGCCTCATCCAGCAGCATATAAAAGGATTATGCACCATGACCACGTGGCATTTATCCCAGAAATGGAAAGTTGATTCAAAATATGAAAATTGATGCATTGCACAATATTAATAGAATACGGGGTGGGGGGGAACACATGATCATCTTAATGGATGCAGAAAAAGCATTTGGCAAAATTCAACATCCTTCCACACAATATAAATCGGTGTAAATTGTGACATCAAGAGCATATAGTGCAGAGAGGAAGAGAGGCAAAAGTGTAGAGTGTTTGTATGCAAGTGAAGTTATCAGCTTAAAATAGACTATTATAAATAGATTTTATGTAAGCCCCATGGTAACCATAAAGAAAATACCTATAGAAGTTACACAAAAGAAAAAGGAATCAAAACCTATGAACACACACACACAAAATGAAACACAGAGGAAGACAGCAGGAAAGAAAAAGAAGAATAAAAGAATTATAAGACAACAACAAAATGTCACAAGTAAGTCCTTCCCTATCAATAATTACTTTAAATGTAAATGGGTTAAATGCCCCAATCAAAAGAAATAGAATGGTTGAACGGATTAAAAAAAAAAAAAAAGATCCAACCGTATGTTGTTTACAAGAAACTTACTTTCGATTCAAGGACACAGATAAGCTGAAAGTGAAGAGATAGAAAAAGATATTTCATGCAAATGGTAACCAAAGGAAAGCATAAGTGGGGCTTCCCTGGTGGCGCAGTGGTTGAGAGTCTGCCTGCCAATGCAGGGGACACGGGTTCATGCCCCGGTCCGGGAGGATCCCACATGCCACGGAGCGGCTGGGCCCGTGACCCATGGCCACTGAGCCTGCGCGTCCGGAGCCTGTGCTCCACAACGGTGGGGGGCCCGCGTACCGCAAAAAAAAAAAAAAAAAAAAAGAAAGCATAAGTAACAGTACTTAAATCAGACAAAATAGACTTTAAGTGAAAATCTGTCTCTAGAGACAAAGAATGTCATTATATAATGATAAAAGGGTCAATTCAACAAGAACATATGACAATTGTAAATATATACACACAACATCAGAACACCCAAATATATAAAGATGATATTAACAGATCTGAAAGGAGAAATGGACAGCAATACAATAATTGTAGGAGACTTCAAAACCCTACTTTCAATAATGGATAGAACAGACAGAAAATCAATAAAGAAACAGAGGAATTGAACGATACTGTAGGAAAAAAATGGACATACCAGATGTATACAGAATTTTTCACCCAATGGCAGAAAAATATACATTCTTCTCAAGTACATATGGAACGTTCTCCTAGAGAGATTACCAAAAAAAGTCACAAAAAAGTTTTAACAAACTTAAGATCAAAATCATACCAAGTATCATTTCCAACCAAAATGGAATAAAACTAGAAATTAATAACAGTAAGAAAACAGGAAAATTCAGAAGTACATGGAAACTAAACAACATATTCTTGAACAACCTATGGTCAAATACAATCAAAAGGGAATTTTTAAAATATCCAAGATAAACACGAAAACATAACATACGAAAATTTATGGAATGCAGAGAAGCAGTACTAAAAGGGACGTTTATAGCAATAAACTCATACATTAAAAAAGAAGAAAGATCTCAAACAACCCAGCTTTTTGCCTCCAGGAACTTGAAAAAGAAGAACAAGCTAAGCCCAAAGTTAGCAGAAGAAGAAAAAAAGAAAAAAGCATTATAGCAGAAATAAATAGAGAATAGAACAATAGAAAGGAATCAACAAAACTAAGAGTTGCCTTTTTGAAAAGATAAAACTGACAAACCCTTAGCTAGACTAAGAAAAAAGGGAAGACTCAAAGTCAGAAATTTGAGACATTATAGTGGATGTCTCAAAAATCAAAAGAGACTACTATGAACAATTATATGCCAATAAATTGGGTAACTGAGGGGAAATGGATAAATTCCTAGAAACATAAACCTATCAAGACCAAATCAAGACTGAACAGACCAATAACAAATATGAAGATTGAATCAGTAATCAAGCAAAGAAAACTCCAGGACAGATGGTTTTATAGGTGAATTCTACCAAACGTTCAAGGAAGAAAAAATACTAATCCTTCTTAAACTCTTCCAAAAAATAGAAGAAGAGGAAACACCTCCAAACTCATTTTATGAAGCCAGATTCACCATGATACCAAAGCCAGACAAAAACACCATGAGAAAATAAAATTATAGGCCAATATCCCTGATGAATATAGATGCAAAAATTCTCAACTAAATACTAGCAAACTGAATTCAACATCACATTAAAAGGATTATACACCATGATCAAATAGGATTTATCCCTGGGATATAAGGATATTTCCACTTACAAATATCAATAAATGTGATAAAACACATTAACAGTATAAAAAATAACAAACACACCATCATCTCAATAGATGCGGAAGAAGCAAGAAGAACAAAGCAGGAGGTATCACACTCCTTGATTTCAAAATATATTGCAAAACTACAGTAATCAAAACAGTATGGAATTGGCATAAAAACAGACATATAAACCAAAAGAAGAGAACAGAGAGCCCAGAAATAAGTGCACACATTTATGGTCAATTAATCTTCAACAAAGGGGCCAAGTATACACAATGGGGAAATGATAATCTCTTCAATAAGTGGTGTGGGGAAAACTGAACATCCACATGCAAAAGAATGAAATTGAACATCTCACACCAAATACAAAAATCAACTCAAAATGGGTAAGGCCTGAAACTATAAAACCATTAGAAGAAAGCACAGGCAAAAATGCTTCTTGACATTGATCTGGCTACAAAACACCAAAAGCACTGACAACAAAAGCAAAAACAGACAAGTGAGATTATATCAAATTAAAAACTTCTTCAGAGCAAAGGAAACACAGAGTGAAAAAGCAACCCATGGAATGGGAGAAAATATTTGCAAACCATATATCTGACAAGGGCTTAATATCCAAAATATATAAGGAAATTATACATCTCAATAGCAAAAGAACAAACAACATTTTTTTTTAATGGGCAAAGGACCCAAATAGATATTTCTCAAAAGAAGATACACAAACATACAAATGGCCCAAAGGTACATGAAAAGGTGCTCATCATCACTAATCACCAGGAAATGTATACCTAGTAGAATGGCTATTACCAGAAGACAACAGATAACAAATGTTAGCAAGGCTGTGGGGAAAAGGGAACCCTTGTATACTGTTGGCGTGAATGTAAATTGGTACAGCCATTATGGAAAACAGTTCTATTTTTAATTTTGAAAAATTAAAAGTAGAACTACCTTATGATCCAGCAATCACTTCTCTGGGTTTATATCCAGTGAAAATAAAATCACTATCACAAAAGAGATATCTGCACTCCCATGTTCATCGCAGCATTATTCACCCAAGATATGGAAACATAGGTGTCTCTCAGATGAATGGGTAAAGAAAATGTCACACACACACACACACACACACACACACGCACACACAAAGGAATATTATTCAGCCTTTAAAAAGGAGGAAATCTTTCCATTTGCAACAACATGGATGAACCTGGAGGGCATTACGCTAAGTGAAATAAGCCAGACAGGGAAAGAAATACAGCATGATGTCACTCATATGTGCAATCTAAATAATCATATCAGATAAAATAGACGTTAAAATAAAGAATGTTACAAGACACAAGGAAGGACACTACATAATGCTCAAGGGATCAATCCAAGAAGATATAACAATTATAAATATATATGCACCCAACATAGGAGCAACTCAATACATAAGGCAAAATGCTAACAGATATAAAGGAGGAAATCGACAGTAACACAATAATAGTGGGGAACTTTAACACCTCACTTACACCAATGGACAGACCATCCAGACAGAAAATTGAAAAGGAAACACAGCTTTAAATAACACAATAGATCAGATAGATTTAATTGATATTTATAGGACATTCCATCCGAAAACAGCAGATTACACTTTCTTCTCAAGTGCACATGGAACATTCTCCAGGATAGGTCACATCTTGGGTCACAAATCAAGGCTCGGTAAATTTAAGAAAATTGAAATCATATCAAGCATCTTTTCCCACCACAACACTATGAGATTAGAAATCAATTACAGGGAAAAAAACATAAAAAACACAAACACATGGAGGCTAAACAATACGTTACTAAATGACCAAGAGATCACTGAAGAAATCAAAAAGGAAATCAGAAAATACCTAGAGACAAATGACAATGAAAACACAATGATCCAAAACCTATGGGATGCAGCAAAAGCAGTTCTAAGAGGGAAGTTTATAGCGATACAATCCTACCTCAAGAAACAAGAAAAATCTCAAATAAACAATCTAACCTTACACCTAAAGGAACTAGAGAAGGATGAACAAATAAAACCCAAAGTTAACAGAAGGAAAGAAATAATAAAAATCAGAGCAGAAATAAATGAAAAAGAAAACAATAGTAAAGATCAATAAAACTAAAAGCTGGATTTTGAGAAGATAAACAAGATTCATAAACCTTTAGCCAGACTCATCAAGAAAAAGAGGGAGAGGACTCAATGAAATTAGAAATGAAAAAGGAGAAGTTACAATGGACACCGCAGGAATACAAAGCATCATAAGAGACTACTACAAGCAACTCTATGCCAATAAAATGGACAACCTGGAAGAAATGGACAAATTCTTAGAAAGGTATAACCTTCCAAGACCAAACCAGGAAGAAATACAAAATATGAACAGACCAATCACAAGTAATGAAATTGAAACTGGGATTAAAAAAGAAACAAAAGCCCAGGACCAGATAGATGGCTTCACAGGTGAACTCTATCAAACATTTAGAGAAGGGCTAACACCAAGCTTTCTCAAATCTTCCAAAAAACTGCAGAGGAAGGAACACTTCTAAACTCATTGTACGAGGCCACAATCACCCTGATACCAAAACCAGACAAAGATACCACAAAAAAAGAAAATTACAGACCAATGTCACTGATGAATATAGAGATGCAAAAATCCTCAACAAAGTGCTAAGCAAACAGAATCCAACCCATATTAAAAGGATCATACAACACGATCAAGTGGGATTTATCCCAGGGATGCAAGGATTCTTCAATATACGCAAATCAATCAATGTGATACACCATATTAACAAATTAAAGAATAAAAACCATATGATCATCTCTAAAGATGCAGAAAAAGCTTTTGACAAAATTCAACACCCATCTATGATTAAAAACTCTCCAGAAGGTGGGCCTAGACGGAACCTACCTCAACATAATAAAGGCCATATATGACAAACTCACAGCAAACATCATTCTCAATGGTGAAAAGCTGAAAGCATTTCCTCCAAGATCAGGAACAAGACAAGGACGTCCACTCTCGCCGCTATTATTCAACATATTTTTGGAAGTCCTAGACATGGCAATCAGAGAAGAAAAAGAAATAAAAGGAATACAAATTGGAAAAGAAGAAGTAAAACTGTCACTGCAGATAACATGATACTATACATAGATAATCCTAAAGATGCCACCAGAAAACTACTAGAGCTAATCAATGAATTTGGTAAAGTTGCAGGATACAAAATTAGCACACAGAAATCTCTTGCATTCCTATACACTAACAACAAAAGATCAGAAAGAGGAATTAAGGAAACAATCCCATTCACCACCACAACAAAAAGAATAAAATACCTAGGAATAAACCTACTTAAGGAGGTAAAAACCTGAACTCAGAAAACTATAAGACACTGATGAAAGAAATCAAAGATGCCATAAACAGATGGGGAGATATACCATGTTCTTGGATTGGAAGAATCAATATTCTGAAAATGACTATACTATCCAAAGCAATCTACAGATTCAATGCAATCCCTATCAAATTACCAATGGCATTTTTTACAGAACTAGAACAAAAAAATCTTAAAATTTGTATGGAGACACAAATGACCCTGAATAGCCAAAGCAATCTTGAGGGAAAAAACGGAGCTGGAGTACTCAGACTCCCTGACTTCAGACTATACTACAAAGCTACAGTAATCAAGACAATATGGTCCTGGCACAAAAACAGAGATATAGATCGATGGAACAGGATAGAAAGCCCAGAGATAAACCCACGCACCTATGGTCAACTAATCTGTGACAAAGGAGGCAAGGATATACAGTGGAGAAAAGGCAGTCTCTTCAATAAGTGGTGCTGGGAAAACTGGGCAGCTACATGTAAAAGAATGAAATTAGAATACTCCCTAACACCATACACAGAAATAAACTCAAAATGGATTAGAGACCTAAATGTAAGACTGGACCTTATAACACTCTTAGAGGAAAACATAGGAAGAACACTCTTTGACATAAATCACAGCAAGATCTTTTTCGACCCACCTCCTAGAGTAATGGAAATAAAAACAAAAATAAACAAATGGGACCTAATGAAACTTAAAAGCTTTTGCATAGCAAAGAAAACTATAAACAAGATGAAAAGGCAACCCTCAGAATAGGAGAAAATATTTGCAAACGAATCAACAGACAAAGGATTAATCTCCAAAATATATAAACAGCTCATGCAGCTCAATATTAAAAAAACAAACAACCCAATCAAAAAATGGGCACAAGACCTAAATAGACATTTCTCCAAAGAAGACATACAGATGGCCAAGAGGCACATGAAAAGTTGCTCAACATCCCTAATTATTAGAGAAATGCAAATCCAAACTACAATGAGGTATCACCTCACACCAGTTAGAAGGGGCATCATCAGAAAATCTACAAACAACAAATGCTGGAGAGGGTGTGGAGAAAAGGAACCCTCTTGCACTGTTGGTGGGAATGTAAATTGAAACAACCACTATGGAGAACAGTATGGAGGTTCCTTAAAAAACTAAAAATAGAATTACTATGTGACCCAACAATCCCACTACTGGGCATATACCCAGAGAAAACCATAATTCAAAAAGACACAGACATCCCAATGTTCATTGCAGCCCTATTTACAATAGCCAGGTCATGGAAGCAACCTAAATACCCATTGACAGATGAATGGATAAAGAAGATGTGGTACATATATATATATAATGGAATATTACTCAGCCATAAAAAGGAACGAAATTGTGTCATTTGTAGAGACGTGGATGGACCTAGAGACAGTCATACAGAGTGAAGTAAGTCAGAAAGAGAAAAACAGATATTGTATATTAACACATATATGTGGAATCTAGAAAAATGGTACAGATGAACCAGTTTGCAGGGCAGAAATTGAGACACAGATGTAGAACAAACGTATGGACACCAAGGAGTGAAAGCAGGGTGGGGGTGGGGGTGGTGCTGTGATGAATTGGGAGATTGGGATTGACATGTATACACTGATGTGTATAAAATGGATGACTAATAAGAATCTGCTGTATAAAAAGTAAATTAAATTTAAAAAGAAAAAGGGTACAGCTCAGGAACAGCCAGATGGAAGAGATGCATAGGGAAATGTATGGGGGGAGGGGTGCAGAACATCCATGACCTACCTGGACACACTTCCCTCCGACAACCTCCATGTGTTCACCAACCCAGTGAACTACATAAAGCTCTCCAAACCACCACTCCCTCCACCGCACACACACTCTCACCCCCATACTTTGGAATTTTTATGGAGTTTTCATTACATAGGTATGATTGATTAAATCATTGACCATTGGTGATTAATTGAATCTCCAATCCTTTTTCCTTCCCTGAGGGGTTGGAGAGGTGTGGGAGATAGGGGAACGTTCCAACCCTCTAATTACATGGTTGGATCCCCTGGCAATCAGTCCCCATCTGTGGTGAGCTAAGGACTTTCCAAAATCACCTTATTAACATAAACCCACCACAACAAAGGAAGCCACTACAATGAGAAGCCTGCGCACTGCTGCAACAAAGAGTAGCCCCTGATTGCTGCAACTAGAGAAAGCCCACATGCAGCAACAAAGACCCAACACAGCCAAAAATAAATAAAATTTTTTTTAAAATTGTGTTTTGTTTCTTCCTGATCAGCTTAGCTAGAAGTTTATCAATTTTATTAATCTTTTCAAAGAGCCAAATGTTGGCTTTGTTAATTTTTTATTTTTCTATGTTATTGATCTCTGCTTTTATCTTTATTTATTATTTCCTAAATAAAAATACTTACAAAGATAGATTATTTTGCTCATCTTTTCCCAGTTTCTTAATGGAGAAACTTAGATAATTGATTTTAGACCATTTTTTCATTATCACTCAGTTCAAAATTTTTCTAGTTTTTCCTTGTGATGTCTTCTTTGACCCATGGGTTATTAGAAGTGTCTTATTTAATTTCCAAATATTTGGGGGATATTTGAATATCTTATTGATTTCTAATTTCATTCTTTTGTGGTCAGAAAACATACTTTGTATGATTTCACTTTATTCAGACTTTACTGAGACATATTTTACGGGCTAGCATATGGTCTAACTTGGTGAATTTTTTTTTTTTTTTTTGCGGTATGTGGGCCTCTCACTGTTGTGGCCTCTCCCGTTGCGGAGCACAGGCTCCGGACGCGCAGGCCCAGCGGCCATGGCTCACGGGCCCAGCCACTCCGCGGCATGTGGAATCTTCCCGGACCGGGGCACGAACCTGTGTTCCCTGCATTGGCAGGCGGACTCTCAACCACTGCGCCACCAGGGAAGCCCTCTTGGTGAATATTTTATGTGCCCTTGAAAATAATGTGTACCCTGCAGTGGTTGGGTATAATGTCCCAACCAACTGTGTCAAGGTGGTTGTGTTGTTCAGCTCTCCTATATTCTTAATGATTTGGGGGGTCTAGTTGTTGGGGGCATTAAAATCTTTACTTATAATTCTGGATTATCTATTTCTCTCTTTAGTTCTGTCAGTTTTTGTTTAATGTATTTTGAAACTCTACTTCAGATACACACACATAATTGTAATGTCTTTCTGATGAATTGACCCTCTTATCATGGTGAAATAACTACTCATTGTCTCTGGCAACACTCCTTGTCTTGAAGTCTATTTTGGTCTGATATTAATGCAGTAATTCCAGTTTTCATATGCTTACTATTTTCATGGTATATCTTTTTCCATTTTTTAAATTTAAACCTATCAGTGTCTTTATATTTGAATGACATCTCTGTTCTAGACATTATACTGTAATATGTTCTAGTTATCTATTGCTATGTAACAAACGACTACAAATCTTAGATACTTAACATAAGAACCATTTTATCTCTCAGGATTGTTTGGGCAGGACTTGGCTGAGCAGTTCTGCTCCTTTGTGTTGGGTTATTCACTTGGCTGCATCCATTTGAACTGAGCTGGAAGGTCCAAGAAGGTCTCACTTACTTACCTGGTGCCTCAGTATTTCTCCAAGTGGCTAGTTCAGGCTTTATCATGGTTTGATGTCCTCAGGGTATTTGAACTTCTTACATGATGGCTGGCTTCTAAGACGGAATGTCATCAAAACGGTTATTCTGAGTTTATGTGTCCTTTTTTCTTCCTTGTTAACAGAAACTTAATATTTGTTCAGGTAATTTATTTTCAGTCCTGGAATCCTTTAGGGAAGGCTGTGCCCTTCTCTATTCCTAGAGGATGGAAATAGATGTTTGATAATCCAATGATGATAAATCTGTTCCTCTTGCCAGGGACTGGTTTAGAAATGGGCCTGTGACACAATTCTGGATGAAGTTTTAGGTAAAGTCAGAAGATGGGCTTCTGGGAGAGTGTTCCTCAGGTCTCAAAAAGGGACACAACAGAGGAATATCCTTCTCTGATGCTGGATATTATTATCTGCATATGACACCTGGAACTGCATGGCCATGTTGCCACCACGGAGGAAGGACATAAAAGGACAAGCCAACATGCTGAGATGGCCTAAGAGAAATATGGAAAAAGTCTGGGTCCTTGATGATATTACTGAGACACTAAATCAATCAACCCTGGAACCACAAGATTTCCCCCTCCTCCAGTTTTACTGAGATATAATTGACATATAACATTGTATTCGTTTAAGGCATACAACATAATGATTTTTTATATGTACATATTGTAAAATTATTACTGCAATATGATAGGTTAACATCCGTCACCTCACATAGTTACAAACATTTTTTTTCTTATGATGAGAACTTTTAAGATTTCTTTTCTTAGCAATTTTCAAATATACAATACAATACTGTTAACTATAGTCACCAGGCTCTACATGGCATCCCCAGAACTTATTTTTCTTATAACTGGAAGCCTACACCTTTTGACCACCTTCACCTATTTCTCCCACTCCCTCCCACCATCTCTGGCAACCACCAATCTGTTCTCTGTCCCTATGAGTTCAGTTTTTTTAGGTTCCACATATAAGTGAGATTATCATATAGTATTTGTCTTTCTCTCTGGCTTATTTCACTTAGCATACTGCTTTGAAGGTCCATCCATGTTGTCACAAATGGAAGAGCCATGAGATTATTTTTTAGATTTTTGCCCTTCTGTTTTGTAAAATAAATTTTATTTGCAGCCTAAAGCATTCTGAAGGATATGAGGAAGAGGTTAAAATAGAGGCGATACTGGACCCAGAGTTATTAAACCTCTATTAAGAAATACTATACTTTTATGATTGGTTATTGGAGGGAAGATGTTTAATACATTTAAATCCACAGTACAAGTTAAAAAGCACAGCAAAACACACAGTATGAATTTAAATTTGTACTTTATAAATCAAATTAAAAACCAAAGAAACAAAATTACTTTTTTTCCTCCAAACAGCATCATTACTGTGGAACTGTTGCCGACAACAGAACCAATGTTGCATAGAGTTGGAGATAAAAATCATGTTGTCAGAAAAGATTATCTTGAAGTTAAAATCATGGTGACTAAGATCATGTCTTTCAGCATTTCAATCAAATCAAAGATTTGGGTTTAAAAATCCATAACTGGTTTGTAAAGATAGGATATAGAAGAAAAACCTAAAAGAAGCTCCAAGTGAGTAGATCTTAGAGCGCAGTCATGTTTATCACAACTAGTACTGTGTGTCTTAGTCACAAATATTTCTATTTATTGACAGTCATAAGACCATAATTGTTTTAATTTTAATAAGTTTCACGAAAAGTCTGTTTAGATTCACTCACTTTTTTTTTTTGGCTTTTACAGAGAGAAATGTTTAAGATATTGGGACCAAAGCATGATTTTGCCCACTTTTCATCTTGCCTTGTCAAGTAAGGTTATTAATTAAAAGCATCTTTCACCTACTGTCATCATTATTTATTTTAAAAAATGACATTTAACACTCCAAAAGGATATAATCTTGGAATTTCTAAAAGATTACATTTTGCTTTAAAAAATCACATTACCTTAGCTTTTTGTTCATATGTTTATCACAGACAGCTGAAGCTTCTTTGTGGACTGGTATGAGCCTGCAGACAGGCATGTAGAAACCATTGATTTCAATTATTTTCTCCCAAATCTATCATAGACTGGAAAATGTTTACCTCAACCTTCTACACTTAAAAGTAGCTTTTGCTCTTCTTCATTCAGTGACTATTGTGTCTGTGACATGCAAGACCTCGTGGCA
The DNA here is from genome assembly GCF_005190385.1 of Monodon monoceros. Classification (NCBI taxonomy): domain Eukaryota; kingdom Metazoa; phylum Chordata; class Mammalia; order Artiodactyla; family Monodontidae; genus Monodon; species Monodon monoceros. Next base: position 101,537,735 of record NW_021703774.1, read on the forward strand.
GCCACTATGGAGAACCCCAAAACATGTAAGACCTAGCCCCTGATCTTTAGCTGCTGATGCCTTGGCTGCGCCGTAAGACATGTCACAGAATCAGGTGAATCTTGTATTCTCTGCACCAAGTATTTTATACTTATTTAAGGGTAAATGCCAGTAGTCTGTTGGGGTTTTGTTTGTTTGTTTTTGTTTTTAGTTCTAGCTTAATTTCTTTCAAGTCTCAACCTTGTGTGTCTTTACTAATAGGCAGCAAAACAGTTAAAAATGTAGGTTTTGCTAGTGCTAGGAAACCAGAAATGTAGTGGTACAAGGGGTGAAGCTAATCAAAGGCCATAAAGGGACCATTACAGCAGAGTGTGAAGATTGCACCATCCTGTGAATGGGATCCCAGCCACAGAGGGACTCTCACCTTCAGGGTCCATTCTTTCCAGCTTCTTACAGAGACCTCTCTCTAGCTCTCTTTGAGCAAATGGCTGGGGAAGCACCCCATTATTTCTGAGCTGTTTGATTTGTCTAACCCTCAGAAGTCTCTTCTAAGAATGTCTGAATTTGATCAGGACCATAAGATGGTTATGCTCTCACTACAAGTGGATTGTGAGCTAAATGTATCAGGTTGGCCGCCAAGATCAATAGCCTTCCCTCTTTTTGCTTTTTCCTTTTTTTTTTTTTTAAACGAAGTTCCCTTCAGCAGAGGCCATTAGCAGACACTCTATCCGTAACTCAGCGCAGGGTCCTCATACAGCATTTTCTGCACTTGTTTAGTGGGCAAAATTAGCTCCAACCCCTTGCTAACTTGGCTCAAGGAGAAACAACTCTTGTTTCTGAAGAATACGCTCAGCAGTATTTGAGAGTTATTGAAAGGATCAGCTAAGGGGAAGAGTGTTTGAAAAACAAAACTAAATAGTGATTTCCTCCAACACACATCCAAGGCACCTCTACGTTATGTTCAAGCTTTTCTTTCTACTACCAAACAGATCAACACAGGTAAGCAGAAACAATCTAATAGTTCTGTCACAATTTCACACATCAGGACTCTTTGAAAGCCAATCTATTTTGGTAAAATCCCAATTTTTTTCTTTTCTGTGAGCTTGTTTTATAATAAATAAACACTTCAAACACTTTCCAAAGTGCTTCTCCCCAAGTATCTTTTCTAAATGGTATATCAGGTCCCAACTGGCTAATTGGCAATGCTAACTCCCACTTTATTTAACAGGCAAGGCTAGGTATTATTGAAGCCCTGTTGGACTAATTGGGGTCACTTAAGGAAAACACCCAAGAAATGGGCTTCTTCTTACATATACTCAGTGTGATTTTGAAACACCACTGTCAGGAAATACAACCAATCCCTGAAACTTTTTTTCCCCTGGGTTAGCAGAGTCCGAGACAATTGATGACATTACATTGGTCGTTCATTTTAGATTCGTGGAGCCCACAAAAATCAATAGTTTTCCATTATCAGGTCCAGCTGGGTCACTAGTCTGTCAATGAGCTGTTACAATTGCTGTACAGGGGTGAGCCTGACCAGTCAATTGCTGCTGACAAGAGGAAAACATGCTGACAGCCACGGGAACAAGTCAGAACACAGATTTGCACTTCAGTTTGCCATCCGAAGAGACTCCGAGCAAGGCCATTTTCAAGACGCAGGGCACACTCCGTGGGAGGCCTGGGGGAGGGGCTACCCCCTGGTTTTATAGCACAAGTGCCTAAGGGCCTGTCCTGGCTCCAGCCAATCATCTCCAGTAGAGACTACCTGTAGTCACTGCCTGTGTTAGTAAGAGGGCACGGACCAGCCAGAACTGTTCCTAAACACTATCTTCTATCCCACATTATACCCAGAGCAAGAGTGGGAGGAAGGAACTCTACTTTTACTACCACTGAGTCAGATGTAACCATACAAATACCAGGGAATATAAAAACTTAAGAGGAAGTAAATGGCCAAAGGCACCAAATACGAACCAATATGACTAAATGTGTTGCAAATAAATATTGACCGAAGGACAGAAGATCCCCTGATGTTGGTATATAGGCTATTCCCGCGTCGCCTCATTATTTATAACATTATCTATACTTTGACCTCAATCTGAGATATTTTACCGAACCAAGCGTCTCTCTCATTGGTGTTTCATCCACAGCCACTCTGTCTGATGCAGTGGGCAGCTGGGGGAACTGAGTTCTAGTCTTGCCCTGCCCATAATTAGGAAGTGGTAGGATAGAGCGGTCAGCTTGGACAAGCATCTGAACTGCCCCACATTAATAAAATGGAGACGTGCTTGCCTCACCTACTCTGTAGCAAGGTTGTCATGAGATTTCAAAACCAGATCAATTTAGAGTAAGCTCTGCCCAAGTAAGTGACTGTGTATGTGTGTTTGTGTGTGTGTCTCTCGATCTCTAGAAGCTATCCATGCCGCAAGTTTGGAAACAACTGAAAGAAGTCCTTCTTTCTCCAGAATAATTCATTTTTGGTCTAGATTGAATGCTTTCCTTCTTTAGATGAATCCATGAATAATCCATCATGTATTCCATCGTGAGAGAAAGCCAGAAGTCAGAGGACAGCTCTGGAGTCTTAGTGGGTTTTGTGGCTCTCCCTAGTTTGTAGAGAAGAGGATTGAGATGCCAGCAGAGCAGACCACACTGTCTGGGTTCCTGCATGCTGAGGGGCTTCCAAAGCAACATGAATCTGTGCAGTGCTCTGGTCTCCTCACCCTGGTTTTGTTTCAGACATCAAACTTATGAGCTCAAAAGATAAATATTTTGAATTTGTTTCAATATTATGATTTGTAATGTTTCACTTTTATTAACATCTTTCATGTATTAAACTCTAGCCTTTTTAAAAACGCCTCCAGATTGGGGTTTGATTCTTTGGGAAGTCAACATTCACTTGTTTTCCATCATCAAACAAAACTGATAATCAACTGCATTACTGGAAGCCAACTAGCTAGGGTTTTTCCCTTTCTTTTTTTTATTACACCACCAAAAAAAATCATTTTCTTTAAATGAGGGAAAAAAAATAGTTTTTAACAAGAGCAAATTTGCTCGTAATTAGATGAACCAGTCTTATGTCTTCCAGCACTTGGAAGCATGAAATTCATCAGAACTCTCATAGCATTAATTAAAAAGAATTTATGTTTTTTTAATAAAATGCTTCATGTTTTAGCTCCTTTATCCCTCCACCAAATGTGATTATGTGGGGGCTGAAGGGAATTCAGGTTAATATGTTGACACACTTAACAATGCAGGGTCATGTTGCACCATACGCTTCACTGGTTTAGTTCAGTACACCCCCTGACAGGGCCTAATCATCCCCTGCCCTAAAGGCAAAGGGAAAGAGAGGATTTTAATTACTGCTCTGTATGCAAGTTTGCCAGCATTAAATTGAGACATAATTAGGCCTCTGAATTTTAATAATTGTCCTAGCTAATTGGGCAGACAAGTAAGTTATGCAGCACTGCCTGATTAGATAATTAGTATTTCCAAATGACAAAACTGGGCTCTTGATTACAAATTCTACATGAAGGGGGAGAAAGGTAGCAAGCAGATCTTTACAATTCTATTAAGGGAGAGTTTAGCTATGTTGGTAATTTAAAGTCCATTAGGAAGCAACATTTCATTCTCAGAGCCGGGGGTCTGGGACAAGGGCCTCTGTCCAACTCTGGCTCCTACTTAAGTCTTCTCCCCAAGGAGCTCTGCTTTCCCTGGGGTCTGCTGCATCCACCCTTCCCTCCACCTCCACACCAAACTTAGCAGTCATCACTGACTTTGGGTAAGGTCTCTTTGGCTAGACACCAGATGGGAGGTGATAACTCTGAAAAAGAAATCACAGAATGTAGGAAGGGTAGAACAGAGAAAGGGTAATCTACCCAGGTCGGGTATAAGTATCTATAATGTCTTTCCTTTGCAAAGAGCTGTTCTTTCATTCTTCTCCCAGAATGCAGCACTCTCATTTTATCATCAGCTCCATTAAAGTCGTTTTGGTGGAAAATCTTAAATCAAAATCTTAAAGTTTTGAGGTATTATATTATTGGGGTGAAGAACATGGGCATTGGATTTGAGACCTGGATTTGAGATCATCACTTACTAGAAGTGTGACCTTGGATAAATTACTTAATCTTGCCAAATCTCAGTTTTCTTACTGGTAAAATGAAGAACCTTCCCCATAAGTTTGTTGATAGGATTAAATAAGATAATGCATATAATTTAAAGCACAGTGCCTAGAATGAAGTAAGTGCTTAATAAATATTAGCTATTAAATCAATGACTTTGGAAGGTACAAGGTGAAGGTTCTGGGTTTGGCTCTTTGCTATGCTGGTACTCAAATGAGGCAAGGGTCCCCAGCCCCGTTTGTTTTCTGAGAGAAGAACGCAGTGCCCCATTTATGCTGGGGAAGGTCCAATGGCAACAGCTGCCTCTACAACTCGAATACCTGGCAAGATTTTCTTTCTCTCCATTCTTCAGAGATTGGCATTGCAGACAAGCCCCGCCACGCAAAAATCATGGGGGCAGTTAATCTAAGAAGAATGTAGTGTAAACTCTGCATCTTACTCCGCCTTGTGACTCATTCTCCACAAATGTCACCTTGTTGCCCACAGGGGCAATATTTGCTAAACTTCTATTTGCTAAACTTTTCTCACAACAATCAGTAGGCTGGGCTCTAGAGCTGTTTTTCAGGCAAAAGAACTGTTAATTGGATGCAAACCAGAATCCTTAAAAATGATTGATAGGTGGTTGGTGGATAACAGTGTGCTGTAGTTTGTTAGGGGAAACTTGGAAGTTCTCGATGTATATTCATGTACAGTCACTGAGGATGACCATAGGAAAATAACAATGTCTCCATGGCTCGGTCAAGACAGCCTACCAGACTGGATGAGAATTTCTTATGACTTTCTCAGAACTTTGTGCCATCTCGTTTATGAATGATGGAAGCGTTCTGGCGAGATTCCAATTCAGAATGCAGCGTTCTCTCCGTGGGTAAACTTTATATCATCCTGGCATAATCTCTACAGTATATAACACCTAAATAGCAGAGAGAGGAGGGCAACACCCTGAGAATTGAGGAAAAGAGACAAGTATAGAATGCAAACATTCTGCTAGAAGCTTAGAAGCAAAGAGTAAGACATTATTTTCCAGGCTAGGACTGAAGACATACAAAGACAGAGTGCGTAATCTTGTCTGATCTGTATTTCACGGTAGGGAACCGTCTCCTCTTGGGGCTGCGAGTCTCCCTGTTGCTCACAGGGACATTGCTCCCCGGTCACAGGAGCGGCCAAGAGAGCTGGCGCAGAGCTCTCGCCCTCACTGCACTTCCCAGATGCCAAGAGGAAACACCCTTGTGGAAGGGTGGGAGAAGTAATAATTGTCCAAAGGACGTTCCCCGCCTCCAACCCCCGTGCTGGAGCCTCTTTCCCGTTCTTTTTGAAGAAGCGCGTGTATGACTGATCGCTCAACACCTTGCTGGTTCTGATTGCAGAAAACACACCTTATAAGTATATGATAACCATCCTGTAATAGAGAGTGTGACAATTTACTTCACAGTGCGTTTCGGGCTGCTAATTGATCGTTTCAGTCCAGGGACGATTTGGAATAAATTATAGCCATCAAAAGGATATCACTGTTCATTTTCGTGGAAGGATTTCCTCGTCCCTTCGCGTTGGTGAGAGAGCCGATTGCACCCGGCAGGCAGAGAGGAGGGGAGGGAGCCGGCTGGAGAAAGGAGGCCGGAGGGGCGGGGCGGGGCGGGGAGCTGGACGGGGCAGGGCCGGCGGGGCAGGAGGGCGGGGCCGGCGGCACGGGACGGGGCGGGGCTGATGGGCGGGGCCGGCGGCGGCGCGCGCGCGGCGGCTGCAGGTCCGCGGTCGGACGGTAGAGGCCTCCCTTCCGAGGCGGCGGCGCGGGTGCAACCCGCTGGGGCTCCGCTCCCCCTGCGCGAGCCCGCGCGTCCTTCCCGGCGAGGTCCCTGCGCGGCGCGGCCAGGCTCAGTGTGAGTATTCCCCACGCGCTCCCCTCCTCCCGCAGGGGGCAGCGCCTGTTCGTTTGAAGTGAGAGTCTCCGTCGGGCAGAGGGCCCTGCTCGGGAGCGGGGTTGCTCGCGTGAGCTGGATCTCACTTCCCGCTGGAGGCTTCCTCTCAGCGGGACTTCCCCGCGGGAGCGGACGCTGTAACGCGGACCGCCGCTCTCTGAGCTCCGGGAGCGGGAGTAGCGAGGCGGGGAGGCGCCGCGGCGCCGTCGGGGGCTTTGTGTGCAGTTGGGGCCCGCAGCTCCGGTAGCTCTGGTTCTCACGCCGCAACTGCGGAGGGGCGCATGCAGAGCGTCGCAGCCTCTGAGGGAACCTTGCCCACCGGCCCCCCCAGGAGAGGGCGAGGAGACGGCGGGCCGGGCCGGTTGGCGCCGCGAGGTGATGCCGGGGTCTCGAGGGCGGCGGGTTACGTGCCGTGGAAGGCGGCGAGAGCGCGGCCTAAAAGCCCTGCGGGGGACGCCGGCGGGAGTGCTCGGCCGAGGCCACTCCGAGCGTACCGGCCCCGGACCCCGCTCCGTCGGGTCGGCTTCCCCGGCCGCCTCGGAGGCCGCCGCGCCCTCGCTTCCATTTCATTTCCCGCAAGGTGTGTGCCGTCGTGTGGTGGTCACGGAGAAGAGAAACCTATCCCTGGATGGGATTCGACTTTGAAAAAACAGTATTTTCCTCCTCCTGTCGCGGGCGCTTGCCAGTCTGGCCTTCCTTCCCCGCCCATGAGACTTCCAGGCAACTTTCATTCTCTTCCTAAGTTAGAGCGTGAGAAGGATTGAGGCCCTTCGCCCACACGTAGCAGACCCCCCTAACCGTGTGCTTGAAGTCAGGCTTCGCATGGTGTTCTTCGTTTTTTAGTCTTGTGTCATGCTAATAAATTATGTCAATCTAGGGCACGGATGTTTCCTTGCAGGCGATTTTGACAGCAATCATCATACCAAGCTATTATGAAGTGTGATGTCAGTCTGGAGGACGGATAATATATAAGCCGGTTCTTGACACGCTATCTTACAAGGAAACATCTGAGACCATCAGTAAGAGGCATTTTAATTCACACACCAAAAATATTTTGTGTTTGGTTGACATCTTTCAAAATGCTGAAAGAGGTAGTAGCACTTATCATTTTGTAGGTATTTATCAAGGTACACACAAAAGTCCCCATAGGAGGGAGGAGGGTTTTGTCTTAGTCCTGTTCTATCACATAAACCAAGGAACAAAGGTGTTATATGTGCTACCAAATAAATAGTGCTTGTAAGCCAGTGATAGAGCTCTATTTATGAGAACAGACATCTTCTAAAACTGGAATAATTGGAAAAGTGAGATAACTGGTTATGTTTATGCCTCTGTTGTGAAAGATAATCGTCTGCTATCTTAAATGAGAAACCTTATGCTTTTAGCTTAAGTGCTGGATGTGTGAAATGATCCATTTAGCTCAGGTATGGAAGTCAGGTAAATTTTCTGTAAAACTCCGGTCTTAATGGTTACTACTTACTCATGGGTATTAAAGACTTTGATTATATCAGAAGTCACATGAAACAAGTGATTAGGTTCAAAAGTATGGCTAGGGTCCTAATGACTGAATCCTGAAATCTAAAGTGATCCAAATCTAAGCAGACACTTTAGGCTTGATATTATGTAATAGTCAGAAGTTGTATTTACATGGACGAAGTCCCGTGGGAGTTATTTTTACAATGAACTGTGCATGTGTTCACCCAAGGTATGGTTTTCTTTTCCTCCAGTCATTAATTCAATAACTATTTATTCATTGTCTGTTACAGGTCCACTTCACTTTGCCATTGAACATGAGCCCTATAGGCATATAATACATAATTCTTGAAGTGCAACTAAAATGTGGAAAATATATCTTCTTCTGGCTCAAGGAATATTATTATAAAAGAGTTAAAAACTCTGGCCTTTCATTTATACAAACGGAAAATTGTATTGACTTCTCTCAAGTAGTAAGCTAAGGGAAGAAAAATTAGAAATCAGAAAGTTTTCTCCAGCCTATGCCCTAGTCACTACCATATTTTTTTCTCCTTAAGACTTTCAAAGCAAAGTTTAAAGGACCTGCATGATTGAATGGGTTTATGATGTCCTTTTAATACTTTTAGAATATAAAGTTTTCCTTAAAAGGTCTTGCTTCTTATATGGTGTGCTAGACTGGCTGGTGTTATGTGAGTGAAGCACTATAATTTTAGTTAAAATCAAAACCGCATACCCCTTTTTTTCCCCAACCTGAAGTAAGAATTGCCTACAATTAAGAAGACAAACACATTTCAAGTAGTTCCAAGTACACCTGTTTACAATTCATTTTCATTGGCTTGATAAACAGAGAAAAACATCCAGGATGTTTATCTCAATTATTTGTAGTTTCATCCTAAACAATGCCTAGGTCCTTGAATATCAATACATTTTTGTATGACATCTATAAGCTGCACCTAAAGAGTGTAAAATTTTGTGAAGTGCAATAACGGAAGATGTTAAGAATAATTTTTTCCTTAACCCTAATATTGTGCTGTAGGGCCATAAATAAGTAACCAAGATATGACTATAAACTAATATAGTCCATTGTATCAGAACTTACACATACATTTTAGTGTCCTATCCAACTAGTCATCTTGGAAGTCTGTCACTTATTGCAGTCATGCTTCCATTGCTGCCATCGTTCAAACGTATTTTGAAGCTCTTCATTTGGGCACTCTTCAGAACCCACAGCACATCTTGTTAAAAAGCCTTGGAGGCGGTCAGTCATCTTCCTTTAAAGACCTTCTGTGCCCTGAAGAGTTAGGTGGGTGATCAAGTCAGGTAATGTAATTTGGGGGTCAAAACAATTGGAAAGACTATTAGATGTCTTGAGTAGCTTTTAAACTAGTTCTAAAGTCATTATACAAGAATAGTTTGAACATTGGAAGCACCATTGGAGTAAAAGTAGCTGCCAAGGGAAAACTCTTAAGAAAAGTGTGCATTTGGAGCTTGTAGAGTCTCTTTGATTATCAATGAATTATTAATTTAACAATCGTATACATCTCTAGTACATTGGTATGCAGTATAGAGACATCTTACTTCAGAAAACTATATTGTCAAGAATTTGGTTGATCTGGATTTTATGAGAGTTCAGTTTTGCTGCTATGATAACAAAAGCTGTTAAATTCTAGAATATGGGCTTGGGTAGGAAAAATCCAAGATGTCATGAGCTAAAATCAGGATTGCCATACATAGTTCTATAGATTGGGTGCTCCATATTCCTTGAAATACAAAGGAATCATACTCAATTAAGAAATCAAACTTAACCTGTATTCTGTTTAGTGAGCAAGGCATTCACCATTATCAAAAAAAACTCAGTGATCCTTCAACTGTAGGTGACGTCTAACTTGTGGAATAAAACATTCGTCATTTTTAGTAGATGGTTGTGAATAGAGACCCCAAAGTATATATGTAATGGAACTACTGTGTACTGCTGTAAGCTAACAATATGCTATATGCTGTGCAAAATACAGAATTATGAAACTCCCTCCTCAGTGAATTTAAACTCTTATGATATTCAAGACCAGAATATGGGAGATGGGGTAGAAAGACACTCAAGGTAAAGAGAGAGGGAGATGGAAAGAGGTAGGTCATGGGGCTTTTGAATCATAATTAGTTGAATTCATCTAAGAGAAGAGTTTAGAAATAGTTTCCCAAAACCACCAGCAAATAATTTAAAATCTGAGGGAATAATTCAAATTGAACTCCAGCTGAGACTATATGGAGAACCAAGAAAAGCAGAAAGAATGTAATTAGCTGAGTAGGAATTTTTCTACGAATTCAGGTCTAATACCTTTAGTATTATATAGAGGGCCACAGGATCATTAGTGATTAGCAGGGATCCAGACTATAATGATCAGGAGAGATCAAGGCCAGAGGACAAAGATGAAAGAGGCTTCCTGCTTAAACTGAATGTTGCAAATGCTGGTGCACTTACAGAGGGAAGGTCAGCTAGCAGACAAAGAAATAGGGCAACAGTCCCAAATCATCAAATATATTCCTCTCTTTCACCCCACAGTTAGATTGGATATGGAGATTAACCAAGTTTGAGCTGAGACAAAAAGAATATCCTTATTTCAGCCATTTATAAGATCTGGAACTTGGAGTTTTGTCTGCTTTGATGAGTTTGATTATTGCTCAGAAATTAGGGAGGGGACCTGCTGGGCCCAGGATATCTGAGTTACATACCCAACTAAAGGGTCAGTGAACAAGGTAGACAGATCCAATTCCAGGTCTTTTCTGGGGAAAAGACTGTTTGTCTATTAGCAGATAAAACGGCTCCTCAATTATATGTTACAAGTATAAGGAAGTGTCAGGTACCCAGCACATCCTCAGTAAACAATGACAATTGTGGAAAAACAAGTAGCAGTGATGTTAGCCTTTCTTTTGGAATGGGTAGCCCAACCATTGCACCTGCTCATATTCTATAGATTTAAGAACCATCCAAATATTTCTTAATTTGAATCTAAATATTAAATTTTGTATATAGTGTTTATAGCTTCAGGATTGGGGTGGGGGACCTCTTAGTATGGCCAGGTAGTTATAGTAGAAGTCTGGTTGGTATAGCTTGAGGCCCATCTCTTTCAGATAGAGAGAGGTCCCTGGTTTTGGATTTACAGAATTCACACGTGGATCCAGAATATAGAAATGGCAGGAGATTGCCCTGAGAACTGGGAAAGTATCCTTGACTAGGAGTGGGGACTAGGTTTATCATGTACCAATTGTGTTACGTGAAGCAAATTTTTGTTTTCTCATAGGCAAAATGTGTATAATACATTTTCTTCAAGGGGTAGTTTTGAGCTTGTCTGAGATGAAATAAATGAAGGACTTGGTTTATTAAGTGCTGTGCATGTGCAAGCTTTTGTGTTCCACAACATGGGTTTTGTAGGTGGGGGTAAGGGTTGTAGCCCTTGAGCTGTCCAGATATTTAAACCAAAATATAAATGAAGATGGAAATCTATCTTTGGGAATTTAGGAGAATAGACTAGTTTTCACATGGATACTAGAGACACGTCATCATATACTCATTATTCTCCCTTTCTCAAATTCATAGGAAGTACCCTGTTACCATTGCAAGAATTTTTTTTTAACGTTTCCTAAAGACCTGTGGGAAATAAAGAATCCTGTTAGCTTGCTTAATACTATCAGGTCCAGGTCTTTATCATTGGCACTGAAGGCACAATCTCCATGTGGGGAAAAGTAGCCAGGCTTCCAGGCCTTGATTCTTGTACTCTCAGAAGTTCTTATCTTAGAGATTTTATTAATCCCCATTGCCACCTCCATGTCGTGGAACAAGAAGCTAGATGGAGTTCCACATATTGGCTTAATTGGTCAGCTGTGAACATTTTTTTTTTTTTTGCAGTTGTTATTCTTCCCACAGCAACAACCCATTTTTTCTGCAGAGACTGCAAGACCTCCCAGCCCTTGCAGGCCATTAAAAAAATTAACACTTGTATCTTTCATTTTCCCCTACTTTCCTCTGTGTATTTAAAAGGTAGAGGCTGCTTGGGGCAGGTTAATCCACCTCTCTATCTCAGAGAAACACCAGTACAGATACAGACAGTGGTGTTATTGGCTCCCACCAACAGGGGGCGTGGTTCCTAGAGAGGAGAGGAGAATGGAAGGGGTGGTCTGGGATGTATACACTCATCCTTTCTTCTGTTGAGTTTCAGAGGCTATCCTGCTGAAGAGGAAAACAGTGCCCTTGTCTTAAGTCATGGTTAGAGGGTATTTTCTAGAGGTTTGTTGAGTATCCTCCACACAGTGACACTTCATAAATTCACATTGTGTGAGACAGACTGTATTTGAGCCAGTACAATATGTTGGCTAAGGAGAAGGGACATTTGATTCAGACAGTCTGTGTTTGAATATCAGATCTGCTACTTACTTGCTGAGTGGCTTGGGCAAGTTTCTTAATCTCTCTGAGCTCCAGTTTATCTGCAAAATGGCAATAATAACAGTCTACTTTTGAGGATTGTTGTGCGTGAGGGTGCTCAACAAATGGAAGCCATATTATTAGGCTCTGGAGAGTGAGCGAGGAATATAAAGAAATACAGGGCAAATTCCCCTCATCAAGGAGCTTACTGTATGGTTGGAAGGGACTGAATAAATGAAAACTGACATAATAGTACAGGGCAGAGAATAGGAGTGCCAAGTAAGAGCTGCAGATAATGAAGGGTTTCAGCAGTCTGCCAAGGACTAGGATGGTAGTGAAAGATTTCAAGATAGAGGTGGGAATTTCTCTCTGGGATTTGCAGGCTGGGTGGGATTCAGATATGTATACTGGAGTTGAGAAGGCATTCCAGATGGCAAGGAGGAGTGATTAGAACACACAGTACAGCAGGGGTGAGAGTATGCCAAATGGAAAGTAATCCAGTTTTTAAGTCAGATAGGTAAGCATAAGAATACTGTCTCTGCTGTGAGATCTTGGTTGGACAAGTACCTTAATTTCTTTAGTCTCAGTTTCTACAGCCCTAAAATGGGTATAATCATATCTCATGAAATTGAAGGGAAATGAGATAATGTTTGTAATGCCTAACATGGTGCCTGGCACCTCACAAGTGTTCAATGAAATGCAGATAACTCATGTGGTGTTTTCAGGGGACAACGGGGGAGCTGTCTTCTTGAAGAGGTGTCTTGCCTGGTACAGGCTAGTGTAAAACAAACCAGAAACAGCCAGTCAGTGCCTACAGGGGGAGTGGAGGGGAGGCTTAAAGGCCAGTTTAAGGAGCTGGCTGGGGCTGTTACAGGCTATGAGAGCTATCAAGGTTTTTGAGTAAAGCTGGGGTTTAAGAGAAATTAATCTCAAGGCACTGGCAGGCTGTTTTGGAGGAAGGAAGAAACTCACTCATGCATGTGTAAACTGATAAGGGTCTAGGTTAGGATAGTGGCAAGGTTACCTACCAGACCTGGTTGATGTGGTCTCTTTAAAGTTCCTTTCATAAAAGGAGCTTAGGGCTCAGCAGTGTGGAGTGAGGGAATGTTTTGTTTTGTTTGTAGACTCCTTAATATTTAGTGTCAGTTGTCCAGAATAAAATTAGTATAGATCCACAATTTTGGAAAATAGACCTCACTCAATATCCAGGGACTATAAAAGGTGGGAAGTAATTTTAATGCTAAATAAACCCTAGAACTTGCTTTGGCTTATAAAATAGCCCCTTTTAAAACTCCTTTCCCCTTCCTGTTAATGCACACAAGTGTGTGCCTATCACTGGTTTTCTGGAAGGCACGGTATAGATAAGTTATAATTGTTTGGAGTTTGAGGTTAGGATTGTTAGTACCAAGTGGCATTGGGTCAAATGGGGAGGATGCTGCCAGCAGAGTGGTAATTTGATGACTTTATTTGGTGACAGTGTGATTTAGATGAGAAAATACTGTATTCTCCCTGGGGTTTAGAAGTGATTTAATTAAAAACACAAACCTAGGAAATGGTTTTGGATACTAGGGAATTCATTTATAGTCTCTCATTCTCTCCTCACCACTCATTTTTCTGTCCCTAGTAGTATTGAAATGGGAGAATACATGGTAGATAATTGTATTTCTAAAGAAAGTCACACTGATTATATGGACACCAGTTTTTAAAATGTGAGGAAACTGAAACTGCCTATTGTTCAGCGGTGGGCCTTAAACATATTAAGTAGGAAAGGATAACTGACCTACTACTGATTTCCTGAATTTTGCTGTTCTCTCATTTGGCTATAAGGGCAATGCGGTGCTGATAGCTCTGGGGTATCTGGGGTGTCTCAATAGTTAATTGTGGCTACCTCTGCCTGCCTCAGAAGGAGGGTACATGAGTAAGGGGACTGTGTGCGGTGGTTGACCAACACAGGAAGGAGCTCAGTGACACAGGGAAAGGCAGGCCCTGTGAGGTTAGAGGCAAATCAAACTGTCCTGTTGCTTCTGAGCAGAGGCGAGGAGTGTGTTTCATTTCGCATCTCCTGAGTTTATTGGAAGCATCTGCTGGGGTGGGAGGGGGCAGAAAGAAAGCATGATGTTGTAAAGCTGATTAAGATGCCAGCAAGCAGATTATATCCGGCTCTTGACACTCTTCACTCCAGCCTGGAAACAGAAGACTGCGTGAGAAGCCTGTTTCAAGAGAAGGAAGGGGAGAAAGCAAAAGACACCTCCCTATTTTTTACTGAAAGATTTTTTGAGTATATATTAATTTTGGATTTCTGGTGTCCATTCTACCCTAAGAGACCATCCAAAGTAGTCCTGGCTGAAACCCCGGCTAGGAGAGGTTCAGACCAGGGACAGGTGGCATTGGGCAGAGGGTCTTCAGGGTACTCTTGGCATTAATTTGCTGAAAAGAGCCTCATCAGGGACCAGGTCTCCCCTCCTGCATGGGTGGCAGACATTAGGCCTTGGAGAGGGCCTCCATGCAGATTTCAGCTTTGCCCCCTCCTCCAAACCCTCTGCCTTCTGCTCCTGCAGTGGGTCCTCTCTCTCCCTCTTCCCCCTTTTTCAATTAAATGAATTAATTACCAGGCATTTAACTTTTTGCCAGACTCTTTCATTATGCCCAGAGTTGTTGCTGAGCGGCAGAGGAAGTAATAACATTCGCAGTGAGGGGCAAATCCTGTTAATGAACAAATTAAAGTTCAAACAGTGATCCAAGTTCACAACCTCTCTGTGGCTCTTCTCTTTAATAAGAGTTATACATGTTACTTTCCTCTCTCTTTTCTCCTTTTTATTACTTTTTAAGCTTTTCATCAACACTGCTGGGGCATATTTGAGGCTCCCAACCTTTCAGCCCTGACAAGGACTCGAGCAGTTATAATCCCATCTTAATTTGGCAACTTTTGTAAAACACATAAAGGGCCCAGAGTCACCTTTGGTCGCCAGGGCCCCGGGTGACCCTCTAGCTTCCACCCGCCGCCAGGGCTTCGTGGGCCGCTCTTCTGGATCTGGTATTCATTCCTCTGCTGCACTCAGAGTCAGTCGGCTGACTCAGCTCCCCGCCCCGAGGCACTGCTTGCAGGGTGGAGCCAGCCAGTGTCCGAGCCCTTGCCTCTCTGCGTTCCCTCTCCAGTCAGCCTCTCCACACGCAGATGCCAGCGCTTGGAGGAAGGGGAAGTGGTGAGGGGGAGGAGCCTCTAGACTAAAAACTGGGAACCTCTAAGGAGAAAGGAGTTTGGGGTAGGAAGGATGCCTGACCCCCTCCCCACCACCATTACCACCATTACCAAATGCCACTCGCCTTGGGGAGGGGGCCTCGCCTGGAATGGCACAGGAAGGCCCAAGGCTTCTTAGCCCTTGACTGGAGCCGCCGGGCCTGGTGAGAAGGAGCCGGGAAGGCGTCAGGTGCCCGCTTACTTCTTTCTTCCTGCTCTGTTTTTTACGAAATGTGGATCGCGTGGGGGTGATCTCCACGTCCGCGCCTGGCTTCTCACCACCATCCCCTGAGCGTAGCTTGATATGATCACCATGACAACTGCAATCTAGGAGCATACGCATAATAGAGATGAAATAGACAAAAGATTAGCATGCCATGAAAAGTACAATAAGTTTCTTATTTAGCATTTAGATAACTGTCTTTCCTCCGGAGCAAGCTTCAAAGTTGAAGCCAGTTTAGACCAAGAGGATTAATTCTTTCTCCCGCATGCTTCATTGAATCTCTCATTACCAAACTTTGTCTGTACTGATGTAAGATTTGATTGAAGATTAGAGCATTTAGTAAATCTTGCTTTTCTGCATGTATCAGGTCCTTTCAAGCAGGGATCGAGGTGCCCAGTGGTCAATACCCTTACTTTTATCCAGTGTCTGCTTCATTTAAACTTAATCAACTCCATCAGTGAACTGGAACAGGGAAACGTCCCTGTGGTAAGAATGTTGTGCTTTTGTGGGATAATTCTTTGCTCTTTCCCGATCTGTTGGCGTTAAACCTAAAATTGCACTATGATGAACTTTTTTTTTTTTTTAATCAATATGATAATGACAGTTGGGCCTGAATGCTCTGGTAGGACTTAGTGTAGAGCAGGATCTGGCCTCCATTACCGAAACAACTTCTGGTCCTGCGATAGTCCGCCACCTTTTGTGTGGCTTTAATACCTTTTCTTCCCTGACATTGAATATTGCTCAAGCTGGAAAATGATGCATCTCGTAGGGAAGGCTCATATGTCACAGCCAGAAACTGAAGCAGACCGATTGGTTGTGTGAATTATCTGACTTGCTGCAGTGAATTATTTGCACTGTTTCCCTACCTAGTCAACAAGTTCCTGAGGTATAGTAGAGATCAATCAAAACTGACAGCCTGCGTGTGAAAGCTTTACTGTGTAAATCTGGCGCACTCATCCTGGCCATGCCGGCCCTGGCATCTGTATATCATTTTTATACTGCTACCAGTAGAGCAATTTCAAAAGTATTTGCAAGGAAAATGCGTGTCCCCATCTGTTCCTGGAAGCATAAATGTGCCACCTTCAGAGGGTTTTCACTGGTAATCATATCTTTAATGATCAATAGAATAGTGATATATACTTTTCCATAAAGTGGGGTTTTCTTCACTTTATTGTGATTGGCTAGAATAAATAGCTTTTCCATATGTTAGAGGGATAAAAATATAAGATTAGCAGAGGTCGTTTGTTAGATAGTAAACAAAAGAAACAATTCATTCCAAATAATCTTTGAAAAGAAGCAATGACAAGATTACGTTGCAGTAACAGAGCATCTGGGGCCCTACATCAGAAAACAGACCTTGCTCCTTCTTGGAAAAGGAGCCATTTAAGAGCAGAAACTCAAGAGTCTTCTACAGGACTCTGGTGGCTGATTCTCAGAGGCAGGAAGGGAAGGATCAGGGTATGGAGGAGAGGCTAGAATAATACTTGTTTATTTCTGTGTTTTAAGGTTGTATCTCCTTTCGCTTACCCGTTATTTGCCTGCCCTCACTGAAGCGCCTTGGGTAAGTTGGTGCGTGATGTGTTCAGAAAGCAGGAAAGTGCTACCCCGCTGAATTTCTCTTCAGGCCTACAGGGAATGGGGATTGTTCGTGTACTTTAAAAGCTGGCTTCCTCCTTAGGAGATTCTCTTCTCCCATAGAAAAGGGTGACCACGGAGGGCGGGCAGAGTACTGGCCTTTGAAATTCCAAAGCCATGCAGAAAGTACCTCAGGATTACCAGAACTGCCAGAAACACCCCAGGAAGTGTCTTTAGTGATCTAATCCCACCTGTTGTGTAGGTTACAGTCCGAAGATACAGTCAGGCCCTGACCACTATCTCTCGCCTACCCACACACATACAGTCACATGAGTATTCTGCACACTCAGAGTCCAAGAGCACTGCCCCCACTCCTTTTTTCAGATGCAGACACTCCTAGTTCTTGGCAAAATTTGGAAGCTTCTCCTCCAGGATCTCTGTCCAGACGTTGCAACTACCTGCTCAGGAATTTCGAATTCTATTTTGTTTCCAGTCAGAGAGAACCTCCTGTTTTGCAAAGGACTGACATTAGTTGCAGGACACCTGAATCTAAACAATGCCTTCAGGCTTTGAGCTCTCTAGAAAATAGGTGTAGAGCTATTTAGACCTGTTTTCTACAAGTCAGGAATTGAGAATGAGACGTTGAGGTGGAGGGGATGTTCTCTCTACACATTGAGAACAGGACCAGTTAGCAGATTAACCTTAAACTGGTTCTTTACAATTATGTATTGTTATTGACGTTTTTCCCCCTTGGGATAATGGGAGAAAAGCTTCGTCTTTTCCGTATATCTTACCCCCCACCTCATATTCCACAGAATTTCTTGCTCTCTCCAAATGCCTACGTCTCTCACTGCAGCAGGAGTGTGTGGGTGTTAGTTTCAAAGTGGGAAATGTAGTCTTCAGGCTGGTCCCAAGCAGAAAGTCTCTCTTAGCATCTTAAACCTAACTTGTGTTAATTTCCTGGCCCCAGTGAGGTTTGGGAACAACTGACAGGACAGTAGGAAAACAGCCTACCCCAAACCTATGGCCAGAGGAAAACAGAAAAGCTACTGTCAAAAGATTTTCTTTTAAAATTTCCCCTTAATTTTAGAAATACAGTCTTACAGGCTGGGTTACATGTAGACAGTCATAGACTATATAAAAGATCTACATATAGATCACACTTTGCCTGACCTGAAACCAGATTTACTATAGTATTGCAATTAAGATTAAAAGAAAGGGAAGTCACACTTGTGGTTTCCACACTGCATTGTGATACACTGCAGATCTTGTCTTCAGTGAATTTGCCTGCCACAAGGAAATTCTGGCATGTGTAGTGTATGAGACATACTTTACACTCTATTTAGAAAATTGTATTTCATGATTTCTGTGTATTTTAGTTTGAAACTCATTTTGCATTGAATTTCTATGTTGTTTTCATAAAATGAAAGGAAGTAGAAAACCTCACCAACTGATTTTGTGTGGAAGAAATAAATCTGTGATGTTTGCTCTTTCCCTTGTCCAGGAGGACGAGGCTGTCACTACTACAGTTGGGATATTTCCCACTCCATGCTCTTGTGCCCAGGGGGTCCTGTCTAACCCACAGGACTGCCAGGAACACTGCCGTCCACACCAGAGTAGAAGACATCTGCAGGGGCTCATGTTGGCTGAGGCTCTGAATCACAGAACTGCAGGCATACAACGTTTTCCTAAACCTGGACTGGAGAGCCATTTGCAGCACATAGTCCTTTGCTGCTTCAGATCCACAGATCCTGTACACATGCACATCCATAGCAGAGATGGAAGTCTTGGCAATTATAGGACAAGGATTTAAAAATTTAAAAACAAACACACCATGTTCAGGGTGAAAATTACCTGCACCGACAATGCTGTCTCTGTCCTTCCACAGTCTCACAGCTACCAAGCAGCCTCATCAGTCTGGGGTTATTTCACTGAAGATGTGCTTAATTCCAGATGAACTACTGGGTATCTATATGTAACAATCTTTTTTGTTAACCAATTTTATGAAAACAAAAAACCCTCCCATCTTAGAAGAAAATATTGAACCTAAAACTCTAATTCAAATATTTGAAAACATATGGGCATATTCTGCCGCATGATTGTAATATGCTTAAGTATGTAATAGTAATTGTTTTTAGATGCCCCTTAACAGGACAGAGATAGGCAGGCAGTATGGTGTTTTAGAAAGAAATTCAGACTTTTAGAATAAGCCTAAGAAAATGACTCCTTTGATTACGGAAAATAAACTCAATTGATGGGACAAAATGAACTTTTAAAATTTAGTATTGATTAACAATCCTTAAATTAAATTACTGATAAAACACCACCTGGATCTTAAAAATGCCAAGGTGTTTAAAGTTATCAGAAAATGAAAATTTGGGGGGAACTGACTTTTTTTGTTCTCCTTCACTCTAAACCAAATAGTAGCAATACTTTCTGTCACTCTTGGCACTTATTGGGGATTTTCATCTTCTTAAGGAAATAGCAGGAAAGCAGCTTGCCTCAGTCTAAATAACGGTATTTCTGGGCAGAATTTTTACAGTTACCCTTGTCTGTGAACACCGTTAAGGGGTGTGTTTTAATTTGTGGTCAGAACAACTGGGTTAAGATCTGGAGAAGACACTTTATTTTCCCTATGGGGGAAGGGCGAGGAGAAAGGAGGCAAAAGTAGTTTTACTGTGCGGCCAAAGGACTACTCTAGGCACCAACGAGGTAGGGAAATTCCGATTTCTAGGCAGTGTTCTTCCGTCAGGCCGTTTCATACCAATCTTGGAGCCCGTCACCTTGGGAGCGGGTTGCGGGTGGTCGCCATCAGATCCCAGTCTCTCCCACCTCCTCTCTGTCGGCTTTTGCCCAAAGACTTAAAGTACCTTCTTCCTGGATTCCCCTCCCCCACCCAAACACAGACGCCGAGGGACGCGACAGCTGTTCCCGAGAAGCCGGCTGGTCATCCGGGAGCGGGGTGATGCCGTCCCCTCCGGGCGTTCAGGAGCCGGATTTAGGCGCCTTCCACCCCGCCGCGCCGTTGGACTAAGGGGCAGGTCAGCCGGAGAGTTCTTGGCCGCGGCCCCCGGGGCACGTGACCCGGGCAGCGGCCGGGGGCCGCCGGTGGGTGACGCCAGACCTGCCGCCGGGAGGAGCGACTCCGCTACGCTTCGGCCCGACGCCTCCCGGTGAACCTAGTCTCGAGCGCGACGGCCGACACCCGGGACTCAAGTTCTGCCCGACCTCGGGAGGACGGTGTCGACCCCAGAACACCTGCCCAGGCGGGGGTGGGGTCGCCTCTCTGCCGGGGAAGCTGGCTTGAGAGTGCAGGCGGGTCGCCAGTGAGCACTGGCCGCTGGTTAACCCCTAGGCAGACGCGCTACAAGTCGGTGAAATAGGGACTGCGCCGTGCTTGCCCGCCCTCGGCCCCTTTTCTGTCCCAGGCCTGCAGGCGCAGACGCGGCTCCGGGCCGCGGGGTCTGAGAGCCACGGGGGAGGACCGGGTAGCCAGGATAGCTCTGACTCCGCCGCCAGGGGCCTTGCCAGCGGGAGCGGGACGGGAGCCTGCGCGGCGTCCAGCGGCTCGCCCTCAGACACCTGTCCCCAGACACTGCCGACGAAGCACCCAAGGGGGCGAGAGCCGCTGGCTCCTTCCGAGTACGCGCGCTGCTGACCCGGGCCTGGAGGCTGCTCCTCGCCTGCGCGGGGGCCGCTCGCCCGCGCTCGTGGGTCCCTAGGGCAGGGCCCGGCCGGCGCCCGCGTCCTCTCCGGCCCGCCCCTTCAGCCTCTCCCTCCCACCCTCGCCTGACTCAGTTGGAAAGTGTGCCGGCCCCTCTCGGGGGCTGTGGCCCTCGCAGACGCTGGTGGGTGACCTTTCAAGTGGGCCCTGCTCGGACTCCGCCCTGGGGCTTCTGCGGCCGAGAGCTGCTAGCTGGGGCCTTCGAGCCTCTCGGCGCAGGCTCCTCGCCTCGCCCGAAAGCCCGTTTGAGTAATAGTCAACTGTTTTCGTCACTTTCTTAAAATGCATCATCCCTGGTCTCTCTTGTTTCATTACGAAAAATCCCAGAGAAACCACCCGGCAGGATCAATCAGACGCAGGCAGCCAGACA